>NW_008237609.1:2350299-2550928 GCF_000691975.1 Corvus brachyrhynchos
CATCAAAATTTATACGTAAAAGTAGTAGTTGAACAATCTTAACAAGATATATTGCAATCCAAGTCTCAGAAGGCTAGTCTCTTACTTCTTATATCATTTAAGTTTACTATATCTAGGCAAAAAATCTGTAAAATATTTTCATTAAATATAATGATGTACATTCCACTGCACTGTTTTAGATTATATTGATTTAAATATAGTATTTCATAAGGTAGTATCTTTCCAAGCTACTATTCTTTTCTTCCTAGCACTTCAAACTAAAACAGGTTAAACATCCTGTCCTGTATATCCTGTATATCCTTTAATATTATTTTTAATTCACCAGTCGAATCACATTGTTTCAGTGTATATGCTGAAACATATATTCAGTTTACATGTTGCAAGTGACCGTAGTGAAACTGATAAACCACCCGCACCAGTAAGGCAAAAGCTGATGAGAAATCATTATTGGCTCCTAAAGTAATTATCAGAAATAGCGGCTATTTCTGATAAAAGGAATGGTGAAGATACCAAGTCAAAAAACCTGTCATATGAAGATTTTGTTGCTACATGTTAAACGAGGTTGTGGTACAAACAGCATAGAGATAAAGGATGTTAAGCAGGCACATTTAAGGCAGTCAAAAAGTGCAGTATCCCTTGACAAGTTAGAATGAGAATGCTGCTCCAAAACAAGAATAGCCTTTCCAGTCCTAGGACAATAACAACAATGTTAACCGCTGTCTTACACCAAAAATTATTACTGTCATGTTTCTTGGCATACTGGCTTTTTTTTGAGTGCAACAGTGAGATCTATAAGGTCCTAATCCTACCGATGAGGTGAATAAGCAACTGCTATCATTAGTCAAAGTCTTTTTTTTTTACCTCAGGAACGTTGTGTTTGATTCTTCCTCAACTCTAAATACTATTTGAGAGGTTTATTGTTCTAAGTGATAGCTTTCATGCTGAAAAAATCCTGTCCAATGGGAAAGTAGGTCAAAAATTGTTTAAGTAATAAATGTCAAAGTTTTGAAATCTAGTACTTTGTAACTTGGTAGATATTAGAGACCAGATCTTAAATGAGAAACTACTATTAATGTGCATTTTCAGAAGGTCTTGAGATACTAATCTTTTAAATCAAATAAATTTTAAAATCTTCTTCATAGTTTACCAGTTATGGCCCATTATACTGGGTGTCCAAAATTGTTGCCATAACTGAAGATCTATCTTCAGTGACAGAAGATTATCTGAAACAGTTGCAATTTCAAAACTAAATAAACAGTTGCTAAAATAGAGACTCAGTGTCATAAAGGACATTTTCAAAATATAGGAACAATCTCCATTTTCAAGCATATAAGTAAATATCTAATAGGGATAAACTCTACTCTTTCCTGGTATACTTTAATGGAAAGCCCTATCATTTAAAATAAATGCCCTAGCATTCTTCTGAGTTCATGTCTTAAAACCATGAACTCTTGGAACTTACAACTTCTGTTTAGTACATACTTAACATATAAAGTACAATTTCAGAAGTGCTGTACTGATTACACCCAATGTTAACTTATACATCAATAAAATACAATAAAATCAAAAAGGAAGGTATGCGATAGAGGAAAGATGTCACAGAACCACAAAATCACAGAACAGCTGAGATTGGAAGGGAGCTCTGGTCATCTGGTCCATCCACCTTCAAGTAGGGCCACCTAGACCCAGTTGCCCAGGACTGTGTCCAGATGGCTTTTGAATACCTTGGAAGAGGGATACTACATAATATCCCCAGGCAACCCATGCTTGATCACCCTTAGAGAAAAATAGTGTTTCCTGATGTTTAGACAGTACCTCCCATGTTTCAGCTGGTATCCACTGATTCTTGTCCTGTCACTGGACACCACTGAAAAGAGCTTGGCTCCATCCTCTTTTCACCCTCCCTTCAGGTTCTTATATACATTGATGAGATTACCCTGAGCCTTTTCTTCTCCAGGTCAAGCACTTCATCTCTCTCATCCTTTCCTGATAGGAGAAGTGCTCCAGTGTCCCCTTTGTTGCATTCTTTACAATATGTCCTCGTATCTCTTCTACTGGAGAGCCCAGACATGGACAGAGATGTTCAGGTGAGACTTCACCAGGGCAGGGTAGAGGGCAAGGATCACTTCCCTTCTCCTGCTGGCAATATTTCATCTAATTCAACCCAGGACACCATTAACCTTCTTTACTGCAAAAGCAATTCACTAGTTTATGTCCGACTTTGTGTCCACCAGGACCTCCAGGGCCTTTTCTACCAAGCTTCTTTCCAGGTGGGTGGCCGCCAACATATACTGGTTGTTCCTCCACACATGCAGGACTTTGGACTTCTCCTTATAGCACCATCATAAACCATAATCAGTAATTCAAGTGGATTTATGTAGCTTTTGAGATAGAAACAAATGTCACAAAAAGTTCTCTTCAGTTTGTAGTATTATATGTTATGAACTAATTTTTTATTCTAGTATTTCTGTTTATATCCCAAAGTAAACACTTTGTACTGAAACATAGTTATATAAGAACAGAGCTTGCACTCTAGGTACATCTATATCTCTGTGTATATATCTATACACATATACAGCATTTTAATAATGCAAAGGAAACCTTACATAGGATGTTCCTTCACTCATTTTTTTCTCAGCTATTTTTCCCTTTATATTCTCTTTTATAAAAGAGAACACCTTTCCATGACTCTTCACCTTGCAAGACACTGCCACAAAACTAAGCAAAAAACTAACCCTTGTGATCAGTGTTCCAGTCCTTCAGCAGCCTCAGTTAATTAAAACTTCATTCCTAGCTCAACTTGCATTGAAATTCAACTTGAAAATATAGCCAGGTTGCACCCTATTTTGTATTGCATACAAGGCTGAGGATTTACTATACATTTAAAATGTTTAGCACTAATTTGGTACAAAGAAACTAAATTGAAAATCTTTTATTCTAATCTGTACCAAATAGAAATATTTTAGACTTCATGATGATATAATTAATATGGGAAATTATGATCTTTTTTCCTGCAACTTAGAAATTATTAGAGGTTAAAGGTTAACAGACTGAACACAAAATATATTTTTTCTATCTTTCATTCGACTATTTTTCTTTTTTCTTCCAAGAACACTCAGTTTTGTGTGATTGTGCTGCATTCTGTTGAAAAGAATCAGTTTAGAGAGGATCACTACAGAAGCTGACAGTTGCACTAGAGAAGTGAACCCAGGCTTATTTTGAAGAGTTATCAAATCCAAACAGAAGACAATATAAGCTGCGAAAGAGTGGAGCTATGTTCATACGGTTGCCTCAGGCAAACCAAATGTTCAGTTCACTTTTACTCCTTATTTGCCACAGAACGGAACTATAAAAGCAAGAAAAAAAAAAAGTCTTTGATCATAGTTTATTCCTATGGAACCTTGCTGTATCTAAAGTAGCATGATCTCTACTATTTATGATGGGAAGAGTGATCTCTGGAAGGCATCAATTCTGTTCAAAGCCCCTGAAATGAAATTTTCGTATAGAGTACTTTTGAAGACATATCTCCACTGGAAATGCCAATCCTCTATGGCATGGCTAAGATTTAACTGTCCTTTTGTTTAGGTAGCTGGCTTTATTATATTTCAGCTGCTGCTGGAGGAGGAGAACGCATGCTTTTACTAACAATGTGTACTCAGAAGGGATCTTCCTGATTCTTGGGAGGATTTAGAATCCTCTAACCCTCAAGCAGAGATCTGTTATATTGACTGAAGTACAGAGCAGTTAGGGGAACAAAAACCACCTGCACCAAAAACCTCTTTTTTGACAAGCCCACTCAAAATCAAGGCACAAAATAGGAAAAGTTGCATGATTTCAAGTATGCAATAAATGGACATGGATTATTTGTGCAGTCAACCTTACTGCAATTTTCCCCATCACATTTTCAGTGCAGGCAAAGAAGGAGCTCAAGTGAACAGTCTGCATTTAACCTCTTCTGCTACCCATTCTGGCAGTGAGACAGATCATTATAACAAGCAGCAAGTGAAACAAAAAGGGGAGGGGGAAGGATATGACAGGTGAAGATAATATTGTTAAAGGCAGCATGATGCATAGCTGTTAAATGAAAACATGCTTTGTAAGTGAGAGAAGATTTTGAAAGACTGAAGGATGATGAAATTGTGTAATGTCATAAACAAGGACTCTACAGCCTTAGATCCTCTAGTAACTTTGCATGCAAGCCAGGCTGTAGCTGACCAGCTCAGAGAATATGCTGAAATTTCACCACCTGGAGAGATGTTGATGGAAGAGTATATCATAACCAAGTTTGAAGAGTAAATAGGGTGGCCAAGAGGATTTCTACTGAGATACATGTTTCTACAGTGAGATCCCTCTAGCAGCTGACAGGCCTGGCTATATTTATGGCCATGGCCACATACAGAACAAATAGAATTGGGAGTCATTTGAGGAAGTTTTCTGAGAACAAATAATTCTTCCTGTATTTGGATTTGGTCTCTCTCTAGCATTGATAAATGAGCAACTGTCTCCTTGCTACACCATAAGCATGAAATGATGCCACCTGTTAGCTGGCATAGATGTACAAGAGAGGACTAATTGTCCTGAAACTGAGATGTCTGAGTTAGCTGAGAAGCCAGAGCTGCACAGCCCAGAGAGCAGGAGTCTGAAGGCTGAGTTCTGAAGGGACAGACCAGAGGTCACAGCCAGATTCTGATGGGACCCATGCTTGTGTATGTGCCTCAGGGGGTGGTGAGATCTGAGCAGGCAGCAAGTAAGAGCAAGATCAGACCACTTCTGTTGCCCACCCTTATGTCAGCGGCATTCAAGTGTAATGTGCTACCAATAAAGGCATTGCTATTTATTAATCCATGGGCTGATGTGTGTGGTAGCACACATACAAGGTCCTGCAGTCCATCAGCTTCAGTCAGACCTGCAGAATTTACACAAACATTGCTCTCTGCATCTCCATGGCCAATGAGTCAGAAGTGATGCCAAACTATATATAAATATATACATATATATGTTGTGTTAGCAATCCACAGCTTCTGCAATCCAGAGAGACAAACTGGGAATTTAGGTAGTATGTGGAAAGTATTTAAGTACAGTGAAAGAATGATAAAGATAAAGATAAAGATAAAAGATAATAAAGATAAAAATGGGGAGGTTCAGTTAGTAATGTGTTTCCTTCAATAGATGAACACACTTAAATCCCAAACTGTAGCATTGCAAATGATATCTTGTGACAAAACAATTTCATTCTATTAATACACAATGTAGTAAATATAAATGTTACCATGTTCATTTTTCATTTACACTGATAAAATATAGAAGTGCATCATGTAGAAATATAATCTGGAAAATCAAATTCTCCTGTGTAAATAGTGTGATTAATTGCCATCACAGCTTTCATATTTTCAATGTTTTAGTAGGATCACGTGTCAAAATTTTCTACAATTATTCTTCAGGTTTTCAAGTGTAGAAATTATTTTAGACTAGGCTCACTAATGATAAACCCTAAGCCAAGCATATCAAATATTTTGCTTTCTTACTAAGTTAGGTAATATTAGCCTCATTTAATAGATTAATTTGGAAATAAAATTTATTGCTACTGGTTGTTTCTGTCAAGCATGATTAATTCTCTCACACAAATAGTTATTCCTGTATCTGTAGAGGTGTCACATGCAGAATGCACTCAGCTCATTTTAATTCAGCATTCTCTATACTTCAAGAAGTCTCTCAAATTAAGATAGCAGAATATTTTAGGAGACAAAATCCATCTGTGTTAAAATGTATTTGGCAGTAATATATTTTAGCATTATGATATTCTTCCTAAATCATGAAAGAGCTGTTACTGATGCTGGCACCTGGTTTATGAGGTAAAATGGTAAATCCACATGAAGCATACATGGCCCAGTTTCAAATGTATATGTGCAGATTTTTATCTTACTTGTAGTAAAAAATGTTTCTTATTTCCAATTGATAGAATGAAATAAAAAAGTAATAGTTTTAAAGCACAGAACATCAATAGGTATTGCTATTAAATAAAATGTCAGAAAAATAAAATAAAATGTATTTTCTTTATAATCAGATGCTTGAAATCTTAGCAACTTCATCAAACATTCCTTAGTTACTAGGCAATGCCTACCAAAACTCTGCAAGTACACTTTTTTCATCACTAGCATCAGCTAGTTTATATAAAGAGTCTTTTGTATAAAATTTATTTTGCTTGCTAGGTTGCTTGCTTACTTGCTTCTGAGAGCATACTTTAATAGCGTACTTAATGTTTTGGAGTGACAGATGTCATAAGATCAGGCTTGTTCAGTAAATGAAGAAAAATCTTGCACTTCTGTTTCCTTCAAATTCACTCCTTTGTACTTTGAGAGGGGAGATGACAAGCTTAGATTAATTTGAGGATTTGGGATATATACCTTGTAATACCATAAACCTGTAAAATATCAGTATTTGACTGAATACAGCTGCTAGCTATTTCACAGCTCAGTTTTTAATTACATAAGGTTAGGTGCTAAATTTCCAAAGCAATGCAAGGGTATTTATTGGTATTATTACAGGATTTGAAGGCAAGTCAAAGGCTTAATCCCTATGTACTACTCTGTTAAAAAAAAAAAAAAAAACCCTATAGATTTCTGAACAAAGAATAGGATTTGTATGTAACAAATTTTAACCTTGAGAGAAAATAGAAAAATCCTGTAATCTTATGGTTGTGTTATTTTAACAGTATATCTTGCTTCATCTGTTCACCATAATATGAGCTGAACAGAGATGGAAGGTCTTTAAGAACATTATTCTTGGAGTGAAAGAGCTCTAAATTCCCACATGTAAGCAATTGGACAAGGACAGCAAGGACACCAACATGGCTGAAAAAGAACCTCTCGGTCAAACTAAGGTGTAAGAATGAAATGCACAGGGATGTGTGTTCTGAGAAGAATATAGGGGAATGAGATTAGGAAAGATAAAGTGTAATTTGGCAAGGGATGTAAAGAATAATAAGGTCTTCTTAAGAAACATTGGTCAGAAATGGAAAATTAAAGAAAATATACTCCCCCCAGTAAATAAGACAGGGCAACCAGTGACAACCAACATGGAGAAGGCTGGGGGATTCAACAGTTTTTTGCCTCAACTTGCAATGTTAGTTTCTTTCCCCATACCTCTAAAGTCCCTGAACCTCAAGGCAAGGATAGAGGGGATGAAGTCTCTCTCACCATAAGTGACGATCATATTGGAGACCACCTGAGGACTCTGAACATATGCAAGTCCATGGGACCTGATAAGATTCATCCCAGGGTCCTGAGGGAATTGGTTGATGCAGTTGATAATTCACTGTCCATCATATTTGAAAATTTGTGACAGTTAGGCAAAGTCGCCAGTATCTGGAAGAAACGGGAACATCACACCCAGTGTCAAAAAGGGTAAAAAGGAGGCCCCTGGGAACTATTTAGTTCCTACCCTCTATACCCAGCAAGAGCATGGTACAGATCTTGCTGGAAGATATGTCAAAACATAATGAAGACAAAGAGGTGGTTAAGGACAGGTGACACGGCTTCACAAAGGGGAAGTGTGGTGGTCAGTGGTACAAGGGACAAAGACAGTCCACTGGTAGGACAGTCCCTAAGATCAGAGATCCTCCCCAGTTTAGAGCGACAGAAAAGGCTTCCCCCAGGCTGCCCTGCTTTGCTATGTTAATGTACTCCAGTTCTGCTTCCCTGGTTGGCCGTTGGCCTCTCCTCCTCTTGTTACCTCATATGTCCCTGCCCTAGAAGGTTCTCCACTCCAGGTTCCCCCCATTGGCCCTTGCCCCATCGCCATTCCCCCAGAGTTTCCCCACTGGTTCTCATACCCTAGTCCCACCTGTGTACTGCCCCCATGCCCTCAGATCATTGGTCCCTGATGCTCGATCCGCTTCTGTACTTAAACCTGGACCCTCCATTGTTCCTTGTCCTTGTCCCTGGAACCCTTCACGAGCGTGGCTGCAATAAACCTCTCCCATGGAATTCTATACGGAGACCCTTCCTGCCTCTTTGCCATTGACCTATTTTAAGGAGCTATCTGTGTGTGTGTGCGTGTACACGTGTGAGTGTGTGGTGGTTCTGCTGAGCAGCTTCGCTAAGGAGACCTTTTAGGAAGGTGGCGGCACATCGCGCCCCAGCAACACCAAGCCACAGCGGACGGTTCACGACAGGCAAATTGTGCCTGAATCATCTAGTGGCCTTCTATGATGGAGTGACTGTATCAGTGGGCGAGGAAGACCTACAGATATCTTCTATCTGGACTTCTCTGAAGTGTCCAAGATTGGGTGGGGTTTTGAAAAACCTGGCCTTGAAATTATTTTACTATTCTATGAATAATAATAATAATTATGATAATAATACTTATGAATACTAAAATTAAAACATTAATGGCATTTTTTCTTCATTCATTGGGTGAAAAAAAACATAAAAAATGTGTCAATAGATATTTGGAAATGGAAGCACTTTTGTTTTGCTCTTTTTTTTGGGACTGTACTTTCAATCATTAAAAGAAGGTGGGTTCCCCTCTGTTAAAAAAATTTCTTTCCCCAGGCTTTCCAAAGCAGACTCTCAGACATCTGATTCCAAAAAAAAATAATTAATAAGTGAGTGGTCCAGCAACAGGAACAGCTAGAACTGAGTACCTCCAGAGACTGACTGAGAACAAAGAAATTCCTGGACCCTTATACCCTTACAGTCTGTCCTACTCATCCTCACAGGGTCTTCACGCACCTTACATGTGATTCACGATCCAGTGGTGAGTTTTGGTCTGTGGTCTTCTTTCTTCCTTAGTGAATTGTTTCTCTGTCTCCTGTCAGATTAACTGTTTCTTATATGGACAGGTTGAGCTTCTGATCACAGGCATAGCTTCCTTATCTCCTCATTTACATTACCTTCAGGACCTCCTTTTATATAACAGCTCAGGATAAGTTAGTGGGAGCTGGGAGCTTCCTGCATAAAGCTTCAGCAACTTTACCATCTTGTGCCAAACTTACTCAGATAAAAGAATACAGTTAAAAGAATTAAGTTAGCTAAAATGCATTTATAACATCTGTGTACGCCCTTCCTGTGGGAGATAAGGGATGCTCTGTTTTTAAGTTCACCTCTGCTGGCATCATCACCTTGATGATGGATGTATTGCTGAGAAATCACCCATACTTGCACACTTGAGGTGTGATTCCTACACTATCACCCTGAGTGCTGCACCCTGCTGTGCCACCCCACTCACCAGAGAACAGCTGCTCAAACTGCCCCTGCTCAAACTCTCTGCTCTGTTCTGCATGGGAAGGGTTGGGGCACTGCAGGGTGATTCCCAGCATTGTCAAGACAGGTTTGACCGCTGCTACTTCCTTTACATTGTCTGTGAACTCTGATTTTTCTTCAAGTTTCCTCCTTCTTTCTTTGAAAATTCTCTTGGTAATTCCCTGCTTACTGTTTAAACCAGTGGATTGGTCATGTTTCTTTTTCATGTGTAAAAGCCTGTCTTTGGCAGACACCCTCATGAGAGTTTTGGTTGTCTCATTCACAGCCCGTTTTTTATCCTCATTTCTACCTTAACAGCTTTGCCAATTATAGGCTGTGTGAGCTTCCCTAGAAATTCTGTCCTATACTGCAGTAATACCAATAAGATTGTAACAAAAAATATTGTCCAGCCTTGTTAAAAGTTCATTTGACATTTTGGAAAGTCTTTTCTGTAAGATGACCACAACATGGATAGGGTCAATATGGACAAATATTTTTTAGTAGCAATATTTCGGTAATGCTTCATTAGGAAGTATGTTTGAGAAATTATTTAAACCTAGAATATAATCAAAGGTTTTAATTCTCTCATTTTCAATGGAGGTTGAATATGCCTAGAAAAATATAAAAAACTCCTTTAATAAAGAAAATAACATCTGTAGAAGTTATGCTTTATACAGACAATTCTTGATACCTGAAAAAGTAACTTAAAATGTTTCTTGTTTAACTTCTTCATAAATCCCAGATGATTCAGCAGCTTTTTGTCCCTCTAGAAATCTCCTCCATTGGTCATGAGTTGTTATGGTATGAAGGATAGCTTCATCTTTTAGGTTACTCTGAGAACATTCACCAATTTATTTCTGAGTTACAGGTCTAATTCTGAAATATATATTTAAACCACTGAAAAAGTGAAAACGTGTTGGTTGCCACCCAGTGCTGGGAAGGGATGTGATCATACTTTATTAGACTCTTAGTGAGGATAAAGTTAATATCTTCCTAAAATGTTTGAGTGATGATCCTGTAATAAGAGGGAAAGTGTTGCCATTTCTTATCCCACAGTTCTGTTCCAGGAAAGAAAAGCACCCAGAAATCCTTTATATTTCAGTACAATAAAATACGTTTAATTACAGTTTAACACTGTATTTTTCTTCGATAGTGTTTCCTACTGAGGTAGTTCCCCAAATCTCCTCTTTCTTCAGCAAAAGCTAATGTACAAAAGCTGTAGGGCTTTAGCCAGCATTACTAAATGAAAAATCACCTGCATTACCCTCACCCCAAAATATTTTCTGTCTCTCCATAGAATATACCCATGCAACAGACATTAGTACTTTCAGTCTGATGATTCTTCTCATTCACATCTCTTTCACTCACCCCTTTTACATAAGTGGTCACTATCAAAACTTTTTACACAATGTAAGCATCTTTTTAGTGAAGTATGGCTAATAGAACATGACTTGTATTGAAAAGTTGGTAGAAAATCTTTTTTCTTTCACACTGAGTTTAGAAGTTAGTGACTTCTACTGACTTTTATTAGAAATGATAAGGCTCATACCATCTAATTTTAATCATCCAGTTCTATTATATTGACACCTCTGCTACTAATTCTCTTTCACTCTATTAGCTACATAGGGAATTAAGAACTAGTTTCCAAGTCTCAATCACATCTCAGTTACATGTTTAAAGTACCCAAAGCAGATAGTGTGAATAACCCTTTATCTGTTTCTGCTGCCACTCAAAACATGAGCTATCATAGGTTGATATTTGCCACTCTCTACTGTGCATTAAGAACAACACTTTCTGAGAGACAGGGAGGAATTACCTTTTCTTTTAGTTGGTGATTTCAGAACAGACTTCTCAAAATCCGGGATCCTGTGGGTTAGTACTGCATGGTTTTATTGGGTTTCTGTGGCTCAGGTAGAGAGGGGCTATGGAAGTGGCTTTTGTGACATGTCCAACAGAGCTGGCTCCAAGATGGACCTGCCACTGGCCAAGGCCAAGCCCATCAGCACTGGTGGTAGCACCTCTGGGATAAAGTATTTAACGGCCTGGAAAAATCTATGCAATTGCAGTCAGAGAGAGTCAGTATATGAGAAAATATATGCAAGAAACAGCCTTGAAGGCATCAAGGTCAGTGAAGAAGGAGGGGGAGGAAGTGCTCCAGCAGAGATTCCCCTGCATTCCACAGTGAAGATCTTGGTGAGGAAGGTTGTCCCCCTGTAGCCCATGGAGGTCCATGGTGGAGCAGAGATCCACCTGCAGCCCATGGAGGTCCATGGTGGAGCAGAGATCCACCTGAAGCCCATGGTGGACCCTAGGCTGGGGAAACTATTTGCCTGATGGAGGTTGTGACCCTGGGGGAAGCCTGCACTGGAACAGGCTCCTGACAGAATATGTAGCCCCATGGAGAGAGGAGCCCACACTGGATCAGGTTTTCTGGCAGGACTTGTGACTCTGTGGGGGACTCTCAGTCAAGCATTCTGTTGCTGTAGGGCTGCACCCACAGGAGGGACCCATGCTGGAACAGTTCACGAAGAAGTGTCGCCAACAGGAAGGACTCACACTGGAGAAGTTAATGGATGACACTCTACTGTGTGAGGGACCCCACAATGGAGCAGCAAAAAGAGTGAGGAGACCTCTACATGTGGAGGAAGGAGCAGTAGAGATGTGTTATGAACTGACCACAACCCCCATTCCTCATCACACTGCATCGCTGGAGGGGATGGAGTAGAGAAAGTAAAGAGTGAAGTTAAGCCTGGGGAGAAGGGAGGGATGAGGGGAAGGTATTTTTAATATGTTGGTTTTTTTCTCATTATCCTACCCTGATTTAATTGGTAAGAATTTAAAATTGTTTCCACAAGTCAACTCCATTTTGCCCATGATGGTAACTGGTGAGTGATCTCTCCCTGTCTTTATCTCAAACCTTGAGCCTTTTGTTATATTTTTTCTCCCCCTGTGCAGCTGAGGAGGGAAGTGAGAGAGAGACTTTAGTTGAACCCTGGCATTCAGCCAAGGTGAACCCGCCCCAATGTGATATAATACCGGTACTGTGGGAGAGATAATGTAATCAGATAACTAACAGAAATTAGTTATGGATTCTGCTTTTAAAGGACTAATCCTAAATAGATGATAATCCTTGTACTTGAAGAGAAATATCCTTTCTCCTATTTTGCTCTCCATCTATGTGCCACTGAACCAGGTTTTACAACTTGTTATACATGCTATCCATCCCAGTAGCTGGACTCTGGTCATTGCCACCTCCCAGGCAAGCAAACAAACACTGTTCTTTCCAGATTATATCTGCTCCATTAGTACATTGACAGAAGAGGGAACATTTTAGGGAAATGTAATTTAGTAATGTATATTTTAGATGAAAGTGAAACAAACCCTAGCATGGTTTTGGATTGGAAAAAGTAACACTCTGCCTGACAATTTCTGGGCACAGCTCAGGAGCTGATATGTGCCAGGATCATTTTCCATATTCAGTTTGGATGTTGCCAAATTTTTTCTGAGGTGAAGACAGTTTAATAGAACAGATAAGGGCTGTTGGCCTGAGTGCCAGAAAAAATTCTGGGCATGTTTAACTTAGTGACAGATGAAGTGTAATTTAGATGGATTAAATCACCCTGTGGAGGTCTTCAACACTATATATCTCTCTCATAACATCATTGTAAATGTATATGTGGAACACAGCTGAAGAATCCTATGATTCCACAAATATCATAAAACCAAGTAGAGAGTTATATGGTAAAAAGCAGAAAGATTGTATATAGAAAAGGGAGAGAAAATTTTGGCAGAAGGTCAAAGATGCAGAAGGCAGAAATGGTAGAAAAGTTAGTATATGTTACCTATAACTGACAAATATAGTTCAGGACTAGCCTGTATCTATAAAATAAACTTACTCATCAGAAATTGATAACCTGTAACTGCAGAAACAATTGGAGCTTAAAGTTGCATTATACTCACACCCAGTATAATGCCATACCTCACTCAGGCATTCCAGAATGAGGAATTCTCAGATAAGTAGCACTCTGAATCTTTAGGGTTGGGAAGAAACCTCTAAGGTCATTGAGACAAACCTTTAACCTAGCACTACCATGTTCACCACTAAGTCTTGCCACCAAGTTCCACATCCACATATTTTTGAACACTTGCTGGGATGGTGATTCTACCAACAAGCCTTGGCCCATCAATCCAGCCTGTTCAGATCCCTCTGCAGAGCCCTCCTACACTCCAGCAGATCAACACTACTGCCCAACTTGCTGTTGTCTGCAAATTTAGTGAGAGTGCAGTTGATCCCCTCTTCAGGTCGTCAATAAAGATATTAAACAGGACTGGCCCTGATACTGAGTCCTGGGGAGCACCACTGCTGTCTGGCCACGAGCTGGATGTATATCCAGTCACCACCACTCTGGGCCCAGCCATCCAGCCTATTTTTTTACCTGTTGAAGAGTACATCTGTCTACACTAGGGCAAACCAGTTTCTCCAGGAGAATGCTGTTGGAAGCCGCATCAAATGTTTTACTAAAGTATAGTTATACACTAAACTCTTTAACATTAGTAAATTTAGGAGATATTTATAGAGAACTAGCTTAACAGAAGTGCTTAAAAATAGAGATTTGTTTGTATTTTCTAGTTTTCAGATGATAAGTAGCGGTATAAAGCACTATGTAGGATCTCGACTAGGTCACAGAAACTTCATCAGATATTAATTTTCTGTATTTTTCATTTTAGTGAATGAAGGTTCTATATATAAGTCATTTTAGGTCCAATGGTCTTTCAACAATGGTCTTCACAAATGTCTTGGATGAAGGACTCAAAGGTATACTCTGTAAGTTTGCCAATAGCTTCTTGGGGACAGGCTGAGCATCGGTCAGCACGTGGTAAACAACTCTGCTGTGCATCACTTGTTCTGCTTGGGTTTTATTTCTCTCTCATTCCTTTCCATTACTATTTTTATTATTATTATTATTACTGTTGTTATCATCATTTGTGTTATTGTTATTGTTTGTTTCTTTGTTTCAATTATTAAACTGTTCTTATCTCAACCCCAGAGTTTTACCTTTTTTCTCATTCTCCTCCTCCACCTGGGAGGGGGTGGGAAGTGAGCGAGTGGCTGATTGGTACTTAGTTGCTAGCTGCGGTCAAACCACAAAACATATATCTTTGTAATCCTTTGGATAATTATTTCTTTTTCCTTACCTAAAGAAAAAGATGAGGACAAAATGTTCTCAACTGTTCTGGAACAGCTATGACCAAAAAGGGAAATGAAGAATGACATCAAGCTTCTGAAGTTTAATTTTAGGTCTTAAAAAATTCCATCAAACACATCTTTCCCCAGACAACAGTAATTTTGCAGGGACTAGTGGAGAGATTGCTTTCTTCTTAGAGAAGCAACATTCTTATGAGAAATGCTGTGCATATGAAATTTAATGTGAAGTGTTATCTCAGCTGGCATCCTTAAACAGAAAAATGGAAGTTGTTTAAAGATTATGGTGGACTCTATGTTCAAAAAAAAATTATCTGCCCAGAGCAGCATTGAAGTTAGTAGAAGAGGTCTCTGATAAACAACACTGTCAGAAGAGGTGGATATCAGCTGTTTTGTAAGTGTGATAGCTCAGAAGTGTGATGGCTTTTAGATCAATCATTTAAAAGTATGAAAACCATTTGAACAGAAAATGGTTTTCCATGCAGACAGACTTTTGCAATTTGAAAAAAAAGTATTTTTAGTGAAAAAATTAGGTAGTCTCAAAATATTTTGAAATATCAGAAACAATAGACTTGGTATGTAGACTCATGTTCAAGTCATGGCTCTGAGTTAGGTAAACTGTGGATCTAAAGGTGGGTTTGTCATATCATAGGTAGCATAGCTGTGTGCCACTGGTTATTCCTGTTTCTCTATATGATTGGTTTTAAATAGTAATAATGTCATAAGTTTAGTAATACTTTACCTGAAAAAGCTTAACTGCAGCTGATATGTTTGTGAAAAACATTGGTGATTTAATCAGAATTTAAGAAATGAGCCAACCAAAAAAACCCCAAACCCAGAAAAACACATCTTTTCCTTCCCCCAAAATATCCTTTGAAATAAGTCCTTCACTTGAGTAACAAATGTGAAATTTTACACAAATTAATGACATTTTGGAGAAATCTACAGTATAGTCATATTTGATCTGGTATTTATTTGTCCATGTGGCCATTCATTGTTTATATATTGTCTCCATATTTTATTTTTGTTCCTAAACAATAGATTACACAAAGGTAACAAAAAAGGTATTAAATATTTAGTCTTTTGGTTTATTTATATTTATACCCACTCCTCAGAAAAAAATAAGTTTCTTTGGGGTAATTTTTTGCTAAAGATACTGTAAAAATTGATGAAAAATAATATCTAGATTGTGGCTTATGACTAGAGTATCTATTGTTTGAACTTTGACATTTATACTAAACCACTTTGCTTACAACTTGCTTAATCTACTCTTTTTCCTGATCTATAAGATTTTGTCCCAAGTAATATGAAATTAGGCCAGTGCTACTTATCAAATATCTAATAAAATATGAATATTCTGATTGCATTTATGAGTAGATGAAGTGATTATTCACAGTAGGATGGCAATTATAATCAAACACTGGTTTTTACTACACAAGGGAAAGGTCTTCATAATGTTAAGTATCAATTCAAATAGAAATACTGCTATATCAAATATATTATACTTCATAGACACTTGATTCTTCACCTTTAGAAGATAATAGAAAATTCAATTATACCTGGAGAACACTTAGAGTATATTAGCTTTGATTTTTTTTTCAACAGTCAAGAGGAAGAATTACTTAGATAAAGATGAGATTTCACTCATTTAAATGAAAAGGAAAAAAAAAAGTCTTTCTCAAATGGTAAAAAAAAAGAGCTACTAATGTCCCTGATTAAGGAGTCCTTGCATTTGCAGGTTTTAAATAGATAAGTAACCTTTAAAAAGTATCTAAACGAATCCCTTTTTGCGGACATGCAAGAAACTTCTAAAATTTTGGCGGTACAGCAGGACTTCTTTAAAGACAAGAAGGTAATGAACTTCGAGACCATGGCCAGAGAGTTTTTTGTGCAATTCCCACATGGTTCTCATCTCAGGATGAACCACATTGCCCACCAGAGGTGGCAGAAAGGGCCAGGGTATGTGTGTGTGTGAGAGACTGCACGCAAAGACCTGGCCATCATTTGTTGCTGTCACAAAGACTAAACACAAAATTTGTCAGAGGGAAACTACATGGCAACCTTTCCTGGAAAGACAGTGGTGGCCAAGGTGACCTCCTCAGGACCCTTAAGTTCTCTTGTACGACCCCCACTGCTGAGAACACCAGCAATACAGCCACTAAGAAAAGGTACTTGGAATGCTCATGCACAAACTGGTTTCCATATAACTAAGATATTTAAAAGCATCACTTTTCATATCTTCATCTATATGTCCAAAAAGAGGACAGAATTCTTATCTATCACCAGCCTAGAGAAATATCACCTGACCTATATCCAACTCTCAGACAAAGAACGAGGCATTAATTTAATGTATGTGTTGTGTTACCTGTTATGTTTCCTTTCTGTGAATCTTTTGCGGTTACCATTTCTCTAACTTTAGGAGAAAAAACCTGTTCTAGCCTGGCATTACAGTTGAAATGGAAAAGTAGTGAAAAAGAGAAAATTCAGTTTTTCCAGAGAAAAAAATTAACCAGAAATTAGAGCACTGAGGAGACTTGTAGGTTAAGTAGTTTGTGCTGAAGTCATTGTACCATCCTTTCTGCCCCCTTAAACTGCCTCAAGTGAACATTTCTCTGGGAGTTTTAGTAACAGATTTTTATGTCCCTTGGGTACAATAAGGCCTCAAATAACATACCATGCCAAGAAGGAGCATCAGTGAATCCTCAGTCATGGAAAAAGTAGAAAATGCACTGAACTCCCAATGTGTTATGCCTCCAGATCTTTCAGAAGGTTACAGTACATACAGGATACAGATTAAAATTACTTTTGATAGACAGTAGTTTCCTCACTAGGGTCTTTCTGTCATGAACTGTGTTAAATTACTTCTGTCTTAATGGTTTACAGAGAAGAATTCTCTGTAGTGCTTATTTAACTGCAGAGTTTCTGATTACCTTTTGTAAATAGCTTTATCCTCCTTCTATAAAAATATAATGATAAATCTACCAGATCTTGCAAGGCCATATCCACCCTAAAAGCTCCAGTATATTTGAATTGGAGAATGGAATGTAAGAAAAAGATTAAAATAAAAACATACTCATTTTCAGTTTTTCTCCTTGGCAGAGACAAATCAATCTAGAAAACTCCCCCTGTATTTCCATTCAGGATGCCCCAGTTCCACCTTCACAAAGAATGCCTGCTGGGAAGCAACTTTTTCCATGTGCACACATATTTTGCAGTCAGAAAAATAGGAATGGAAGAGGAAATTGTACAAAGTGGAAATTTTCTGCAAAATATTGAGAAATTAAAATAAAATACTAAGTATACAGAGCATAGTGTGACAAAAACTTTGTTTAAGCCCACAAGGCAGACGAAGGCCAAGAAGTCATGAAGAATCAGAGACATGGTATAAACCGTGTTAAATAAAATGAATGCACAAGAAGCAAACTACAAAAAGGAGATCTAATATATCTAATTCTTTCTTTTTAAGCTGTTATTCACTGAGACAAAAATTGTTGAACTGTTGTGAGACGTGGCCTTTCCTTTTTAATTGAAAAATATGTCGTGGAGCTATCTAGTTGAAAGCAAAAGAAAGTGACAACTTTTTCATAGTGAAGGGTGGGTACTATTTCTTTCATTAAATAAAATTTAATTTTAAGGATAAAAAAATATTTTTAGAACTCAATCATTAGGTTTGTTTTACTATGGTCCTTTCATCATTTAGCATATCCCCTTTTTCCAGTCAATAGTAAATACTTTCACACTGAAAGCTGAGCAAATATTTAAGCCTTTTGTGTGATTATTCCCTGATCACACAGTAATTTGAATGAGCACATCCTAAACTTCAGGATGGAACTCTGCTTTATGCAATGTTCACTGCAATTAAGACTTACTGTTCCATCCATCTACCTATTTTTTCCATCTATGTTTATCCATCTGCCTATCTATCTACATGACAGGGTAATGATATTCAGGTTTTAATCTAATCTAGATCATCAGATAAATTGTTCTTCATCACATGCCAACCTGTTTATTTTCATGGACATTCAACATATTCTGTGGAAAGAAAGCCTTTCTGCAGTTCAGTGAAATTACTTCAACAATTCTCATTAGTGAAATGAGAAATCAATTGTCCTACAGCACAGATCCAGCACTTATAAAAAGATTCCTAACAGAAGGTGAAGTTGTGGCCTTTTGAAGCATAAAATAAGGTAGAAGCAGAGGTCTGACTTTTTTTCTCTTTTCTTTCATTTTTTGATGATATGCTTGTCTAATTTGTCAAGTGTAGCTATTTCTGCATCTGTTGCTATGTGCATTTTCCCAATATGTTAGGACTCTGGATCTTTAAGAAGGCTACAGTACATACAGGCTACAATTTAAAATAACTTTAGATAGACAATAATTTGATCAGCAGGGTCTTTCTACTCTGAATTGTGTTAAATTACTGTTGTCTTAATGGCTTGAAGAATTCTCTGTAGTAATTATTTCACTGAAGAGTTTCTGATTGCCTTTTTGTAAATAGCTTTAGCCTCCTTCCATAAAATTTGTAGGTGGCTGTCTTTTCCAGATGAATTGCCACAGTTTATGGCTTTTAAAATAAATTCAATCTCTTCTTTCACTCATATCTTTGTAGGATATTATTAACCTATTTTGAAGACTTTTGAAAAGCAGTGACAAACTGTCAAAAATACAAAAATGTCTCTAGTAGAGTCAAACCTGTGTAGAATTTCATTGAAACAAACAGGGCAAATTATATCTATTTTAACTTTGATGAATTATTAGCAAAAAAAAATTGAATTAAAAAAAAAAATACTGCATACCCATATCAATCCACTTGTTTCTCCAGGAGAAAACTAGTATTTGATGTACTGCTTCTGCTATGACATATCATAAATGTTTCAGTTAGAGCATTTAAGTCATGAACAGGTGCTTCACATGGTTAAAAGTTTGTAGTTCAATTAACTCAATTTCTGTTATAAAAATTCATTTCACTTCACCCTAAGTGTCTAACCTAGGATGCAAAAATAAAATAAATAAGAATTAAACAGGAAGATAGGTTTTTCCATTAAATGCCATCAAAGACACCTGCCTCTTTCCTTTGACTGCTTGGATAAGTTAAGCACTTTTTTAACAGACTAGAGATCTGTACTGAAATTATCTATTCATTGGTATTTCACTCTATTTTTGGAGGAACTTTAAAGGATTTCCTAATCAATATCTGTATTTCTCTTCTCATGTAAAACTGTTGGGTAAGTATGAAAAAACCCTCAATTCTGTGTGACTAGGTAAGCTCCCTTTCTACTGTTAAACTTGAAATGTTACATAGACAGAAGATATTAACATTTACCAGATTCTGTAAACAAACTTGAAAACTATCTGAGCCATATGCATCTCTCCAACAGAATTTTCAGATCATATGGATAAACAAGCAATGGGCCAAATCCCCAAATAAAACTCTTATGTCTCTGAAAATCATGCGAAAACTCTCATTGTCATTAACAGAATCAGGAATTCAGTCCCAACTAAGAATAATGTTCATGGACACTTTATATGAATTATCTGTGCTACAGTACAATGTTGTATTAGAAAAGGAGTCAGTGCCTTGTAATGTAAATTACAGTAATCTGCTGCAGCACAATAATTCATCTAAATAGTCTGACTAAACCTGCACTCTTCTAAAAAAAATAATTACTTCATGGTGACATTTTCACTCATTTTTAAGTTTAATACAGTATTTTGGAGTGGTCAGGGATAGATTTACAGTGGATAAATAACAATTTTTAATATTATAAATGTATATGTAAAGCCTCCATTTTTTATTTTTAAAACTCTTAGAGATAAGTGTAAAAGGAGCTTGCTTGATCAGCCTACTTAATTAATCTTTGGGGTTTGATTCTGAAATATGGCACAGCTGACTTTTCATCCTTCCTCTTCATACATAACAAAATATATTGCTAAACTACCACATCCATATATATCAACAAAAGCAGTTAGTACAGATTAAATCATCTATGTAAACACATGGACATGTAAGTTCGAAAGTAACTAATAAATTGTTGCATAAATGCTTATGTTCATATTGGTACTCAAAATCGTGTATACACAAGAGCTTTCTTCAGAAGATGCTATTGCTAATCTGTGTCAAGAGAGAATAAAATCAATAGAACAAATGTGCTGTGACTGTTCTAAAGAGACATTCTAGAGGGCTGGAAAAAATTCCCACAAGAAAAAAAAATTGTGATTTTCCTGACTTAAAACTGAACATAAGCTTATAGTTCTGAGTTTTATCTGACAAGAATCTTGATGTAAAACTTCATTTGCAGAAATTTATATTTACCATGTCTTAACTATACAAAGGTAAGCATTTTTTATGAATGCCATTGCACAATCTACAAGATAACAAAATTAAAAGAATGCTTGCAAATTGTTAACTTCAATTTTCTTTAGAGTGAATATTTTCCACACAAAATAGGCTGTTTTCCAGAGAACTGCAGCCAATCTGTGTAACAGTTTTATAAAGTCTGTATATATGGATCCCACATGCATCATAGATTCAATGACAACACAGTTCTTTTCTGTAGTCTTTACTTTTCTTCTTTTTACTGACACACAAAAGGAAGAAAGGTAACTTTTAAAAGAACTATTTTGAAAACCTATTACAAAAAAAAAAAAAAAAATCAATCACTCCCTCCAGAAAAGTCATGCATGCAAACGGAAGACTGAAATACTTTGTGAGTGACTGTACATCAGATGGAAAAAGTCAATAGTTTCCATAAAGAAGGTATCTTCAGGGATAGAAAGCTTCAAGGTATGAATAGAACACTAGCTTCAGTGCTTGGCATCTGCAGAAGTGATAATACATTTTCTAATCCCTGCCCAAGAGTGGGTAAAAGAATACACTGTTTCAGAGTTTTAATGATCCAGGGTGAATATATTACACTATCTTTCCTGCTAAAAACTGCTGAGCTGCTTGAGCCCTACTTTACCTGTGGGATATGTTAAAATACCAATCAAATAATTCAGAAAACCTCACATCTTAGCCAGCATTGTTGGAATGATGTTTAGCCTTCCTTCTGGGTCCTCTAATGTTTGCTGGAATCTCAAATACTTACCTCAGGCAGTAGTTTGATATTTATTAGCAAAGATTTTATTGGTATGAAGGAAGGAAAAAAAAAAGTAGGTTTTGTAAATCCATTTTGTGCATCAAGTTCACCTTGAGGTACAAAAAAATATCAAACGCAGGACTTCCAGGTGACTGGGATTAAGTGTTGCCACTGCCTGGTAATGCCCTGACTTCACATCTTCATTATCCATTTCTCTTTTCCCTGTTGCAGATTCCACAAAAGGAAAACTACAATTGTAGAGTAATAGGATGCCCCAGATAATAACGTCATACTCTGCTTCCAGGGAACTGGGGTGGGATAACTTTAGACATATATTTGCTGTCAAATTACTTCATTGTAATTGTCTTTCATGGTGATGTCAATCAGTATCCATGCTGGTAGTAGATCCATGCTGGTTTTCTTCCAGACAAGTCAAATCACAAAAAGATGACTTTGAGGACATATTTTAGACAAAAATTGTTGTCTAAAATCAGTAAAAAGAAGTTCACCTTGGTGTAGGTTCTCTTGTCTCTGCAATATTACCCATGATTACTGAGAAATACATAAAGAAAAGTCATTGAGAAAAGAAACAAATGGACTTACATTATGAAACTGCCCCAGGATATTAAATATATGCTTTACCTCTTTACCTCTGAAGTAAGAGTGCTGTGCAGAAAGAAGGGAAGGAAAAACAGATGGCTGGAGAAAATTAAGAAGGGAAGAAAGCGTAATAGACAGTCTGATGAAGACAGAAAGAAAAAAGACAAGAAAGAAAGACTGAAAGAAAAACAGATGGAGCGCAAGAAAGATGGAAGGAAAGATAGGTGGAGAAAAAGACAGGGAGATGAGCAGGCAGAGAGTAATTAGGAAGGCAGCAAGGGAGGGAAAAAATGTGTTACATTATTTTAGACATTTTAAACTGAAGAAGTTATGCCTTAGGGTCTCAGGAACGCCATAAGGCTGAAAGGACTCAGGACCAAATGTTCAGTAGTTTGATCATCTGACTTTAGAGATTATCTGAGAAATATATCCGGGTACCATTCTGATCTGTCAGACTGTGAGGGGAGTGTGTGCCCCTTGGGTTCACTTCAGGGTCTCAGGAATGCCATAAGGCTGAAAGGACTCAGGACCAAATGTTCAGTAGTTTGATCATCTGACTTTAGAGATTATCTGAGAAATATATCCGGGTACCATTCTGATCTGTCAGACTGTGAGGGGAGTGTGTGCCCCTTGGGTTCACTTCATTTATCGGTACAGATGTAGCTATAGTGAATATTGCATAAGGGTACTTATTAATATCCAAAACCATTCAAAGAGATTATTTCAACAAATAAAGAAAGTTTTCCCTTAGAGATGTATAGATTGCCACCCTTTATCCATAAAAGTAGATCAGACAGAAATTACAGTCTTTGAGGGGGGAATAAGTTATCTGCCCTTCAGATGCACATATCCCAGCTTGGTGAGACAATCTTCTGTCATCAAGTTTAAAGAACGCTGTGCTTCTGTTGAGTCTATGCAGAGGCAGTATCTGTTCAGCCTGATGCTTTTGTCATGAAAAGCACTGAAGAAGGTTCTTACATCTCTGAGAGGCTCCCTGCAGATCTGAGAATCCCAAGCAGGTGCAGGTGTCAAGCAGCATGGTAAAGAGCTGCAGAGCATTTTAAGTTTTGGGTTGGGTTTTTCCCTTCCCTGACTGCAAGTCAATTCATGCTATCCATTTCACTGTGGTGCTTAGGAAAAAAGTCCGCACATATGACACACTGCATGTAAGTATATCCTTGAAGCTAGATATAATCTAACCATATAATAAGAAAATCCAGAAAGATCTCGTGGTTGTATCATAAAGTTTGAGTGACTCTGATTTGTCATGTATTTGACGTTCTCCTTTTTATTTCATTTGTATAAACTTACTGCTACAACCTAATACTTTCATATGATTTAGCATACACAAAAACTTCCAGTCCTTATCTAGAGTTCTTGTCACGTCAAAAAATATACACAAAAGTTCCAGATAAGCAAATATTGTTATATACCTTCCAATCATTCTGAGGACTGTCTTGGGTCTTTTTTATGTGCTGTGCTATTTTTGCAGATGTTATCTATAATAGTCAGGCTGATCTAAAATTATAGGCATTATAATTTTCACATTTATCAGTTTGAGGTACGATTTTTCAGTTGGAGAGGAAATCTGATCATGTTTAAGTGCTAAGTTTTCTGTCATGTCTTTCTAAGGTACCTATTTCTCTATTTTCAAAATGCATTTGGAAATGTAGCTAGCACTGTAATTGATTAAGTGACTGCAAGGCATGCTGAATGTTTATCATTCTTTGAGGAGAAACCTACAGAAGTTTTCCTGCTCTACATCTCCTGCTGTGCTGAATAATAATTTTACTTCACAGAATGACACTGATAATGATGAATCTTGTTGAAATTCCCGATGGCTGTTTATTTAAGCAAACAGAAGGGAAAAAAACCCTTTGGTTATTTAAAATTTTAATACAGTACTGCCAGAAGAAATATTGACATAATTAAAACCTTAAATAATGTCTAACCTTGGAATGTAGAAGTTTGCTAAAATTCACACAACATATTTAAGAAGCAAAATATAATTTCATAATATATGGTTGTGGGATTTTTTTTTTCTGGGTTTTCTTAACACAATTCAGAAATTCAGTTTTGCTTTCTGTAATCATGAGTATTAAATCCAGAAATGTAAATATCTTCAGACATAAATTATGAAATCTACCAATTAGTTGCAGGATAATTTGATACCCTACTTCTCTATGGTGAAACTTAAAGATTGGAAAAGTACAGGAAAATACAACATCGTAAAAACAGTCTAAATAATTTAATTTAAATGATATATCATTTCATAGTGTTTAAAAAATAGCATTTTTTTATTTCTTACTAGTTGAATATTTCATAAAAGAAATTTGAAATATTCTGTGGGTTTCTGTATCATCAGATAATGTGTATCTGGAGTCTGCTCTTGGACTCTCATTTCCCAGTCAGTTGCAGTGTATGCTTATTTACTCCTATGCTGTCCTTTTTAATGAGGAATCACATTACCTTTAACACACAACACAACTGGAGTTCTCAGAAAAGATCATTCCCCAGGCACACTCCATGTAAACAAAATGGAAAAATTAGCCCCAAATTATTCCCTTTACCTTGAAGGTTGCAAACTATGTGTCCTTAAAAACCACTACATGGCCTCAAATGTAATTTCAGAATACGTAATGTACATCTTTTGGTATGAGAATATTATCTTAGTGAGCTGTGATATAGCACTTAACTGAAAAAGTACTAAAGAAGTAATGATTGTTCCTGAGGGTAACAGAGATTCTCTGGGAAAGCTCTTTGTAGTTGAATATGGCCAGTCCACCCTGATAGGCCTTGACTGATGACTGCAGACACAAGAAATTCTATTACTTTTTAGCTGGAGGACTAGGGATTTATCTAGCGTGTCTTTAGTTACGAAGACATGGATTGTCTTGTGAACTGTACTACTATATTTGAGAAAGGTTCATACATTTCCTATTAATTATTCAAAGTGCTACAAAATAGCAGCTGCTAAGGAACAACTACTTTAGATAATAGCTTTTTCTTTACAGATACTGTTGAACAATCTGTAGAGCCATCAGAATTTGCAATTGTGTGGGAAATAGATTAATTTTAAAGAATGCCAAAGCAGTCCATTAAATGTTACTATTAAATGATTCAATTGCTTTCACAGCCTTGGGTGTCTTGGATTTCTCAGAAATACAGGAATGCTAATAGCTACTTGAACAATTTATGCTATTGTTTGAGAGAGGATAAGCTTTTCTTTCACTGTGTCAGCACAGCTAATTTTAACTCCAAACAACAGTAGTCTTAAACGACTAGAAAGTGGGGGGAAAAAACAAACAAAACCCAGAAAACAACTCAAAACAAAATAGAAAGAGGTAGATAGAACTTGGCTGTTATAAATTGCAGGATTATATAGTTGAAGTGGAATTAATCATCTTGCAGTATGACTTTGTGTGGTTTTGAAAGCATATTAAGTAAATTTCAAGATCAAAGATTGGAAAATACAATAATGTAACATTACTAAACAATATGCAAGTGTGTTTTTAAATACAAAATAATCAAAATATCATATTGTTATTTCTTGTTTTATGTAATAGACCCATCTAGAAAATGACAAGTTATTAGATGTCTTATTTTGCATTTCAATGTTTAACAAATTTTTACAGTAATATTTCTTCTTGTGATAGCATGATCTACTAGAGGTCCTTTCTTCAGTGAGATTTTTAAGATTGTACTTTCAAAAGGAAGTGAAAAAGATATTAAGTTGTCAAAAATAGTTATAGCAAAAACAGAGAAATACAGACCTATCATAAATTAGTAGAATATTTAAGAATTTTTCTCTCTAAGAAATCAGCTCCTACATATTTTTTCTCAGACAAACAAGTCAAAAATGAATTAATTCTATCAGAATTTGGTTTTGTTATCATTATTTAGATAACTTCTGAAGTCTGCTTTGTAGTAATATTTTTGTTAACGGTCTTTTAAAGAATTTAAGAAAAAAATATCCATGATAAAATAGTCAATTTGTTATATAAAAAAAAGGAAAGACATACTGTTTTTTAAAAAAAAAATCAAGTCCAACTCTCTTTTCCAATTGTGAAGAGATTTTTAAAGAGGAACATTAATTTGTGCTACTTTTAAAAATTATTATTTCATTTGTATAATAAGTTCTGTGTAAGAGACACATAAAATAGAAGCTATGTGAACTCAAGCCAAACATTTTGCAGGTGAAGCATAATGACTCATTATAACTTCTAAAATACTTTCAGTGACAAAAGATATACCAGGCTTTGTTTTATTTTTTCATCATGAGAACAGCTTTGGAGGACATTTTAATAGGAGAGACTTATGTTCCCCTTATTTTTGGGTCAGAAAGCAACTCTCTTGTGCCCCTCATAAATCTCTTGAGTGCAACCTAGTATATCTATGTCAGTGGTGCATCTCAGCTGATAGAAATATGAAATGAAGTGTAAGATACATGCTTAAAATTGTACAGAAGAAATTTTTGAAGTATTCTGTAATTTATTTAGTCCTTCTGTGTTGTTGTGATTTTCCTAGATCTGCAGCTGACCTTGCCACATAGAATCAAAGAATTGTTTAGGTTGGAAAGACCTTTAAGATCAAGTCCAACCATTGTCCAAGACCACCACTAAACCATGTCCCTAAATGCCACATCTACAAGTCTTTAAAATACCTCCAGGGATGGTGACTCAACCACTTCCAGCCACACTTTCTTAGGTCCGTTGCCCTGTATCAGGTTGTTTGGACCCAAGTGCAGGATCTGGCACTTTGTCATGTTCAGCCTCATCCCTTTGTCTCAGCCCATAGATCCAACCTGTCCAGATCCTTCCACTAGAGCCTTCATATCCTCCAGATCAACATTCCCACCAGTCTTTGTGTTGGGGTCTTCATTCTGCTCCCTTTCCCTGTCTTTTAGCTCAGAGGGCTGGGTACCCAGAGAACAACTGGTCTCGCTAGTAAAGACTGCGGCAAAGGCATACAGAAAGAACCTCCCTCAGCCTTTCCCTCAATCTTTGTCACTCACTACATTAATTCTTATCAGTTTTATGTAGTATAGTCTATAGTCTATACTAGACAGTGCATCAGTATAGCAGCCAATTATTTTTTTCCCTAAGAAACCAACTTTATGAAAGCAACAAATGTTTAGTGTGACTGTGCTGCACTATAATAAAAATAAATCCCAAACAAGTATCAGGGCATACAGTATTTATAATAAGGGATTTTTGTTCTGCTCAATAGAAACCAATTTTTTTTTAACCTGAAAATAGATGGCAACATTTTGTCTAGACTTTTATGGATTCCACAACTGTTGTAGCTGTTCAGGGTTAAGAGTTCTACTATAATTGCTGTTTTCACAAAAGCCTTTTCAAGGCTGTTTTCGTCTTTGCTACTCCTTCTACTTTTTCATATCTTTTCATATTTTCTGGATTCTATTCAAGGTAGAGGATCAGAACTGCATACACTATATTATGTACCAACATAGACATATTCATATATATATATATATTTTTTTTTTTTTTTTTTTACCTTGATAAAGTAATTTTTGTCAGTCACAAAGCCCTATTCAGAGCTCCTCACTGTGTGTTCTGGAGAGTTGGATTATATTTTTTAATGTGAATTGCTTGGAAATTATATTCACAATGTTTTGCCTCCATTTTTTTTCTGATAAATCCATAGTATAAAATCCTTCAGTCTTTGCCAAAATATATCCATTTTGTCATTGGTGGTCCTTTTCCAGATCATTACTTATAAAATGCACATATTTTGCCAGATGTATCTATACGCAGCAAGGATACACCCAGACATCCCTATGGGATTCCATTGGTGGATTTCTTTCAATGTGAAGCTTCCTATCTACTCCCACAAATTTGTCTTCAGTCTTTTCACTAGTCATTTGAGAACAATTTTTTATTTCACCCTATCATACCTTATTCTCTTCAAGTCTTGTGGTAAGGGCTCTATCCAGCATGCTTACTAACTCCTTCAGGAAAATCTGGAATATAGAACAGCCTTCCATACATTTTGTCATAGATATGAAGTGTGACAGGCTTGCTCAAGGCAAGATTCAGAATAAACTGATATATTGCATGATGTAGAGGTAAATTCATAAAGATTGATACTGCTCTGATACCAAGTTTTCTTCCACATCAGTCATACCAGCTCATTTTCTAGGCCACCATAGCCCAAGAAATGCTGATCCATAAATCTCCTCTGTTCAGGATGTTTTATGATTAATTGATTTTGCTGTCTACATTAGCCTGAAAATACGTTGTCGAATCATTTTTTAAAATCATGCAAAAAAAAATAAGAAAAAAAAATAACTGCTCACTTCCACATTCTCTGGGAGAGCAATAAAATCTGAGGAACATACCTACCCATGCCTACATTGTATGACTTTTTAAATGAAAAAATAATTCCTGCCTTACAGGTGGTTATGAATAACCATGTATGCTAGGGCATCTTAAATGACTAGATACCCCTACATGAGAAGAACCATTCTGATTTCATAAGTTTTTTTTGAGCAGACTCAGGCAGCCAAGTGCAGTCTTACATTTAATAGTCTGTGAACTGCATCCCACACCAGCTCCCTTACACAGGTAGCATAAGGTCTTTTTCTGTTCATTGGAGAGTAATAGAAAGCTCTGGAGAGCAGTTTGTCTCCTCCTAAGGCACCATAAAGGAAATAATCATCTGAATTTTCTGTTTCTAGGCCTCGGCTGTAAAGGTTACTAGATCAGATGTAGATATGGGATATCTTACACAGAGAAAGAGATGTAAAGCTGGGTTAGATAAGTATTTCCATTTTCTTGCTCATTCTTACTCCCCTATTTGTAGCCTTACCTTGTTGCCTGGAAGAATCTTTGAGCAAATCCTCTTCAAACACTTTGTAGTGCATGAAGAAGGAAATGACTGGGAAAAATTTGGATGGATTTGCCAAGGATAAGTCTGAATGACCTGATTGATTCATAAGACAAAATGACATTATTTGTGGGTGAAAGGAGAGGAGCAGGTATAATTTGAAAATCAAGTCTTTCAACACAGTGTTCCACAATGTTTAGGATGTCATAGTATGAATGGGCAGTCATGTAAAGACCTGGCTAGATGATTAGGCTGAGAAGATAATTGTTAATGGTTTGCACTTTCCGAGGATGCAGTAATCAGAGCATGCTGCAGAAGTCTGTACTAGGGCCTGTCCTGCTCAGCATCTCTATCAGTGACCTGGAGGGGAATGCACAGTGCACTTTCAGCAAGTTTGCTGGTGACATGAATCTTGGAGGATGTACATGCTTCAGGGCAGGGCTATCTTTCAGGACAGACAGGAGGGAGAAAATAATGAAATTCAACAAGCACAGAAGTCCCATCCCTGGGAAAGAAGATCTGTTGACATCAATACAGACTGGGGGAAGACTGGTGACCTACCAGGCTGAAGATGCCTTTTGGAACCCTTGTGGGACAGTGACTGAATGTTAGCCAGCAACGTGGCCTGGATGCAGAGATAGCCCACAGTCTCCAGGATCATATTAGCAAAAGCCTAGGTAGTGGATAACAGGAGGGGTTTATTCCCCATGTTCATCACCCATTAGACCATACTTAGAATATTACAACTAGTTTTGGACCCCCCACTCCAGGAAAGACACTGACAAAGGGAAGCAAGTCTATCAGAGGGAGAGCAGGCTGGTCAGAGTGGGAACACTCACCCATGGAAAGATTCTGTGAGAGAGAAGCTGCTTCAGCTCAGAGGAGAGACTCTGTGGGGGACCTCACAGCATTCCCCATATTACCTACAGAGAGGTTACTGAGAGGATGGAGCCAGGCTCTTCACAGCACTGTATGAGAAGAACGTCTGACCAAAGGGCATAAATCTAAATGAGAGAAGTTCACATTGGATATAAGGATATAAGGATATAAGGAGCATCTTTCTCCCCATTCCCAATGGAATAAATTGCCCAGAAAGATTGTGCAGTGTCCATCCTTGAAGGATTCCTAGATCTGACTGAACGAAGGCCTGAGAAACCTGATCTGACCCCACAGCTGACCTGCAGTTACCAGGAGGACCAGAAACCTCTTAAAGTCCCTTTTTGCCTGTTATCCTGAGTCTAGTCTCCTGATACATGTTCTAGATTTATGAAAAAACACTGGAAGAAGATTGTTATATCTGACGATTTGTTTTCTGCTTTCTCACTAAATTTCATCTGCTTTCAATATAAACTCTTACTCCTGAACTTATTATCTTTATTGATTTTTATAGTCAAACGAACTAAATAACAGTGCTTTGATTCTAAAGTAGATTAGAAAAATCAAGTACTAAAATGGCATAGAGACATTGATTTAAATGTAGAATATGCACTGAAAATATTTTAACTCAAGGAAGATGAATTCCCATCCAAAAAGATCTAATTTAGACAGTTGACTTCATGTTTTGGAAGTTATGCATGCAAAGGAAAATCAAAATTTTGAACTCAGTCTTTGGCTGGAGTGAACAAACATTTATTTTTCTCAATTTATTGAAAATTCTGAGGAAATTTTGCTGCTTTACTGAAAACTGAATCTTTCTTAAAAAATAATATTAGTAGTATATTATCAAGATTTTGTGAGAACAAACCCAGATGCATCTATTTTGATTGTATGACTTAATATTATCTCCAAATTATACAAATAATTAATGCCTGTTTCATGATTTAGTAAAATGTGTAAAAGGACAAACAAAAAGAAGGATTTATTTTGTAATTCTCCTTTAAATTGACAAATGTCTAATATTTTGCTTCCATTGCAGATAGGACTGTCAAACAATATACTTAATAGTGACTTCTAATAAGCACATGGATGATACAGCACTGTAAATTCATGTCTGCTGAGCCTTGCACAATGAATAGATTGATAAAAGCTATTTTCAGTCAAGTTCAAATACATAAATGAAAGAATGTGACTTCATGAGAAAAGCTGCCATTTCAAACAAAAATGATTGGCATCTTCATTGTGAATAAAACACTCATTACAAGAAAAATTTCTGCTTAGAATTGAGGAGGAACATAATTTAAGTAACCGAATAATATAATTTAACTAGAGGAAAAGATGTATTATGTCAAATGGTTCATCAATCTGGTGATTCATAATTACCCCTTGTCAAGTTTTCAATAGAGTTTTGCCTGATTTAGTTTTAAATGTTCAAGAGAAATAACACTCTTCATTTCCCACAGGAGACTATATCGGCTGTGAAAGCTCATTTCAAGGAATTTTTTTCAAGTTCAGTTTAATACTTGCTGTTTCTTTAAATAACTGGGAGTTATTATTACTATTATTATTATTATTATTACTATTACTATTGCTATTACTATTATCATTGCTGCTGATGTTATTGTTTTTATAATCTTAGTTTTTGCTCTTTTCTCACTTGATATTCTAAAATACTCTTTCTTATTCAACCCATATGTGCATATTACTTTGAAAAATGCCGCTGTATGTGATGTCTTCAACTTCATGCACTTACCAGTATTTTTAGATCTGCCTCAAAACAGTTGTTCAGAGGAAGAATGATATCTGCATCAAGCTGCACTCAGAACTTTTTGTTGCTTCATTGCAAAGTGACTGCTATTTGTTTTAGTGTTTCATTTCTCATTAACTTTTGTTTGTTCCAGAACATCAAATATTTTTACAGTCTGAGAAAGTAGAGGATTTGTTAAATGAAAATTTGGGAAGTGAAAACCATTTCTGATGTTTCCATGCAGAGAAAAAATGAAAAAAAAAATGTTAGTAGGCAAGATATTCAGCAGATAAGTGTGTGAGGACTGGTGGTGTGGAAACTGTCACTGGGTTTCATAATCAACGAAACCACTAATTGGTGGAGTTATATAAACATGTAAGTAGCGCTATTTTAGTTTTATCATTATAGTGGTAGTAGCAGACAACTGTCTTCTGAGAGGTGCAAGAGGCAACCAATTGCTAACCTGATGTGTGAGAGGTGTGCTGCTTACCAGGGGCATGTTTCGGGGATCTCTTTGAGAGAATACCAAGCCTCATACAGTCTCTGACTATTACTCACTGCTGAAGTTTTGTGTAGGCACAAGAGATACAGTCAGGAGCAGAATGAGCATTATCAAGAAGGATTACAGAGTTATAGGAGTGGCAGTAGATGATTATAGAGCACGGGTAGTTTTTGCATTCTATGAAAACCATTCAATGATTATAGCTTTTGATTATTCTTTTGCAATTTGTATTTCTTCTTATTTTTCCTAGGTTAAAGTGGTCCCAGATCCCTGTGAACAGGTACTCCTACATTTGTGTAATGTGCCAATTGGATTAAGTAATCCACATGTGAACTTAGAGGTCTCTGTGTACATATATCCTTGTGAAATTAGAGTTTGTACTGCATTTTATCTGGAACTAATGATATTTTTTTATAATTTATGATTTACTTTAGCCTTTTTTTGCCATTCTTTATTTAAATTTTTAAAACCATTTATGGTTATATCCAATCGGCATTACTAAATCTTATCTTTATTTCTAAAAATTTTACTTTTTCTTTCTCCCTTTTTCATATAGTATGATTATTGCTCAAATTCTATTATTTAAACCTTTCCATTCCACGATTCTTCTAACACAAAATATGGAATATAACAATAGCTATAAAATCACTTCAATGAGAAACAGTAAATGAGGACAGTCTTGTAGCTATTTCCATGGATCTAGAAATAGAAATGAAACCTGTGAATGTTAAAATGTCCTTTTGACAGGCTATTACTAGCATCAGTAAGTGACCTCTCAATATGCTTAATGATTAACAGGTTTTGATTAATTCTTGATATTATTGAGTCTGAAGGAAAGCAGAACAAACAAATTAAACCGCACAAGCATGCTTTGGAGGACACACTAGTGTTTGGGAAGACCTTAACTTTGGTTGCTATTACAATCTGTCTGCCTGGAGGACCTGAAACAAGATATTTAGGTTTGCAAGCAAATAATCCTGTTACTATGTTGTTATACAGCTGGAATCCTAAAGAGCACAGAGTATTTGTGAAACAATATCATTTTCCCCCCATACTTTCCAAAGTGTAAGCATATTATCTCACTTGAGCTGTCAATCCCTTCCATTACACAGTCACCAGTTTCAGCAGTCAGAAAGCATTGATATGTTTCATTTTTACACTGAATGACATTAAATCTCATGCCAATAAAAAGTGCCTTAGTCTTACTTCAGAATGCAGACACATTTTAATTTTCTTACATTATAGGAAAGAAAACTGAGAGTTAGCATAATGTGACCCTCAAATTCTTCAGATTACAACCTACTATAATAACTGGGTAGGGTATTTATCTTCCACTTATCTATTCTACCTCTAATAATAAAGTAATAAAATTTTAATATTTTGATTAGACTATCTATTTTATTGAGTCTAATTCTTGTCACTTGAGCACTACAAAATGCATGTATTTATTTTTAATTACTGGTAAAGACACATAAAATGTACCTGTGTGGTACAAGATATCCCTGAAAAACAAATAATATTCCTGTATCTTAAACTGTACTTCACTGTTTAGACATTTGTCTTTTTAATTGCTGTGAAACTCTTCAGAGAAATTTCCTTTTGGTAGAAAATAAATATATTGTAGCTGTGATGGTATTTATAAAATAATAAAAGTCTTATTATGCAGCAGAATGCCCTTGGAAACTGTAAAGGCAAACTGGTGTGAAATAAAAGGTGAGGTAAAATGTGAAAGCATTTCAAACATAAACTGCTGTATCTGCAGGGTGAAATAAGGAAGTAGACTCTGAATTGTTTATGCAGATAAGCAGAGATGGTGAAATGGCCTGAACTCTAATCACATGGGATTTCAATTATCCTGATACTGAAAACAATGAGAAGTCTGGAGTAGTTAAAAAAAACAAACAACAACAGCAAAAAACAAAAAAAACCCAACCCAACCAACCAAAAAAAAGAAAAAACCGAAAAAACCAACCCCAAAAAACTGAAAACAACCCCCAAAACCTGCAGACAATCAAACAAAAAACTCACAAACTCTGTCCCCAAACCATAAAATATGAATATTCAAGCATTACTTTTTTGACTGGTGACTGTTCAGCAGACTGGCTCTAGCTGGAATCCTGAGAAAGAGAAAAACATGATAAATGAGCTAAAATGGCTCTCATACAGCACCAGTGGGGACCCATCCTTGTGGGGACGAAGATTCTGGTTTTGTCAGGACACTATCCTCACACCTTTAATTTTTGCATAAGGCTTGCCAACAAAAGACTTTAGATTCTATATCAATACATCCCTGGAGTACAACACACTCTGTTGTCACCCAGTATTGAACATATTAACCACTGTGCTGAGCAGATTTACATCTCTGGACATCACTTTGTGCCTCTAGGGATCATTATCAGAAAACAGGGTATCCTTTCTAAGAATCAAGTAAATTATTATTTCAGAAATAATATATGAAATGAAATTTCCATTTTTTTCTAGAAGAAAATACTTTGGATTTCTTCTGCATTCCAATTAAGGGTTGTGTATCCAGTCTTAGGTCATGTAAGGGTTTGATTAATCTTGTGAGTAAAATACAGTATTAAGTATAGCATGAAACATTCATTCACAAAAATGAACAAAAGGCAAACTGAAAGCAATAGGAATGCTAGAATCAGAGAATATTCTCAGTTGGAAGGGGGCCACAAGGATCATCAAGTCCAGCTCTTAAGTGAATGGCCCATACAGGAATCAAACACCCAACACTGGCATTAGTAGCAATGTGCTGTAACCAAGGTAGAGTGCTGTTATCAAACTTCTTGGGACACACACCACTGTTTTCAAAGCCATGATAAGCAATTTGTCTTAGGTTGTATGTTAGGTATTGTAGGAATATTGAGGATGATAGGGAACTATCATTCCAAGAATTTGAAAAATTATGAGAAAGTAATTATGTATTGAAAATTTTAATTTTTATCTGAAGAATTTTTAAGAGTAACTTAGCTGGAAAAGTGAAAGAGAATGCAATTATTCTGTAATATGTTCATAGATTTTTGGAATAAAATATATTTGATTGCTATTAATGTAATTCTCATTAAAATTTAATTTTTTGTTAATTATTCTCATTACACTCAGAAAATATCTGCTTATTTAATTTCGATATTAACTCTAGGTCTCCTTTTTTCTCTATCTTGGTGATGTTTCAATGCATACTCTTAAACTCTTCAAACGATGCAAACTGAAACACTTCCTAACTGAAACTGTCATCAAAAATCACTGGACTTATGTGGAGTATTTAATGCTGTGTCAGAAAATAAAACAAACTTGTCAGTTTTATAATGATACAAAACCAAATGAAGGCATTCAAAAACTAAACTGTCATTGAGAAGAGTTTTCATGATAATGAATTTTGTATGTGGAGATGCCCTATGCAAAGAAATGCAGAAAATCATTGAGGCATCTCAGTGCAGCTGTCAACCACCTGAGACAAAAGAAATATCTGACTGTTGTAGTAGTAGATTGAAGAAATCTATTTCTCTCTTTCTTTCCTATTCTCTCATATTTAAGAATATAAATGGCCACAATATCTACAGGGCAGTTCTCTGCCTCATGTTTTCTGTTTTCACAAATGAAAATTCAGAGCAGTTGTAACTAGCAGCCGAAGTGCTTGATACAGAGCAATACCAAATCAAAAATCTATTTTTTCATCTGTCATTTAAAAAGTATAAGGATTTCTAAAAGTTCATTATTTTGCACCTTTTTTTGCAGCAGCATCAGTGATATGCAACATTGCACTTCTGAATTATGTATCAGGGCCAGATTTGTATTAGAAACATCTCTGTGCCACAGCCTGTGAGATTGCGCAAGTATGTACTGACATCTGGTGGACGTTTGACCAAACACGTCAATAAAACACTGTGGCTACATAATACTCATTATTTATGATGGGTTTCACTGCATTAGTTCTGAGTCCTCTTTCCAACAACACTTATGGGAGAAAATAAAACTCCAGTAAAGATTTCAGAGTCAAGATTTCTATTTCTACCACGCTATTTGGGAAGAAAAGATTTCCAAAAAAGTCTATTTGTTTTCTGGTTTTACTTGTAAAATAATGCACCTTTTAAAATATATGCAACAGCAGATCAAAACATTTAGACACATATGATTATATTCACGTATGTCCATCTGGCAGTATGTGACATAGCTTAGCCCATAACTAGCTCAGAAACCCTCACATTATAGCATTTGCTAGCTGCTAGTCCATGAGGCTGTGCTTAATGAGTACCTACTTGGAGAGATACTGTCTGAGAATAAATGAGTGTGCTGGTCGACAGCAGCTCAGTAGAAACCACCAGTGTGCCCTGGAAGCCAGGAGGGCAAACGGCATCGTGGGATGCATCAAAAACAGCCTAACCAGCTGGCCAAAGGAGGTGATTATCCTGCTCTATTCAACATTGATGTGGCCTCACCTGAAGTGCTGTGTGCAGTTCTGAACCCCACAATTTAAGAAGGTTGTGAAGGTCCTTGAATGTGCCTAGGGGAAGGCAACAAAGCTGGGGAAAGACCTGGAAGACAAGTCCTGTGAGGAGTGGCTGAGGAATATCCTATGGGCTTGTCTAGAAGAGGAGGCTGAGGGGTGACCTCACAGCTCCTACAGCTCTCTACATCTTTCTGAGGAGGTGGAGAGGTAGGTGCTTATCTCCTTTTCCTGGTATCCAGTGCTAGAATGCATGAAAATGGTTCAAAGCTGTCCCAGGGGAGGAACAGACTGGATATTAGGAAGTATTTCTTTGCTGAGAGGGTGGCCAAACCATGGAACACGATTCCCAGAGATATGGTGGATGCACCAACAGTCTCAGTGTTTACAAGGCATTTGGACAATTCTCTTAATAATTTAATCAATTTCAGCCAGCCTTGAACATGTCAGGCAGCTGGACTATAGGACTGCTGTACGTCCTCTCCTCTCCTCTCCTCTCCTCTCCTCTCCTCTCCTCTCGCAGCAGATCAAACAGATAAGCCACAAAGTGAACTCTTGCAACTATAATTTCATTTTGCATGTTCTTGAATGTCTGCTCTGTGTGTGGGGGCATTGTGTCATTTCTTACTCTCAATGAATTTTTCTTTTTGTTTTTGGTCTTCCATTTATCACTGCTGAGTTTTCTTTTTCCATCTTAATTCCTTCAAAACAATGACTTTATTTTCAATCTTTTTTACTCTTATGTTCTGTTTTGCCCTGATAAAATCAGTGCAGTGTCCACCATTGATGAAGCATAGAAACCTTACTTGCTGCCTATATATTTCAAAGGCCATTAATGTTTCCATATTAGAGGATGACAGATGATATATACCATCACAAATTGCTCTGTGAGCAGACAAGCTATATAAGCTGGCTGGGTGTTAAAAAAAAATTATGTAGAATCAAGAAAACAATGATTAAGAATTTAAAAAAATCTATTGCATATTTGGTAGAAACAAGCAAATAAGACAATGTAAGAAGTAGAGGAGTTACTAATTCAATATTTTTATTGCAGTATGTCCTTCATCTAACTTCTGATGACGTTTTATCTTTCAAGATATTCATGCAACATAAAAAAGCCTTTTTTCATCTACATAACATGGAAAAAATACCCTGTCACTTTTAACTGCTTAACTTATTATGATTTTTTTTTTTTACTTTTCTAGCAATAAGAATCAGCTTTTAAAAGACAATTTCATCTTATAAAGACTGCAAAATTATTAGGACCTAATCAATTACTTAGCCTTGAAGAGACATGTACTGCTCAGACTAAGAGGTAACTTATATAATTGTAATTTTAAAAATCCTGAATTTTCATTCACAGGATTTCAACTCACAAGCCTTTCCTTTTTGGCAGATTCTAAGGCCCATTTCCACAGTAAAAGAAGTTTGTTTTTTCCAGTTCCATGTGTCAAATTACAATTATATAGTTAGTTTAGAGAGTTGACATTCCTGGCTTAAAATCATAAGAATTACAAAGAAAAGATATCTTTGACTACAAAAGATGTTATATCTTTTGCCTGTCTTGAATCAAGAATATTTCATTTAAGAAGAATTTAAGAGGATTGTTTGAGTTGTTTTTTTTTGGTTTTCTGTTTTGTTTGATTGTTCATTATATGAAAAGGAGTTTAATGCAGTTACATGACTTCTAAAGCAGAAGATTTCCATGAAATAATACATATAATTACATTACAGAAAAAGAGCTCTGGTCTAACAACCTTTTGATTTGCCATGTCTTTATTTACTGTTCTATGACCACATTACATGACTACTGATGAAAGTAAAACCAAAGGTGTAATATTTAAAGTATGAAATTATAAACATCTGGTGCTTTGAAGATTGAGAACTAGAGAATTTTATTTTGCACATGGTGGGAAAAAGCCCACACATGATTTCCTAAACCTGATGTGCCAACACTCTGTATGATGCACCTATTTCTACTTTTTTTTTTTTTTGCTATTTTTCATGGTCAGAAATTCAGTGGAAGTACTTGGAAGATGTAAGTCTTCTGTTGAACAGGGTTGGTGAGACAGTTGCAAATGACACAGAAAAGCCTGCGGTATCCGGTGTCTTTTGTGCCTCAGTTTTCCTCCAGTCCCCAGGTATCCATGTGAAATAAAGAATGAAAAAGCAAATAACAAAACAGCTTTTGGGATGAAAAAAAATTAAAAAAAATAAAAACTGAGTAAATAATTGCTTATTTGACAACATCCCACACAGTCTTTGGGGACGAGCTGGCAAAACAGGACTGGAGAGATGTACCATGATATGACTGGAAAGCTGCATGAACGACCAAGCTCAAGCCAAACTTGAAGGGAGGTGATTAATGGTTCAAAAATTGAACTGACAAATTAGACTCCATACACCATAAGACTTTTTCACCATCCATATGGGACTCTTATAGGGTGAGCAGGCCCTGATGATCATTCCTTGGCTCTCCAGTTGAGTCTTGGTTGGTGCAACACTGTCACCAGTGCACTGTGCTGGTAGTGATAGGCATGTGTCGTTCTTTTGCTTTTGGCAACCCCATAACAAAGGGAGACAGCAGACAAGGTAGAAGAGCTTCTTATTTTCCTTCATCTACAAGGCAACTATACTGAAAACCCAACGGTATACTTTTGGGTCTTTGAAATACCCTTTGCTGAGATAATTAGTCTATGCCAAAGATGCATGGAACCTCTGGGCCATCACAGCAGGATGCTTTTGCTACTCATTCCTAGTCAGGCTCATTTCAGCTTCCAATACATTTAGCTGTTGACATCCTCCTGTCACTCTGGAAGTACAAATGGGTCCTGTTCCTGTATAGCTTGATGGCATAAGGGTACACTGTGCATCACTATCTTACTAGACCCATTTACCTCTGTGGATCTGATGTGCTGGACTGTAGTAACTACCGTCCACTGAGTGCCAGCAGAGCAGGGGAGCTGAGCTGGATCTTTCTGAGTCCCAGATGATTTTCAGAAGCCTTGTAATCCCATCTGGGGTGCCAAAGAACTGATGCCTTAAGAGGCCTCCTAGAAACAGAGACTAGACAGGAGTAAGGGAATAAAAGTAAGTATTTATTTGAAAGGCCTTCAAAGGTACACCCTGGGGAGCCAGAGGCTACTGCCAAGATGGACCCCAAGATGGATGACAGGTCATGAGTTCTTCACACTTTTATAGGTTTGGTTCATTTCCATATCAGGGTTAATTCTCCAATTAAAGCTTCAGTTTAATGATGTAATTCCCCTCAGCTTACTCCCCCTTAGAGGCTTTTTGGTTTATACTTTTTGGGCCTAGGACGGTCTGAGTGTCCTTGGAGAGCAGGCCTGGAGAGGCTTTGTTATGTCTACCTAGCATGAGAGAGCCGAAATTAACAGGCTACAAGAAACTTCAGGGTTACACTCTAAGCAGTGCAGAATTTGAAAAATATGAAAATTAAAACATAGGGCATCACCATTGAATCCACATATACCAGCAAACCTGGTTGTTCCTCTCCTCCACCTGGCTAGAGGCCAGGCCTCTCTAATACTGATCATAGGATTCTCCACTTACCTCTTGTAAAAACAGATCAGAATTCTTTCCTGTAGAATCAGGAATAAGATCAGCAGTTCTACACTGCCTGGGTTTCTGCCCGCTGGAGACTGGAGAAGCAACTTTCCTGGAAGAACCCCCATTTCTGATTGTTTCTCCCTGCAATTCCCACACCTGTGCTTCTAGGGTAGAGGTAGTTTTTCCATTCCACCTCGTCATGTTGTCTCTATGGTCACACAGGAGACTGTATGATGTGTACCTTCTATATCCTTCTCTCTGGAGCAAAAAATCAATGTTAATAGCCGAGATGCAAGTGTATACAGGAGGTAAGTGGGACATACACTCTTTTGATTTGCTGGAACCCCTGGGATAGTTTTTCCCACTTTTTGGGCAGTTTTTCCACAGCCAAAATACCAGCCTATAGGGAAAAGAGAGGTTTTATCTGTGTTTCCAGAGTTGGTGAGACAATTCATGTATTGATGGTGACTCTTTGTCTCTCCAGGTCATTACTGCCATTGGGTTGGCACATGACAATTGTGTGCTCTGTTCAAATTTCCACCACATGGTTCATCTGCATTGGACTCCTGGATCTGCAGGTGACTGCATGTTGTTTAGATCATAATAAATCATCTCTATCACAGCTAACTCCCTCAGGTACTAGATACCTTTCTCCATTGAGGCCCATTTATCTGCATTACATACAACATCTTCCTTGAAAAAGATTCCTTTCCCTCACACGTGACAAGAGTTACCTCCAGAGACTAAGGACTTGTGTCCCTTTTCTGACTGCCTTATCAAAGCCTCTAAAGTGATGCCATCTGTTTTCCCTCCCTATCCTCTATTTCTAGGCTGTCAGCCCTGTTACCACAGCATCAGACAAGCCAGGTGATAACATGCTGAAATTTTTTCACATGTCCCCTAACTCACTCAGAGATAGGAATTTGGTGGTTACCTCTTGTTCTGCCTCTTCCTCCTGTGCTTTTAGTGACCCTGCTTTGTTCTCCTTCAGTAAACAAGCTGATTTTCATGTCCACTTCTTCTTATAGAGAGAGGTGACTGATACTGGCATGGAGTGGTTCTCTGGTTCAGCTGCATCACTCATTGCCAGAGCCTGAGTATCTGCAGTGCCCATGGCCAGGGTTTGAATAACCACAGTGCTCATCACCAGGCTTTATGTAGCTGCAGCGCTTGTCACAGGGGTTGGAGTAGTCACAAATTGTTGCTTAACCACAAACAAGATCTGAACCACGTTCATGGTTTCTAGCAGTAGGACCGTGTTGCTTTCAACATGCCAAGGATATTCAAAATTTTCAAAATTCTTAAACACTATTGAAATTGTCCTGCGGGAGAAGGGGAAGATGTGGGAGGATGTCTCTTCTACAGACTGTCCCTCCGAGCCGGTAAAAGGTGTAATTATTAATTATTTCCGATAGATGGCTCCCGAAGTACAGAGCTGACGGCAGTGCTGAGTACAAGCACCAGATTAGTTCCAGGACCAGCGATTCCATCATATCATAAGGCAGTGTTACAAAGTTCAGCAACATGATAACCTTAGCCCAGCGCCCCGAGGTGATAAATAGCACAACAAGGAACACATACGGCAAGTAAAGTTAAATGCAACTCTGAGAATAAGCACAACTCTGAGAACAAATAAATATTATATCCATCAACTATTAAACTTATATAAGCTTATAATTTTTTTTTTTTTTTAACATGCTCTTGACAGATCTGTTGTTATATCAACCCCTCATGCCCCATCGTGTTTTCCAAAAAGGACTGTCATGGTTTAACCCCAGCCAGCAACTAAACACCACACAGCTGCTGGATCACTCCCACCACCTTCCCCAGTGGGATGGGGGAGAGAACTGCAAAAAGCAAAACCTCATGGGTTGAAATAGGAACAGTTTAATAACTAAAACTAATCTAATAATAATATTAATAATAGTTCAATAATAATAACAGTAGTAATAGAAAGAAAAACAAAAAGAAAAAAGAGAGAGAAGAATAAAACCCAGGAAAGACAAGAGATGAACAATTCAATTGCTCACCACCCTCTGACTGATGCCCTGCCCTTTCCCCAGGAGTGAACAGCCCCTTCTGGCCAACTCTTTCCAGTTTATATATAGGGAATTATGTCCTATTATATGGATTATCCCTTTGTCCAGTTTAGGTCATGTGTTCTAGCTGTGGTCCCTCCCAGCTTCTTGTGCGTCCTCAACTTAGTGTAAGCACTACTAGACACAACCAAAACAAGCTTCAAAATTTATGTAACGGCTTCACTTCACAGGAAATACCCATTCCCAGTTCTTTTTCCCTGGTTTATGGTCCAGTTCTAAACTGAATCAGAAACACTTGTGAAAATAAAGAATATCAGTAAAAAAGCTGTGTGTGCCAGGAGAGGGGCTTGGATCAATTTGTTGCCATCCTGTAGAGATCAGAACACCCCATGAATGCTTTCCCCACACCAAGCAGGTTCCACAGATAGGTACAGTGGAATCATAGATCGGGGCCAGAGGGTGGAGTCTGAGAGCATTGTCCTGTAGTGCAGTAAATACAATCATGCCTTTGGTAGAACCACGCCATGGTTTTACACTGACTTCATATAGCCTTGGGGCTATGGCTTGTCTGTCTTACTTCTTCAACGTGTTAAATCCCTAAGCATTTAGCCTCTGAAGTCAGTTAAACTACTCAGTAAAACTATCGATATTTTGTTATGTATTTTGAGAATTGTGACATTAATTTTGTTTCCCATGTCTTTTTTTTTTTTTTTTTAATATATTGGGAAACTCAACAATAGTTGGATTTAACTCCATTTTTCTTTTTCTCTCCAACCCTGATACGGGATTATTTTAAGCCAGGACTGTAAATACATGTTTTTTTCAAACTAGTTTGATAAAGCTTTAATATTTAAATCCCACCATAAATTCCTTCCACTCTTCACTGACCTCAGCTTTTACATCTATGTCATGCACAATCACTTTGTAGACTGCATCTATGTTGGTAACTTAAACAGAACCAGGCAAGCAATGCAATTGTCTGTATTTTTAAGCTCTTAGACCATTCTCAGGAATGTTTTTGACCTGAGCCAAATAGCAAGCTCTTAACTAATTAATGGAAATGTTTTAGGAAGTTGAATATTCCAGCTATTGTGTCTAAATGTCAGCTGGCATTTTATGTGTAGCCACTCTCTTTTTGTGGCTAAAAGCATTTATTAATAGATATGGGTCATTCCATTTAACCCTGTGCCCGGAGAGGTTTCTGACTTCTGTTTAATGTGACATAGCTATTGACATAGCTTTAGCTTCTGATGTTGAAGATTTTCATCCATCATGTTCTTCTGGTGATATCCAAACTAGAGACTGGTGTACTTTGAAAAGAGTTTGACTCATTTGCAAGAACAGCTTTTTTGGTTTCTAGTGTAAATTTTTGCCCTTTTTAGGAAAAGGTTTATTAGCTGTATGGAAACTTATAAGCACACATAAATCGTGCAAGGGCTTTCAGATATTTTAAACTTAATTTCTTCAGATACCTTTCATTAGACAATACCTTTTTTTCATATAACATCTTCCATCTGAGGATCTCAAAGTATTCCTAAACATTAATAAAAAGTCAGTGAAACCTTGTAGCATAGCAGTGAGCTAGGAAAAATTGAAAGCTGGAATTATCATTTATTATTATTGCAACTACATATCAGTAAATACCTCTGAGAAGCAGAAAAGCCATGTCAAACAAAAATCCCATAGCCTGCCTAAAGAGATTTCATCACCATTTAATGAGAACAGGTTAGTAAAGAGTAATTAATCTACCTGCCAAACATTGGTGAGTGTAACTCCTGTTAGTACTAAATTCCAGATTGCTATTTTCTCCCTTTAACAGAGATTTAGCTCCCATTATTCAAATGTCCAAATTCTGCACTAAATATGAAGTGTCTAATCCTTGATAGGAATCACAGTAACTTTATGGCACTATTTTCCAAAGCTGTTTTGCCCTGTACTCTCTCCTAATCAGCAGACTTTACTACTGAAAATCCCTTCATTCTGTCTGGAAAAGGGAGATAGTCCAGACATCTAGGCCTACAGTGAGGGGTTTCCAGAAGCCCCCTTTTATGAGAATGAAGCAGTTGCAGATAAAAGGTTTGGGTCAGACAGGAATGCAGTCAGTAGATGGTGTGGACCGGGTCCTCAGCAGAGTTCACTTTAATGAGTACCTGCTATTAGATGACCAATACCAAACACAACATCACAGAACAACTTGGATCAAAACCCTTTCTGAACACCTCTCACTTGCTACAAGTATATCCTTGTTAGGCAGTGGGTAACCAGAGGTAAATCATTGCACAAAAGAAGCAGAAGCAATTGCAATTTCATAATTTTCTTTCATTATTTTTAAAGAGTTCTTCAGTCTTGTGTGACCTGACCATGTTACATTTATTTTGATTGTTCTATCTTTGCTTTTGTGGCAATAATTTTTGCCATCTTTTCTAGGCTGGTTACTATTTTAATCCTTCCTATTAGAATAAAATACAGGGAACTATTTTCAATAGTCCATGCTTTTGTGAATAAGAATATTTTGTCCAGATTTATAGTTATATTATCCCTATCTGCTGCATGGCCAGACATAGTTCTGTTATTGTTTTTCCTATTACCTCAAATTGAAGTCAAAAATTCTTTTTAAAATGGTCCTCAAAATACCTGAATTTGTTACAGTGCAGAAACAGTTACAGCCACAAGAGAGAGCTCTTGTAAAAACTTAAGGCTGCTTGAGAAATAAGTACATTTTGCACTTTAACAATGAAAAATAATTTTAGTAATTAGTGTTTACTTTAATTATTGTATTTCAGGAAATTAAACACTGATGTAAATTAGCACAGTATTCCCAATTCCATTTATATTCACCTTTTTATTTGTTTTTAATTAAAGCCAAGAACTAGTAAATAACGTATATAGCTACTTTTTTTTTTTTAAATAACAAACTATGTTATGCAATCATATTTTCTGTAAGATCTGATCCCTTGCTCTTTGCTTGTACAGTGCAATGACCCTTTGAGGCAAAATAGATCAATTCTGTATGAAAATGCAACTCCACTCCCAGTAATGTGTTTGCTTTACAGAATAAGGTTTATATCAGAGAAAATCTTCCTCATGCCCTTTGTGGGTTAAATTATACCTTTTTAGGTGCTTAAACACAAGCTTATGCCTTTGGAACATTTAGGAGGACATATCTCTCCATGTACTAGAAGAGGATGCTTTGTAAAAGCAAACTAGAGCGTGATACACATAGTCGTAAACCAATGAAAATCTGCAATATAGCAGTAATTATATCTTGGTGACAGATACCCTATCTTGCTTAAAAACAAACTGAACTTTGTAGAGAGAACACAGGATTACAAGGGAGCTAGTTCTTCCTCTTGATTTGAGCTACCTAGATTTGTGAAGATCAAAGTACAGTGCTGCCCTAGTTTTTGTACAAATTGGTATCTGTTTGTGTCACATCTTTCCCTCATAAAAATCATTTAAATCCAAAGGAATGAAGCTACTTTTGTGAACTGTTTCCCAGAATACTGTTCCCCTGACTAGAGGGCTTGGTCTGTGGTTATGTCTAGCCCCTTGATGTTCAATTTCTGTTTACAAAGCAGAAAACTGCCTCAGTTGGAGAATGTGGTCTTTTATGTTTACAACCTTTTCTCACCACTTCTGATGACATACTTTATTCTACTCTCATTAAAATCAATGGCAAAGCTCTGTTTATTCCATTCACTGCAGGATCTGGCCATTAATATGTTAATTTCTAATCTTCCCTTCCAAATTCTACCATCTGCTTTTTTTTTTTTTCCCTGTTTTGAATTAAAAAAATGTGTTTTACAGACATATTTTCAGTTCCTAATGTTATTACTTTCCTTATGCCTGATTCTCTTCAGCTGAACTTTCCAGATGGTATTCAATATCCAAGCATCTTTACTTTAGGTTCTTCATTTTAAAGTTGCTACTGCATGATAAATATTGAATTAGAATAACAACCTTTCTCAGGTACCAAAATAGCTCACCCTTCTGATCTCATTATTTTCTTCCATTCTTTTTCTAAATCTAATAGCTTTCTGTCCTCAAATTGCAGTGCTTAAAATATCTATGACTCATTAATTGTAAAAAAATTGTCTTTTTATTCATTAGTCGTAGAGCTTTTTATTGAATGTCCCAGCAGTGGCCCAAGACAATTTAGATAAAGAACCATTATTTCCTCTGTCTAGACAGGAATGAATTTGTAGTTTTGCCCTTTTGCATGGAAATGATGGAGAATTGTTGTAATACAGAAAAGACTTTTGCACCTTTAATCTGCAGATCAGATATTGTCAACATTCCCTTTAGCAGCAAGGTGGCCACAATTCATCCAAGTACTTAAACAGATGTTTTTCCTTAATGATGTAATTTCACAGTAATTGTGAATGTATTTAAAGTTACACTTGTGTTCAATACATTGGCTTTGAGGGCATTATTATTTGAATGGAAAGAAGAGAGGTTATTTTTCTTTCTTTTAAATAAAACATCACCAGGTTTCATTTTCCCTAATAGAGACTTCACACTAAATACAGACCACTAAATTCTAAGCCTGGAAATAAAACCCTTCAATCCATAACTAATACGGAGTAGCAGATGGAACCATTGGACAAGACAAGACTGCATGTCTTATGATACTCAGTAACTACAGACATGAATAAAGTACACATTTAATCAGAAGTGCTTATAGAACATACATTGTTAGGTATGTCATCTATGTTCCATAAGTTTATAGAACATACATAACTATATTACAGGTTTGCTTTCTCTTCCCAGAAAACTTTATAGTAGTTTATATAGTAGTTTATAACTATATTACAACTTCCTTATACTGAACACAAAAAAAAAAAAAAAAAAGCTCACTTGGGTTTCAGTTAAGGGAACAGCCTTCCTTTTTCAGAAATGCAGTTGCACATTTACTTAAAATCTCTTGACATGAGCCTAAGCCTTTTATAGATCTGATACTGAGTCTTAAAATTCTTTCAAGTTGTCAGGCTAAACCACGGTAACTGCTAAAATTTATGCTGAAAATGTTCAGTTACAGAAGGTCTGGTTTATTTTTCCAGCCACCTTTTTGTGCCTGCTTTCAAGGTACTTTTTCAGCTACAGCAGAAGCCATTTTCATAACACTGAGTGCCAGTCAAGCAAGCTCCTGCCTACCTACAAAATGTGTGCAAACATGCTTGTAGTAATTCAAAATAACATCAGTGAATTTTGTCTTCATTAATTTCTATCTATGGCCAGGCTCTGACATTTCCATCCTCAATAGTTGCACCTGTGGCAGGTTGTTTTCAGGAGTGAATATGCTTAGCACCTGTTATCTTTAGTCTTCCAGTAGGTACTTGAGCACAGCAGTAGTGCACCCAAGTGATTTCCTTCCTGGTGGTGGTGCCTTAGGTTTTAACTTCCATATTTTTCAAATCCTGTACTGCTTAGAGTGTAACTCTGAAGTTTCTTGTAGCCTGTTAACTTCTGCTCTCTCATGCTAGGCAGACATAACAAAGCCTCTCCAGGCCTGCTCTCCAAGGACACTCAGACCGTCCTAGGCCCAAAAAGTATAAACCTCTAAAGGAGGGGCAAGCTTGGGGAATTACATCATTAACTGAAGCTTTAATTGGAGAATTAACCCTGATTTGCAAATGAACCAAACTTATAGAAGTGTGAAGAACTCGTGACCTGTCATCCATCTTGGGGTCCATCTTGGCAACAGCCTCTGGCCCCCAGGGTGTACCTTTGAAGGCCTTTCAAATAAATACCTACTTTTATTCCTTTACTCCTGTCTAGTCTCTGTTTCTAGGAGGCCTCTTAAGGCATCAGTTCAATCATAAACAAAGTAATTTCTGGGGAACATCTGCAGCACACCTTCAGCACTGGAGATGAAAGATCCTCCAGAGGATGTATCTGTCATTCCTGGGAAACATACAACTGACACAGGCTACTTGTAAACTGTCACATGAATATATGGTCCGAGGGCAAAAATTTGTGATGTGAAATCAAGTATTGGTCCTTTCCACTTGTTAATGTAGAAGCTGCCAATGTAAGTGCAGTGAAAGAGAGGAAAAGTTATGCTATGAGAGGTAAGGAATAGAAAATCTCTTAATCCTGTTCAGCAACCAGAAGAAACCCCAAACACTGGATATTAACAGCAATACTAATAACAGGACCAGTTACAGAAAGTGTATCTAAGGACATGTGAAGCAATGAGTTTCTTGCATCTAACTACCATGGCTGACAGGTCACTGAGTTGTTTTACAGTCATAAGTGCTTTTGTAATAATTGTTAATAATTTGTTTATGAGCAATATATGTCCACAGATCTTGTACTTAAACAGATCTCCTCCCACTGTATTTTCCACTCAGATGAATCATGTTTTTCAACACTTATCTTACTAGATCAAGCTAGCCATAGGTTTTTATTCTCATATTGTAAAATACATTTTCCATTCATCTTCATTTCTTCAAGTTCAAACTTGTGCTTCCTGACCACATGTGACCAGAAGTGTATGCAACTACAGGTAGACTAACATTAGCTTCTGCAAAAATATTACCAAAATTTCCAGACATTTATTTATTTATTTTTCTTGAAGTTCTAAGACTTCATTGAGAAAACAGCAGATTATTGTCATCACAGTTTCTTTTCATCTGTCATGGCCTCTAAAAATATCAGCCCCTAGTTTAGAGAGATCTTATGGACTTCAAATTATAACACAATTTCTGTGATATCAATATTCAACACAATTTTTTTCTTCCAGAGTGCTGGTCAAAATTTTCAACTTTGTGTTTTGCATGGACTTCAGGACCTATGCTTGAAAACACAGCCAATTAGGAAAATATTAAATATTTATTGCAAGACTGAACCTAAGAAACACTGCAATCTCCCTTTCATTTCAGTAACCTGCTTTTAATAATCACCAAAAATGTCTCTTTATCCATTTTATAAATTTTTTATTAACTGATGGAAGACTTCCAACTGTTTAGATATCAAGTCTTTTCAATTAACCTTATCTTAGAAATTAATTTATTAGGGGAGATGTTTAATAACTCTAATGTGATATATCTTCAGTGACTCCATTTATGTTTTATATCATTGTCTGTTTCCTTCTGTCTCTGATAATACTGATGTCCTTAATAAAAACTTTATTAAAAAAAAAAAAAAAAAAACAAACAAAAAACCACATGATCTTTGGAATAAAGTAACTGGCTATACTTGTCTCATGCTGCTTATTTTTTTTTTTTTATCTGACTAATGTGTTTTTCTCTTCCTATATTGCCAGGATCTGTTAATGTCTTATTTAACATGTTAGTTCTTTTAGTAATCTGGACATAGATTTTTCAGATATTAAGTAAAATTATTACAAGAAAACAAAAATTTACTCACAGCTGACATATGTTTTTCTAATTCCTGTTTCTCATTGTCTTTAGATTACATTTCCATTGGTGTTACATGCATCATCATCCTTATTGAAACAAGAGCAAAATATGTAGTTAGCAGGTTAGCGACACGTACATCATTCCTGGTCTTTATCTTTCCCTCCACAGACTCTGGTCCAATTTATCTTTTCATCCTCTTTCCATATAGGTCTGTGGAGAATCTTTTCACCCTTCATTTTATTTTCTTTAATTTCGTCTTTGAATTTTACTTTTCAAATTTCTGAGACACAACTGTCCTGATCACACACTCACAGAATCACAGGATATTTGAGTTGACCTTGGGACGACACCTGGTCTAGACACCCTGCTCATGGACACCTTGAGGCAGTTGTGAGGACAGTGTCCAGGTAGCTTTTGAATATCTCCACAGATGAGATTTCACAGCCTTTATGGGCAAACTGTAGCAGTGCTCAGTAAAGCAGATGGTAAAAACTGACAGTAAAACAGATTTTCCTGATGTTCAGAAGTCCTGACAGTGGAGACCATTGTAAAGAACCTGGCCTTGTCTTCTTTACACCCTCCCTTCAAATATTTATATACATTGATAAGATCCTCCTAAGATGAACCTGTCAAGATTGGAGAAAATGGCCTCAAGCCTAATCTAAAGGGGACCTTTAGATTGGATATTAGGGAAAAATTTCTTCACTGAAAGGGTGATTGGGCACTGGAATAGGCTGTGCAGGGAAGTGGGCCATCCTGAAACAGTTTATTATACATTTAGAGACTGGATGTCCTGCGTCTGCTAGATAACTTTCTCATCAATCTACCTCTTATTGTGCAAGAGAACTGTAATTATTAAATTCTCTGCTCGTCCACAGGAGATCTAAGAAAAATTTTTCACCTATAGGCAGCCTTAGACTAAAGCACCTCCTTTTTTTTTCCATGGTTTTTATTTTTCAAGCAATATGAACTGTATGAGACTAACACTTTTAAAATTTTATTTTATTTTATTTTATTTTATTTTATTTTATTCCCTATTTTTGGTCTTATTTAGCTTGTTTCTAAATGGCTTTCCTCACCCAGAGATGTTGTTAATATTATGCTCCAGGTAAAATAACCAGCAAGGTTATTACCATAGGAACTTCAGTGAAAGCTATACCCATCTATTTCCATTTTCTTAAAATTCATCCTAAGTTATAAAAGCATGCCTTTAATTAATGCCTATGTCTGCTAACTCCTGGTTACACTGAGCTGAAGCATATCCAATGTCTGTAACTGTAGGGGAGAAACTGTAGGTAGAAAACAATGTATCTGGCTCAGAGCATTTTTGAGGCTGTGCTAGTCTGCCAACCAAGATATGTGTATTCCCTAGTACAAAGAGTTTGTATATTGAATTTCTACATCAATTGTCTTCATTTTATTGACTTTAAATAATTTCATCCTTTTAATAAGCCTCAAACCCTTATTCTAACAGATAGTTTTTCCTTCTGGGCCCCCTGTTGATTTTATATTTTATTTTACATTATATTTAATATTCCAAATTAATGCCATGAGGATGTTTGAATGAGATATCTACTTAGTTTAAAAAAATCTCCTGGAGCAACTAAAACTGTAGTATTTTCAAAGGTTAGAAATATTTTTTCCACACAATTAACCCAAAACCATATTTTCATAGCTTTGCCTTAAGCTGGCACAAACTTTCTTAAAAGACTCTTTTGTAGGAGCTAAATGTAGAGCCGAACACATTTCTGCTATGGTAACTTCAACTTTCCCTAACATCTGACAAGAACAGAGGATCTCTTCTCCAGTGCAAGGAAAGGCATATAATTTTTATCCAGAAGAAGTTGTTCCTGCTTACCAGCTGATAATATATTCCAGACTCTACTAGCAATTATTTTTCACTTTTGGAAGATTCTGACTTTATTAGATCCACTACTGCATGGCAAACACTTGCCAGAGCTAAGTTCATTCATGGTGGGTACCATGCTGAGAATTTTGTTTGTTCTGTTTTTGGAACCAAGAGTGTAGTGTAAGATGCTGAGTAGCACGAGACTGAAACTCACTAATGTGCATAGATACAGCTTTTGGGTAATGCCCTACTGAAGATTTACTCCCTATATAATTTTAATGATGTACTTTTTCTGTAAACTCCTTGCAAATCACCTACAGGTTCTCTTCAGCACTGCAGTTTCATCTTCTTTGGCATGTTTGCTCCTTCAATAAAGCTGCAGGGATTCATCTGCAGTGCATTCATCTCTCTGCATCTTTGCTGTGATTCTTCTAGTACCAGTACTCCTTCCTGGGGCCTTAGAGACTTTCCCTTTATATCTCTAAGGGTTCTGGATAGTGACACAATATTTCAGCTCCTAAGACTGCTTCAGGAGTCAAAAGATTTTGCTAATATTTGAAATTTGGACTGTTTTTCCTCCCATTATAATAATTTTGATCACCATGCAATCCTCAAATCTGAGGGTTTTGGTGCTACAGAAATATCCATCATCTGGAGCATTCTCTGAAGATGTATTTTATTAGAAAATGAATCCAAAGTACAAACATATCTGTTTGAATGATCATAAATAAGAGTTGCAGCTTACACTTCACCTTTACCTCCAGTGTTAACGTTTGATATTGTTTCTCTTGTGTCTTATACCCACAGCATATTTGTCTCTATTTTAAGTGCCTGCAGTCTCCATAGCTAGCATTGTCTTTACATAGGTCATGTAACCAAAAACATGTCCCTCCTACATGTTAAAAATGTCTGTGCAGGTATCTCGAAATGTCCATGAGTGTTGTGGTTTAACCCATCCAGCAACCAAACCCTATGCAATTGCTTTCTCACTCCCCCACCAGTGGACTGGGGAAAGAATCAGAAGGGTAAAAGCTAGAAAACTTGTGGGTTGAGATAAAGACAATTTAATAGGGAAAGCAAAAACAGTACATGCAAGAAAAACAAAACAAGGAATTAATTCACTGCTTCCCATGGGCAGGCAGGGGTTCAGCCATCTCCAGGAGAGCAGGGCCCCATCTCACATAATGGTGACTCAGGAAGACAAGCAGCATCACTAAGAATGCTCCCCGCACCTTTCTTTTTTTCTTCCCCCTGCTTTATACACAGAGCATGATGCCATATGGTCTGGTCTCCTTTGGCCAGCTTTTGCCACCTGTCCCAGCTCTGTCTCCTCCCAACCTCCCATGCACCCCCAAATTCCTTGCCAGCTTGGCAGTATGAAAAGCAGAAAAGGCCTTGGCTCTGTGTAAGCCCGGCTCAGCAATGACAAAAACGTCTCTGTATTATCAACCCTGTGTTCAGCACAAATCCAAAACACAGTCCCATATCAGACACTGTGACTACCCCAAACAAAACCAGCACAGTCATGCAATATGTAACCAAAAACTGCCCCCTCCTGTATGTTAAATGTGTCTGCGCAGGTAGCCCCAAATGTTCATGAGTCATTTACATGCACATTGAAAACAGAGAGACTGGGGGAAAGAAACTGAGCAGGACATTGATGAGGGAAATTGCAACACTATTATCCTGCAATTACTTTCCCTTTAACTCCTTTTTCTGTCATTGTGGCAATGGAAATATGTAATCGATATTGTTTACCTATAGGTTTGGTAATTTCACAAATTTTGAAAGCATCTATTATAAGGCAGATTCAATTTATGTTCGTTACACCCTGTCTTACACTTTTAATCATGGTAGAAAACTATAAGAGAGATAGAAGAAAAAAGGATGAAATACAAGAGGATAAGATGAAAAATGATCATTTTAAAGGACTTGTGTTTTCAAAAGATCTTTAAACTGAACACCTTGTTTATTTTAACTTCATGTAAAGACTTCTAGTAGTATTTCTCTCTTCTGTCCTTATTTTTGTTGTAAGAGTTGCAATTCAAATCCCATTCAATTAGATAGCTATTAAATGCCCAATGGAAATGATCCTCACAAAATGTTGTTTTTCATAACCTTGGACTGAACTGGATTTTGATGCTGCTGCTAATAGCATCCTTCTTTAAATACACTGTCTGTGCTTCAGTGTAAAGCTTCTTTCTGAGACTCTTTTGCTTGTCTTCTTACCAAAAATTTAAAGAAACCCTACGGCAGGAAAGAAACCTTGAAGTTAGGCTAGAAGTAGAAGGTACTTAGTACACATCAATGGTCTCAATGTCTGGTATGATGAACCAAAGAATCACAGAATGGTTGAGGTTGGAAGGGAAATTGTCTTGTCCAGCCCCCTGCTCAAAGAACCAGTTGGAGGAGGTTGCCCCTGAAAAAGTACAAGATATTAAAGTTTTGAAAATCTCCAAAGATGGAGACTCTACAGTCTCACTAGACATCCTATTTCAAAGGCTGATAACTCTCACAATAAAAATTTGGGGACTGTAATTGTATAAAAAATTTCCCTGGATTTCCCATTTCTTAGCTTCTTTCTATCCATTGCCACTTTTTACCGGATAACACAGACAACAGTCTGGCTCCAAATTCTTCACTGCCCTCCTACCCTAATTAAAGCAGGTATCCATACATATGCATAAGATTCCCCTGAATCTTCTCTTCTCCAGGCTGAACAGTCCAAGCTCCCTCAGCCTCTCCTCAATGACTTAAACTGAAAGACAGGGTCCCTTTGCTAGACCCTCTCCAATAAATCCATATCTCTCTTGTACTGAGGTGCCCAGAGCTGGATGCACTATTTAATTGTTGCCTCATCCACTGTGAGGAGGAGGATCATCTCCCTGCTGGCAACACTTTTCCTAAGGCAGCTAAGGGTACCATTAGCCTTCTCTGCTTCAAGGTCACACTGATGTCTCCTTTTCAGCTTGGTGTCTGCCAGTGCCTCAGGTCCTTTTTAAGAAAGCTTCTTTCCAGATGGTCAGCAGTAAGCATTTACTTGTACATGAGCTTATTCCTCCACAGGAATTTCCCTGGGGAAATGTGTGTTTGATTTTGCTGAACTTCATTAGGTTCCTGTCTGTCCAGGTCTCCTGCCCATTCATCTGAATGGCAGCACAACCACTGGGAATATCAGTCACTCCTCCTGGTTTTATGTCATCTGCAAACTTGCTGAGGGTGCATGCCATCCTGTTCTCTGGGTCATTAATGAAGCTGTTAAACATCATGGGCCCTGGTATTGATCCCTGATGCACACTGCTGGTGACTGGCTATTGGGTTTGTGCGGCCAGGTTCTGGTAGAGGGATGGGGCTACAGGGTAGCTTCTCTGAGATGCTGCCAGAAGCTTCTCCCATGTCCAACAGAGCCAATGCCAACCAGTTACAAGACAGACCTGCAGATGGTCAAGGCTGAGCCAATCAGAGATGGTCGTAGCACCTCTGTGATAAGATATTTAAGAAGGAAAAAAGTTATTGTGCAGATGTAAGTGCACTGAGAAGAATATGTGAGTGAAACAACATTGCAAATAGCAAGGTCACTGAAGAAGGAGGGTGGTCCAGGTGCTGAAGCTGAGATTCCCATGAAGTCTGTTGTGAAGACCATGATGAGTCAAGCTGTCCCCATAAATTCTGTGGAGGTCAATGGGGGTGCAGAGATCACCTGTAGCCCATGCCAGAGCAGGTGGATGACTGAAAAAGGGCTGTAAACCCTTGGGAAAAACATGCTGGAGCAGCCTTCTGGCAGGGACCTGTGGGCTCATGAAGGGAGGAGCCATGCTGGAGGAGATTTTCTGGCAGGACTTGTGACCCAGTAGGAAGCCCAGAATTGAGTAGGCTGTTCCTGAAGGACTGAATGCCATCTGAAAGGGACCCACATTGGAATAGTTCTTGCAGAACTGTAGCCTGTGGGAAAGACTCCCACTGGAGAAGTTAACTGAGAAGTGTCTCCTCTGGGGAGAATGCCACACTGGAGCAGGGGAAGGACTCCTCTCCCTGAGCAATGACAGAAACAATGTGTGATGAACTGACCATAACCCCATTCCCCATCTCCCTGCACCTCTCCTGGTGGGGAGGAGGTAGAGCCCGTGAAGGAGGGAAGCTGTTTTTAAGATTTGTTTTGCTTCTCATTATCCTTCTCTGATTCTGACCGGTAATTAATTTAATATCCCCAAGCTGAATCTGGTTTTCCTGTGACGGTAGTCGGTGAGTGATTTCTCCCTGTCCTTATCTCAACTCATGAACCTTTTTTTCTATTTCCTCTCCCCTGTCTAGCTATGGAGGGGAATGATAGAGAGGATTTGATGGATACCTGGCATCCAATCATGGTAAACCCAGCACACCTCCAACAGGACTTTATTCTGTTTGTTACAGCCCAAGACCTTCAGCATCACACAAAAGTCAATGTATCATTATACAGATTTAGCTGAAGCTTTATCATTGCTCCTAATGCCACAGTTGTGTTCAGTTTTTCACAGGAAATAAACAGCTAATTTAGAATACTTTGAAACACTGTTAATCATACTTGAAGTTTTTAATTACACACAATAATTTTGTAATGTTTTAAACATAATGTATTTATGGAATAATTAATTTATTTGTATGCAAGTAAATGTAATCATATTAATGCTATAAAGACAAATTAAAACCCCATATTTCTTCATTATATAAATACCCAATCCTAGAATTGAAATACCCCCTGAGGTAATTAGAAATATATGCAGTATTTTCCAAAAGGCATATTATCATCACTAACACATAATCTTTCCAAGTTATCATAGTCCCTAATTCTGAGTAAATACATCATAAAATTCCAAGGGGAGAAAGGGAAAAAAAAGATTAGAGAAAGCAGCTCTAGAAGAGCAGCTTCATATACTTCAACAGAACTTGTAACATACTTGGATATCAGACTATCAGAAAACAGGAAGAATTTCTTTCTCTTCACAGATATGAGAGCCGTGAGTTTAGATGCAAGTTCTGTGTGAGTGTCTCAACAGAAGCAAGGGAAAAGTGGTAGTTCTCCCTCAACTGGTCACCACACAGGTAGTAAAGAACATAGGTTGAGACTTTCTGCTGCACAACAGCAAATTCTGTCTTATGTCAGTGTAAGGGTTTACTCCTTATTTATCCTATTTGAGAGACAAAGCATAAGCTATCACTTAAATTATGTGTGAACCAGGACTGTCTAGCTTGCATGAGTCTGACATTTGACTCAGAATGTATGTCTTAACTACCTCAGCTTACTGCCCTGACTCCTTGTCCAGAAAACAATTTTTGTCTCTGCATTAAAATTTTAAAAATTCTGTCCACTGCAGTCACAAACTCCTCTATTTACTGTGTGCATCAGTCCTTAGAACTTCCTACTGCAGTGCAGACAAAACTGAGAGTTGCTGGGCTTTGTAAATCATTATTAGATGCATTATCCAAGAAACCTGTTGCAATTCAACTCTGAATGGGCATAATAGAAGAAAAGAGTAGCTGGAAAATGGTATTTGCGAGTTGCAAGGCACAGAAACTGTAATTGCTTATCTGGTATGGAAAAAACCCGTAAGTGAGATGCACCCACACGCCCATTTCATACCTAGTCGAATGCGTTATCTCACACAAGGTCCAGGCTCAGGGACAGAACCATTCTCATACTGGTGATGTAATAAAGCAGCTACAGGAACACTGTATTGGGTGTAACTGGTAGGCTGGCTGGGTTTCTGGTGGCTGCAGGATGCATTCTGTGGAGAAAGCTTGGAGCTACGCTGGACCAGTCATACATGGCTTTGGCAAGCTCTGACACTGCCTCGAGCCACTCATCTTGAACTAAAAATGCAGCAAGCCAAGGGAGCCCCCAGTGCCCTGATTTATACCTGCTCAGGAAAGAGCAGCAGTTACTGGAGGCATGAAAAAAATGGAAAAAACACCTCCAGAGAAATTGAGGGACAATTACAGAGCACATTCACTGTTTTCTTCCCCTGAAACCATGTCCCCCAGAGATGTTGTGAGAGGAATAGAATAGAACTTAGCCATGACCACATGGCTCTAGACTCTTGCACCTCTGTCTCTGCAGCTAGGACCCATCTGACTTGTCCAGTACTGGACCAAAGAACCAAGCAGGGGAAGCAGACAAAACCGGGAGACAGATGTGTTGTCCTTCCCCCCCTTCTAAGGTAACCTTACTTAATGTTTCCTCTTATGTAAAGTAACCTGAAATCTGTTGTTGCTTTCAGTGAGTGATCGTGTTGTCCTTCCCCCCCTTCTAAGGTAACCTTGCTTAATGTTTCCTCTTATGTAAAGCAACCTGAAATCTGTTGTTGCTTTCAGTGAGTGATCTCTAAAGGTCATAGTCCATCTAAATCATTCTATGGTGATAGAGGTTTGTTGTTTATTTTTTTTAGCTCACATGATATTCAACAATTATTATATGGTATGTACGTAAGTGGTCATGTGATTTAGCCTGAATTCATAAAAAGGTTCAAGTACTGAGGTGTAGTCCACAGTTCATCTCTCCTTATCTCTCCCTTCTGTGGTCACTCAGACCATAAAACAAGATCCTATGATGGTCATCAATGCCTCTGATCCAAAGGAAGGGGCTGAATCAAAAATGTCTAAACTGAGGACAAAGTAGTCTTGTCAGTGTTCTCATTGGGAAATCTGTACAAGAAAAAACCTCTTAATGTTTCTCCAGCACAATATTTCCAAATTGCATCTGTTTTCTCATGTATGATGTCCACTAGTACACCACTGTGCTCAACCTTACAAAGGCTATCTTGTCTTTAAGGCCAGAGATATAAATATTAAGAGTTTAACATATGGCAAAAGAAAGAAAATGTAAATTTTTCTGTCTCAGGTGCTAGCTACACAAGTTCTACTGCCTGAAATACTCCTTCTCCCTGAGATTTTGGAGCCATGACTAAAAAACTTTCTTTGCTAGTCCTACTGTTTCTACACTAACAAGTATTCTGTATTTTAATACATTTTGTTGCTATCTCAATTTCTGGGTGAACAAGAAATATTTTCCACAGACCTGGACTCAAGGTCACATGTCAAGTACTCACTTGTGTCAGTTTGGTTATGGTTAGATTTAACAAAAACAGACTGGTCACATCCATACAATGAGTTCTTGTCCCTGATTTCCTAAATGCACATTAGGTAGTCTCAATGTGTTGGTTTTATTCTGGTGTGGTTTTCTGGTTTCAAGATTTTGAAATATTTTTGCACACCACAAGGGCAGCATTTTTATCATATGATGGCACAACCTTTTTTATGGGTACTGAAATGTGATATAAATACATGTACAGGCATCAAAGGGTACAAAGCTTACAAGGCTGACACTTGAGGAATGTATATGATTACAGACAAAACCTGGCTCGTCTAAGTATTGTTTTTGGCAGTAATTGTGCATACCTGTTGGCTTTGAAATTGCACAAAGCAAAAACAGAGAAAAGCAGCATGGTGGACTGTCTAGGAAGACAGTGTTCAAGCTTGCTTCATAATGTTTTTCTTTAGTAGCACAAATATACTGAATTATTTTCCTGAAAATTCAGGTTAAAATTGGATCTTTGAAGGAAAACATCCAAGATAAATAACTTGTTAGCATATTCTGAAAGCATTTCATACCAATTATTTTCAGAAATGTTTTTTTATTGGTTAATCTAAATGTAAAAAGTGAAAGTCTGCCACAGACTCACTTGTATATGATGTTAACGTTCATTACATTGGAAACAATCTTCTGTGAATATCCCCCAGAATTCTATCGTAAAAAGTATTAATCTAACCTTTGAAATACTAAAATAGGAAACTTGTTTTCTATGATATTCACCATCTCAATGAAGCAGACATCCACAGATATGCATTATGTTTTGTAGCACTGATTTACTAGGCTTCAGGGATTTGAAATACCAACACCCATTCCTCAGCACTTCTGCTATACCTCTGCACTAAGCCTAACAGGCTGCTTAGTGCCTGTTTTTATCCATTAGTTGCTGATATTTGGCCAACAACAAAAATTACTGTTTTTCTAAACTCTTCACTCCTGCAAAATCTCCCTAAGCACTTGGTTCTTTTCTTGTATTACTTTGCTCCTTCTCTTGAAGCATGTTATTCCTTTCATGGAGGTCTTTGGGGTCTTCTTGGAGAGCTTTCTCCTAATTTCCTAGGGCCTTTTTCTTCTTTGAAGGGGCATATTCCCCTCTTGCAGAGCAAATTTCTCCTCATTGAGGGAATCTTTTTCTTCACTAAGTGCTTTTTCCTCTACCTGAATGGCTTTGTTGTCCTCTTGAAGAGCTTTAAGCTGGTCCTTGAAGGCTTTGTGTTTTTCTCATAAAGCTAAAATCTCATGCTGAAGAGCTTTTTCCTTCAATGAAAATGCTCATTCTTATCCTTTGAGAGCCTTAATCTCTTCTCTGAGGGCTTTATTTTGTTGGCAGGCCCTTTGCTGTTTCTCAAGGTCATATGTTTCCTCTGAAGAGTCCCTGTGCTTCTCTTGAAGGATTTTCTTCTGTTCCCAAAGGACTTTGTTCTGTCTGTGGGCACTTTGATTCTCCTGATAGAAGGCTTTGTTCTCAATATGAAAACTTTGTTCTTTAGCTGGAGATGTTGATTCTGTTCTTGAAAGGCCATATTATCCTTCCAGTTTGGTTAAATCATGACATATGAGAGGAGATGGCAAATAGCGGCAGCAGCAACAAATTGCTGATTTTCCTTAAAGAATATTTATCCTCTGAGCCAGTCACTTTCTCACTTAGCTGCACCACTCTGGGGCTGTGCTATGGTCCAGGTGGGTGACTCCATCCTTCATAAGCAATAGTCATGAAACAGAGAATAGAGGTTAAGTGTCCATGCATAACAAAAAAGTAAGTAAATAAATATAGTAATAAATCTAAAATAAAAATAATAGTAAATCAATACTGACATTTGACAAGCACGGTATATTTCTGCATGTGCTGAAGTACATAGAGAAAATTAAATTTCACAAGCTAACTTAATTATACAGATATTTCCTTTTAGAGTCCTTTTAGAATCTAAAAACTTTGTCAATCTTTCTTACTATATAACTTGAATAAATAACTGAGTGTGCCGGTTTGGGCAAATTTGGAAATATATTCTCTGAGAGAAAGCAGGTTACAACCAGCCCTCCCCAACCAGGCTTGGGAAAAAATTAATTTTCCTCGAAGGAAAATGAAAGAGATAAAAAATATTTATTTAACAAACACACAGGAAAAGGATAATAATGCTAAATAATAAAACCTCTCACTCTGCTGAGAGAAACCTGGGAAAATTTCAGAGTCCTTCCATAGCCTCTCTCTCCTCCTCCTTGGAGATGGGACTGGGTGGCGGGCCCACCTGCTGGGCCAAGGCCTTGGTGGAAAGTCCTCCTGATGTATTCTGATATTGAAACCGTCCAGCAGAGAAGTAGGGAAAAATAGGAGTCCCAGGAAAACAAAGTTCAACTCTCTGGAGGAAAAGGAGCTGAAAAAAAGTGGCCAAAAGCTGGCTGGAAAGAAAGCAAGCTGGGTGCTTCCTCCCACTCCTCTCGCCACAGCTGAACGCAGAGAGCCATCTCTATCTCTGTGTCCTTGAAAACAAACTGCTTTGAAGAGTTTTGTTGGGTCTTTTCTCTCCCCCCTCTCATCCTCAGTTTAAAGGCATAGAAAGGCACAAAATTAATTTCTGGGCATAGGGCAGCGATATGGGATACAACATCATAAAGTGACCCCAAGACACTGAGGTAAGGTGGCATTAAACACTTTTTATTGTTGTTTATTCCTTATTCTACCCTGCTGCAAAAATGTTATATTGTTTGGATTAGAGTAAATGTACAGACTAAGTAGGATTTTTATAAAGTTTATAATTCTTATAAGTTTAATTTCAATATAAAGGACAATATTGTAAAATCAAGCATGTTTTGGATATGTGCCCAGTGTTTGCTGGGAAACACTAAACAATTAGCTAACATGCAGCACAATCATATACTTTATACATACAGCTAAATACATACACATATTCCAGATGTTCAGAGAAACTCTATTATGTCTTTGAAGTATCTAGAAGAAAAATTATGATAAATTAAGGAAATCAGACAGTAGTTGCTGTTGTGTTATCCTTGAATCAGTTTGCCATCTGGCAGCCCATGGCAGATCTCTCAGTGAGGCTATCCTCAATGATGCCATTTCAAAAGGCATAGCAGCAATGAGCATTAAGTGGCACTAGTGATCAAATAAATTGTGTCCATCTGAAGTAAATTATAAGGGTTTGTATGGCTAGAATTCTCTAGCAAGTCAGCCTTTGTTTTCATCAATATTGGTTTTTTTTAATATTTCTCCATCCATTATGTTTATTCAAAACATTATATGCCATCTGGCTAAATTTTTTTTTGACACCGGTATTGATGGCTGCCACTAAATATTTTCTCACATTGACTCTGAAAGTGAGCTTTTACTCCTAGCTACCTTGGCACAAGGGGTGCCTGTATTTGGAGTTATTTCAAAGTTACAGAAATTCCATAGATGAAACCATATATGGTCTCTATATTATTCAAATTAGACAGGATTAGTATTCAGAATCACAAATATTTGAGTATATTTAGCAAATACACATGAAAAGTTAAATAATAAAAGACCATGATGGTAAGGTGTCTGCAGTCTTCATTGCCTCTCAGGCAACATTCTCTTTTTCCAACTCAAATAAGATCCATGTATTTTATGACAACCACTTTGCTTTGTTTGAAAAGAGGATAAATTACTTCAGACATATGAACATCTTAGATTACACTGGTAACTTGTCTGCTCCTTATGAATTTTGGGGGGCAGAGAAATACTGTATTCCAACTAAAGTATAAACCTGTTTCCAATATTTGTTATCCGATCAAAGCAACTGATAGGTGGGGGTTTTTTTAATCATGCACTATGTGCTCAGGATATTAAAAAAGTCCAGTGAGCTTACAATGAGATTTGGCAATTCTGTTTTAAATCACTACACACCTCACATCATCTCTTTGTACTGTCTCTCAGCTCTGTTCTGTATGTTAATTAGGTAGGGGACTGAAATATGGCATGTAAAATGCTCAGTAATCTCAGGAGATGAATATATACAATTCCCACTGAAAACTTTACAGGATGATCAGCCCTCTGAATCCTTTTCTCCAGGATATTTGATTCCCTTGCCTGCTCACACAAATTAAATAGGCAATGCAGATGAGTAATACTGAAACCTATAATATCAAACAAGATCAGTATCTTGGGTTCATATATCTTTCCCAGTCTTTTTACCTCACTTTAACTCCTCAAGAACTATTTAAATCTTATTTCTTCCATGCTTATCACCAAGATATGTCTGAACATTATAGCTCAGTTAATTTTTTTCAGCTTCTTCAAAAATGTCATAGTGACTAAAAAGAGGTAGTTTACATAAATTGGTAGCTCTTGTAGTTGTTTCCATATTAAAATGTAAAGTTTAAAGTAACACTTGTTATTTTGACAAGTAGGGCACTTCCTTTTGTAATTTAGGAATACAAGTAATAGGAAAAAGCTATCAGTTTCAACAAGTGACAAAGATTGAGGTAGAATTTCCTCCTCAATCTACATAGTAAAAGAAAGGATAATCTGAACTTGGAAAACAGGGAATTTTATGAATGCACTCCAGAGTTGACTAAAATAATGCAGCTGAAATTATACCAACTATTATTTACTCCAGTAGAAATTAACATAAACTTCTCCTAATTCAGCTTCATGATGTTTTCTTGAGTCCTGTCACTGGTCATGACAGTGAAGAGATTGGTACCTGCCCCTGTGCTTCCCCTCATGAAGATGTTGAAGACTCTGATGAGTCCTCCTCTCAGTCTCCTCCAGGCGGAACAAGCCAAGTGACCTCATTCACTTCTCATAAGGCTTCCTCTCTAGACTCTTCACCATCTTCACGGCCCTCTTCTGGATGCTCCCTAATAGCTCAGTGTCTTTCTTATACTGTGGCACCTCAAACTGCAGACAATACTCAAGGTGAAGCTGCCCCAGTGCAGAGTGGAGCAGGACAATCCCCTCCCTTGCCTGGCTGGCGATGCTGTGCCTGATGCCCCCCAGGACAGGGTTGGCCCTCCTGGCTCCCAGAGCACTGCTGACTCATGTTCAACTTGACGTCGACCAGCACCCCCAGGTCCCTTTCTGCAGTGCTGCTCTCCAGCATCTCATTGCCCAGTGTATACATACAAACTGTATTTCCTGGTAAAAGGTGAGGAAACCAGCACTTGCCCTTGTGGAGCTTTGTCCAGTTGTTGGTTGCCCATCTCTCAATTTGTCAAGGTCTCGCTGCAGGGCCTCTCTGCCCTCGAGGGAGTTGATCACACTGCTGTTTGGTTATCAAAGTACACATGAAATATAGAGGATGCAAGTAGTGCTAAGAGTTCTAAGATAGAGATTAAAATACTGCATTTTACTATTGTAAGTAATTTTTGTAGTGAGCTCTATGATTGAAGGCAATGAGGGCATATCATTGCAATGCACACTGCAGATGATTATTTCAATGGGACAATGCATGTAAAACCTAATATAATAGTGAAAATAGTGGCCTAGGCAAACTGTGATTTCAGTTTACTAGTTCTTGATTCTGGTTGTTCTGATCAGAAAGTAAAAATTACGCTTTTCAAAAGAAAGGTTTAGTCTAGAAATTTTACATTACAGTGAAATGCAACAATCCTGACTTTTTTATGATACCCAATCTGAGTGGATGTACAGCAAAACAGCACATACACAGCATCTGTGAAAGATACAGAAAAAAGATTTGGGTTCCTGCTATAAGCTATGCAAAAACTGAACTATAAACCACTCTCACTTAAAACCTTTTTGATTTGCTGCCCAGATTTAGCTCTACTGCTCAGTGGAAATGAATAGCAGAGCAGGTATTTTCTTAATTTTCCAGGTGACACTAGCTAACAATTCTGATCAAACTCTGACCCCAAAATAGCTAGGCCTACAAAAAAATGTCAAGTACGTGCAAAGAAAAACAGCATAGTTTAAAAAATAAGCTTATCAAAATCACACCCATTTTACAGCTTTTATTACATATGCCAGTTGCTGCTGGATAAACCTAAAAACTCAGACTGGAACCTAAAAACCTAACTACCGTATTTGGCCCATCTGGCACTTTTACCATTCTGACAATTTTATGCTGATGTGGCTTCTTTTTTAAGTCATTCAAACTCATGATTTTCTCTCCCTAGTGGATATAAAATTTATGTTGTTGCTTTCACAAGAATGAAAGCCTGGACTAAGACAGATCTTTGCTCTACCTGCCGGAGATTAGCAGAGTACCACAGAGAGCAAAAGCTGATGGTGCTGTACATCTGTGCATTCAACATTCAGTGGCACTAAGCCACTAGTCTCTTTTCTGCATGACTAACTGACTAATTACTTTACTTGGCCTTTCTGAGTCCCTTCAATTAATGCAATGTGCAGTTGCACACAGTAATGGAGTCACCCATACAGAACAGAATCTGGGCCAGAATTAGGCTCTAAGTCCCAGAAGCACCTGTTACAAATAGAAAATGTCCAGATGGTCTGATCTTTGTAGGAAAGTGTCAAGAATTGACTTATCTGTCTTTCTTACTTTTGGTTTAAGGTCATAAACATGATTCTTTTGAACCAGAAAGCCAGTCACATTTAGGGAAAAAAAACCCAACAAAACAAAACAAACAAACCAACCAATACAAAACCAAAAAAGGAAGGAAGGAAGGAAGGAAGGAAGGAAGGAAGGAAGGAAGGAAGGAAGGAAGGAAGGAAAAGAAAAAGGAAGGAAGGAAGGAAGGAAAAGAAAGAAAGAAAGAAAGAAAGAAAGAAAGAAAGAAAGAAAGAAAGAAAGAAAGAAAGAAAGAAAGAAAGAAAGAAAGAAAGAAAGAAAGAAAGAAAGAAAGAAAGAAAGAAAGAAAGAAAGAAAGAAAAGGAAGGAAGGAAGGAAGGAAGGAAGGAATTCGGAAGGAAGGAAGGAAGGAAGGAAGGAAGAAAAAGAAAAAGAAAAAGAAAAAGAAAAAGAAAAAGAAAGAGAAAGAAAAAGAGAAAGAAAAAGAAAAAAAGAAAAAAAAAGAAAGGAAGAAAAAGAAAAAGAAAAAGAAAAAGAAAAAGAAAAAGAAAAAGAAAAAGAAAAAGAAAAAGAAAAAGAAAAAGAAAAAGAAAAAGAAAAAGAAAAAGAAAAAAAAGAAGAGAACCTTAGGATAAATGGAAAACATACTCCATTTGTAAATCTTAATAACCCAGTCAAGCTCATTGTTATCATGTTCTGGGCAGGCAAATGGGATTAGGCTGTCATTACAATGCAGCCTTCAATATAATTAGATAGATTTATTTAAACACAGCTGCAAAACATAAAAATGTGAAAAATTTAGTGACTGTGAATTCCACAGTTTGGAAATCCAAACTTAAATGTCTTATCATCTATTTCGCTTTGGTTTTGCTTAGAAACACTAGAAAATACTGCTCTTCTTTCACTCTCTCTTTCTCTTTTTTTTATTTCTAATTTTTTTTTTTAATGAATATCAGTTCTTTGTGTTTATAACAGTGAGGATTGCTCCTGAATGTTAATTCACTTTCTAACAGTGCACTGCTTCATTCATGAGTGTCTTTTCTCCATTGGCAACAACCACGGAGTTTGCATTCCATGCCTTCTGAGCTGCATGAGATGGAGAAAGAAATACAGAATTTTATGTCAGATCCTAAAAACAGTTAGGATTTCTCAAGAAATAACCAGGAAAAATGGCAGTCATGGCTTCCTAATAAGAGTATTTTAATGGAACAAATAATGGACAATATTAAAATCAGTATAAGTAATAACCACCTGGTTTATACATTGCTGAAACCTCCTATTTTCCTACTTTATCTCCTTCCTTCCTTCCTTCCTTCCTTCCTTCCTTCCTTCCTTCCTTCCTTCCTTCCTTCCTTCCTTCCTTCCTTCCTTCCTTCCTTCCTTCCTTCCTTCCTTCCTTCCTTCCTTCCTTCCTTCCTTCCTTCCTTCCTCCTCCCCTCTGTCCTCTTTCTGCCTCTATATACCACTCAGTGTGAGAGTAGTAAGAGAAAGAAAGAGAAAGAGTGAGTTGGGGAAGGGAGAAAGGAGGCTATTTCAGTAGAAGGAAAAATTGAATAAAACATATTTTCTGCCAAACAATTATTTCACTTGTATCAAATATTTGTTATTCTACTTAACGTCTGTAAACTTTAAACGTTTAAAAGTTAAAAACTTAAAGCACTAACTGCCATATCACTGCATGTTCACTTAACACAGAAAAAGAAATCACAATTAGCTTTCTGAGTTCCCAACTCGAATTTTAACAAGAGTAGTAATGAATTCATATCAGTCATAGGGGAAGCATGCCTATTTTTATTATTCATAAGTGCTGAAATAATATTGGCTACTATAAATATGTAGGAGACATCCAGTATTTTTAATCATAAATTACAGTAACTAACTGCTACCAGCAATAATTATGGATTTTTTGTAGTTGATACATTATTTTCGTTAGACTTTTGAGAAACTTTAATACGTACTGAAGAAAATTTCTGTATTTTCAATGGCTCAAGAGACATATGCTACTTGAAATAAATCTAAGTGAATTGATTCACATGATGTTTTAAAATGTGAATAATAATCAATATTTTGCTGGATTTTTGGAACACTCTTTTCACAGAACCAATATTCGAATTTTAAAATGTGAAAGACCATGGAAGTGGCATGAGAAAAGGATTATCTCAAGGACAGAAAAAGCAGTATTTGCTCTGAGATGTAAAAAGAGATAGGAAATCTAAGATATTATTTTTGTTAAACAAATGGAAATAAAATATAGGGCAATGTTGTTAACATTTCAGAAAGGCTAAGTAATGCCTCATTATGCTTCATCCACACTTTATTTACGTGGAAAACAGATGAAGTACTGCATACTCTAAGATAGAACAGTGGATCCACTAGGGAAGGGCTACAGCTGTGGGCGTTTACCCGGACATTTTCTTTAAAAGCGTATCTGTGCACTCACCTGGTTGTATCTGAGCAGTCAGATGTGGAGCAGAGTTCACCTTCAAAGCCTCGTATGTAAGAGGGCATCATAGGAGAAAAACACTGGGCCAGGTCCAACAACCTGACAGAGGTGAGGCTGCTGCAGCTCCATCCTCCCAGATGCAACCTGTAGTGAAGCTGAGTGTATACAACCGTAGGCACATATATAGATCACGCATGTTCACCACATACATCATGGAATCATAGAATGGTTTGAGTTGGAAGGGACCTTGTAGATCACCTAGATCAACTCCCCCACCATGGGCAGGGACTCGTTTCACTAGGCCAGGTTAAGCTCAAAGCCCCATCCAACCTGGCCTTGAACACTTCCAGGGATGGAGCATCCACAGCTTCTCTGGGCAACCTGTTCCAGTGCCTCACCACTCTCACAGCAAAGAATTTACTCCTAATATCTAGTCTAAACCTACTCTATTTTAGTTTGAATCCATTCCCCCTTGGCTCTTGTCAATAGTCCATCTCTGTCTTTGTTGTAGACTCTCTTCAGGTACTGGAAGGCTGTGATTTGGTTACACCCACTTGTTTTCCAGGGTGAAAATTTTTATAAACATATATATACAAATGTCCTGAACAGCAAACTAGCAACACGACTGGGCTTTTTTACCCCCTTACTCATTTATTTATCCATCCTTGTTCCTCCCCAAATTACCTAAATCCATTTTTCCTTCCTTTGATTCCTTCCCAAAACATCCCAAATAAAGTCATGTGCACTGCTGAAACATTCACCTTCTCAACCACTAAGTCGCCCTGCTACCCCCTGTCACTGAAGGTGGGGTAACACTGAGGTTCTTGTCAATAATAGATCCCTTGGGTTGGATTAGACTGAAATGACACTGAATGACCTGTGTTTATATATGTATGTGTATAGCAGATCTATTTTAGAAAAATTTGGTTGCAGTGGAAAGGGAGTATGTAACTGTTTTGGTTATTATCTATATAAAAGTATGAAGACATCACTTAAGAAAATGTATAAGGAAAAGAAAGAAAGAGAAAGAAAGGATAAGAGTAAGTAGCAAAGATATCACCACCTGTGGATCCAGTGACAAGGCTTGATTGTTGCAATTTCTGTGTCCATTGGTCACACTCGTGATCCGTCAGGCATGAAGGAAGCTCCCAAACCACAGACTTCAATGAGTTAATGTTCAAGTGGGAATGCCCAGGTACCTCCCCTCTGGGGGAAGTTTTACAGTGTCTGTTGCAACACTGTAGATCATGTGCAGTCCTCTGGTGAAAGGCCCCAGAAATGAGTCTGGAGGCACTTTGGGGATATTTGACGGTTTACGACCTCTTCTAAGACATGACAGCTGCCTCTCACCTCAGCATAGTTGAGCCAGTTATGTTCCATCAGAAGGGATGAAAACCCTCAAGCCTATGTTTGAATGTCCCAATACCTTCCCAGGGGGAAGTTTTACAACTGAAACAGTTGTGTAAGAGAGGACACTGGCATGATAAAAAGCACTATCCCACCTTGGAGGATTTGCTTCTTATCAGACTCATGGCTCAAAACCAGCTTCTTGCTAAACAAAGGTTGGTTTGTCCTGGTCATCAGTAATGAGGGCACAGTATTATCCCCTTCCCTATTGTCTTTCTGTGCTCTGTTGTGGTTGTGGAGGTGACCTCTTACCACATCAATTAGTATGTATATCTGCTAGTACACATACACAGTCTGCTCAGTAGTCTGTTCCTAGAGGCCAGCTTCCTCCATTGAAAAATGTGAACTGACTGAGAGCAACTGTGAGTAATCACAACCGCAAAAAAAGTGTTTTTTAAAGCCACCACTTCTATTGGACAGGTGTGATGCTGGTGGAACTGCTGTGCCAACTGCTGTGTCATCACCCATGCAATTGTTTTAGAGCAAGGAATATTGCAAGAATTTAGCTGTATTTTAACATGAATAATTATGCAAAATAAATTTATTTATCTTCCTAACTAATAACAGTTAATAAATGAATCTTTCTAGCTGTTAACTGCAAACTATATATATAATAAAAATATATTTAAAAATGTATATATACCATTTTATATATACACTATAATAGATCTATGCAATATTATTTTTGTATGATTAAAAATGGCAAATTAGGTGGTTTCATGTCTTTTTTCTCTTTATTTCCATCTCACACAGTGTGAAATTTGTCCCACCTAAATTCTGATGTCTAATAGCTAAGCATTTAAATCCAAATAAGTAATGACAGACTTTCTTCATAGTCATGTCAGAGAAATGCATACCTCCAGGGTGAGATATATCTATTAACATAGACATCTAAAAGAAGTAAAATGAATCAGTACTATCATGTAGATGGGCTTACTTTTGTTCAATAATTCAATCTAATATATTAGATATCTGTATTTTAGGTAAATAAAGTAGTTAGAGTCCAGCATCACGTAACAAATGTAGAAAGAAGCTGTCAGAGAAGACCTTCACATCTATCTCAAATGTGAAATTTTCTTTTACTACATCCTTTCCATAAGGAAAAATGCAATAAATGATCCAGAAATTAAATGTTGATAGCATTTTCTATTTCCTTTGAAAATGACTCTGTGAAATTCATAGTCATGGGCACACAGGTCATTTAAGAGAATAAGACCTAATTTCCTGGAACATACCAAATCAGTATCTGACAGAGAAAAGACATTTTTACAGTATCTTCCTAACTTGATTTGACATAAATATGAAGGAAGAATTAACATCCCGAAGCATGTCATGCCTCCGCTCCTACCTGTTCAATCAGTGACAGGCTGAAACTGTAGCTCTCCTCATCATTCTTAATAATAGCATAATATTCTTTGCTCAAAGATGCACGTGAAATCAAAGTCCTCATTTAATTATAGTTGCTTAAAAAAACCCCATAACCTTTCTAAGAATTGTTAACAGTTTGTGATACTCAGACCTCTTCATCTGCGTCTGCCTTTCTGAATAAACACCACGACAGAGCCTGAAGTCAGAAAAATACCTACATTTGGATTAGTTGCATAGAATCCCTTCACAATAAAATGGATAAAGACATGTGAAAGTTGCAGTCCATCTTGTCTGAAATTTGGCATCTAAAATAGACTGTATCAATTGTTCCTCATTGTGGGAGACAGGAGGAGCCGTTGACTGGCTCAAGACAACCAGTTGGGAAGTGATCGGCAGCAGGGTGAACTCCGTGTAGGTGGGACAGGGCACTGTTCCACCCAGCGCCCTTGAGCCTTCTTGTGCTGCGCTGTGAAGTGCATGAGCATTGGAAAAGTCAGAGCCAGTCCTCACTGTAATGGGGGTGGTCGACTGCAAGGGTCAGCTGGGAACATTCTGGTTCTGTGTAAAATGCAGGCATGAGACTTTTGCACTGAAATCAGCATAAGCTCTCCTGGAGGAGGGCCTCAGCAGACAAGAACAGATAAACGGATAGTGACGTGAGCTGCGAGGCACACTCGACTACCCTGGATTTGAAAGCAGCTGAGACAATCCTGAATCCTAGAGTGGTGACTATCTACCTTCTCTCTCTCTCTCTCTTTCTCTCTCTCTCTTTCTTTCTCTTTTTCTCTTTCTCTTTCTCTTTCTCTTTCTCTTTCTCTTTCTCTTTCTCTTTCTCTTTCTTTCTCTTTCTCTTTCTCTTTCTCTCTCTCTTTCTCTTTCTTCTTCTTTCTTTCTCTCTCTCTTTCTCTTTCTTCTTTCTTTCTTCTCCTATCTTCTCCTTGAAAGATATTGTAAGCCAGACCAAAAATTTCCTGTCAATGCCTTGTTAAGTTCCTTGTTGTGTATGGATAAGTTAAAGATCGCTAATTAAAATTTGCCAATGTTATATTCAGTGGGAATGTTCTAAAGGTTGCAAGAAAAAGTTTTTATTGAACCTTCTGAGAATTTTGTTGTTTTTCCTGTGCACCACCCAGACTAAATCCAACTACATTCCCCTAAATGTCCCAAGCAGACTGTGGCATTACACTTGATTATTGTTCATCTCTGAATACAGAAACCTAAAGTGACTTGCTTATTTGTAGGTATGTGCTCAGAATCCTGTCCCCATTGTTCTGAATATTCTCCTCTACTTGGTATATAAAATCATTAACACTCTACTTGGTATAAAAATCATTGTAACTCTTTCTTTTTGCTGAAGTCAATATTTCACAATACATATCTGCAGATGACATTCAGTTGTGGGACCAAGAAAGTATCGACTAGGTTTTCTACAAATGACCAAATTTAGTTGCTGTATACAGATGGGCTTTTTACTAAAAAATATTTGAAGGAAGTTTTAAATTTCATGAAATATAAGAGAAGCTTCATGCAGGCAATTCAAGGTCTCTTTACTTGCTGTATTTGCAAAGGTGATCATGCTTTGAACTCTTCTGTTTTATACTGGATTGATAATAGAAAAACAAACTCATATACCTAAACCCAGGGTAAGTATATTCAAATCAACCTGTACTACTTACTACATTGCTTTTATGTCCATACTCCATTATGCCAGGGTTTTTTATTGCTCACATCTAAGAGAAAACACAAAGGGGCACGATTTAGCTTCAGAAAAGCCTATGAAATATGCATGTGCTCCTACCTATAATTAATTTGTCTGCAAATTCTGCCTTAATTCATGTATCTATTTTTCTCATATCAAAGTGTGTAACGTAAGGAAAGTTTAGCCCATAAACTGGTCCTTTCAATTCATACATATTTCAGTTAAAATGATGGGGGAAAGTAGTATTGCATTCTCCTTCTATGACAAAGTGACTAGCTTAGTAGATGAGGGAAAGGCTGTGCATATTGTCTATCTAATGTAAAGCATTTGACACTGCATCCCACAGCATTCTCCTGGAGAAGCTGGCTTCACGTGGCTTGGACGGATGGACTCTTTGGTGGGTGCCTGGATGGCTGGGCCAAGAGAGTGGTTGGTGTCTGGTCACTAGTCGTGTTCCCCAGGGCTCAGTACCTGTGCCAGTGCTAATATTATCGATGATTTAGACAAGGGGATTAAATGCACCCTCAGTAAGTTCAAAGATGACAGCAAGTTAGGTGGGAGTACTGATCTGCTGGAGGGTGGGAAGGATCTAAGAGATCTTGACAAACTGGAACAATGGGCTGAGGACAACTGCATGAGGTTCAAAAAGCCCAAGTGCTGGGTCTGGCACTTGAGTCAAAAAACCCCCGTGCATACTACTGGCTTGGAGAAGAATTGCTTGAAAGCAGCTCAGAAGAAACGGACTTGGGGGTGCTGGTCGACAGCCAACAGATATAAGCCAACAGTGTGCCCAGATGGCCAATGGCATCCCATCTTGTATCAGGAATAGTGTGGCCAGCAGGACTAGGCAAGAGATTGTTCCACTGTACTCAGCACTGATGTGACCACATCTATGCTCATGCATGGTGAAAGTTAGATCAGTAAGATCAAGCATTCCAGTGTGAGACTGGACTGAAAAAGTCATGTCATCTGATTTCAGAATGGGCTTTGCTGTTACAGGAGTTGAGACTCTTCACAATTACCTGGTGTTGAAATGAAAAGCACTGAAATTTAGTATTTTAGTAACTAACATATTTCTGTACTCATGAATTAAACAGTGGCACAGAATCTTCTCAGACTGAAATTTGACCGTCTATCCAGCTGTGCTCTTAAAAAGGCTTTTGACGTGGGTTTTGATCATGGGCATAACTTAGAACTAGGCCTGGGCCATGGAGCAAATTCAGCATTGGTTGGTTTGGAAATTCAGAGTTTATGACCACCAGCATAGGCTGTTCTGTTCCACTTTGTCTTGGTGCTAGCTTAGTTTGCTATCGCACATGTAACCCAGACAGTTTCCCTGATTTTAATTTGAGGATAGGTTTTTAATGTATTCTTTGCATTTTATTTTGGTTTCAAACTTATCAAGATAGACTTTGTGTATCACAATAATAAGTATCAAAATCTTTCCATGTGTTTTACAGGAATTCAAAGTGAGTGATCCTAGTTTGTAAATTCAGTTCTGTGCCCAGGCTTCTTTGTGAACAGGAATCATAGCTAAGCAAAAGCTATCTTATGACAAAGAATAGTATAGTAGTCTAGTGAAGATTTTTTTCCTTTACTCTGTCAGATAGAAATTCTGCTGTTAAAGAGGTTTTTCTCATGATTTACTAAAAAGGGACCAGGTGTTAATTTCGATTTTTTTCCTGGTTTAAGTTAGAGCAAATATTGAACCTCCAGAAGGATATTAATATCATGAACCCATCTAGGATAGCTAGAAAACATCTTGGCAAACTTTTATTATTTTATTTATGTTCTTTGTGTTACTCTAAACTTTTCAGCCAAGTTCAGTCTTCAGAGTCATTACTCTACCTCTCTTGGGAAAATCAGTGTTTTAAAAAGGAAATAACAAATTGACGACATTAATAACTGGGTCAGAGTAGACTGCATCTGATTATCAAGACTGAATGAGAACATTATCTAGATGACACAAAATTCTTGGATCAAAACACAGTTCTAGTGCCAGATGAAATTGTTATACATTTTGTTGATATGATATTACTTTATTTTTTTAAGAATAGCTGTCATCAGATATAACTACTTATTTGAGGTCATCTTTTTCCTTATTATACACAGCCTGCTCAGTATAGTTCTGAACATGGAAAATAGTTTTTTAGTAATAAATTCTTTTCGTCCTCTGACAAAGGGAGTACATGGTAATGCATGCAGAGTCTTATTGAAATCTTGAAGCATGTACAGTTTGTTGAGAAATGTGTTACTTGGAAAACAGGAACAGCAATTCCAGGAAATATGCTGTTCTTACATAATTCATTAGGCCTCTTTATTTTTTCTTCTCCCAGTGGCCTGGATGTGTGTGACCTTAATAATTCCAGTGATATCACCTCTAAATTACAGTGCAATGTGAAAAGTCATGCCATCAACGGTACATTGCGCCTGCCTGAAAGGTTGCCTTAGAGGCTTTAGAGATGAAATCCAAACAGCTTTCTAAAGTGAGATTTTTTTTTCCTGTGAGGTCCTTGCAGACAAAAAACAAACACCTTACTTGCAGATAACATGGTCTTAGTAATATGCTGCAGCATGCTTATCTTCTGGTCCTGCTTGTGCATGCAAAACACAAACACAGAGCTATCCTAGCAGAGTCACTGTTTGCATGGATAGAAAAATTTAATCTTGAGGGAGGTTTTAGGGGGTCACTGAGGCTGACATCTGTTAGTGAGGGAAGGTGTGTAATTCTAGTGTCTGAACATGGTGGCATCTTAGATATTATATATTAACGTGTGGTTGATACTTGCCAGACACAGATTTCCCAATCCTCCTGAAGGTTCTGTGTCATGTATGCCAGTCCCATGGGTGTGTTGGATGCATTTTAGTAATTTAAATGGTGCTGCATGACATGTGACTACATGACACTACCCAAATTGTTCCCTTGATTTGCCATGTGAATTAATCTTGAGTTGCAGACATGGAATCAACAAAAAGTTACAAAATCTATGGGAAGAAGAACATTCAAGCAGAGACAGGTAATATTCTAAAGTTGCATCACATCCTTTTGGCTCATAAAAGCCTGCCAAAGTTTGAGTATGTTAACAAACATTATCTCAGCCCTGTAAGGCAGAAGAGCAAGAAAATCTCAGTAGCAGTCTCCTCTAAAATGTCTTAACATATCAAACTTAGACTGACTGCTGCCAGCATGGTTGTATTTATTTATTTACTTAAAATGCTGTACTGACAGACTCACTTTCCTCTTTCTGCTGTTATCAGAAGCAGAAACAACAAATGCCTTTATCTTCCTCTATTCTTCTTTAGTCTCCCCGAAAGGCCAGAATGAATCTTTTATCAACCATTTCCTTTACTGCAAGTTCTCTCTTCTTTGGCTTCTGATTTTTTCTCTGACCTATTGGATCCTTTACTGGCAGTCCTTGTCAGCTATCACTCATTTTAGCAGCTAAAATTTGTTTTGTAATACTGTCCTCATTGTGTCAATTATCTCCTGCTCAACCCTATAAAAGTGTGCGATGTAAGCACAGGATTTTGTCTGTTAATCACATTGCACAAGGAAGTGCTGTTTAAATTGGTACTGCAATGGAAGAAACACGTATGTACAAAATAGTGGATTTCATACTCTGATTCTATACAGCTGCAAGTGAAGCAGTGTAGAATAATGTGAATCTCCTTTCCTCTTCAAATTGTTATTATACTCAATTCCAGCAACCTAGCATTTAATAGCTTCTTAAGAAGGAAAATGTATTAAACTTCAATGAATGTGCAGTAAAAAAAAATGTTAGGGTTTTTTTCTATGTCAAGATTCGGCTATATCACAAAAACATAAGGGTCAATTTGTCTCCGGGCAATGATCTTAAAGGAAATAATAATACAACTCCCTAAAATCTGATAGATCATCAGGATCTGGCTTTACTTCATTTGCTCTCTGCACTGGACATGGATCCTGGTCTGCTGGTGCCCCCACTCCCAAGCACAGCTCATGTGGCTGCAATTAAGACTGAAATACACAGAGACATCTGGATAACTTATGAACATCTGAACACACCTGATGCAAGCCTAAATGTTTAATAATAATTTTTATGAAAAGTCTGGGATTAGTTTTTCATAATAATCATGGGTGTGTTACATATATTGCAAAATTCAATTATTACAGAAGTTAAACAGAATAATTAAGACTCTTTTTTTGTATTTTGATATTGAATTAGGAAGGATTTAAATCTAAAAGAATTCCACATTATGAATATATTTTCAAGGTATAAAAGATGCAGTTTCTGACAGTTTCTGATAAAAAGCAATATTTTGTAGAAATAATTTCTTCCTGCTCATAACTGCTGTATAGGAGCACAGTGTTATAATATTGTGTAGCTCTGTGAATGCAGTGAATTCATTGCTTATAAATAGACCTGCACAACAAAATTCCTCTGTTCAAGTGATAGATACTTATTCAGCTGCATTTTTCTTCATTTTACCAAGGACAGGAATTGCAAATTACATACATAGCATACATTTTATAGGTTTAGAAAATCTTTATATCCCTCCTGCAAAATAGTTTTGAATGCCAGTGTAGTGAAAAGCAGAGTCATTAAATGACAAGAAATCATTTGTATCCAGAATTTCAAAGTATTCAACTCTAATGTTCAGAGCAGGCACAGAATCTCTTTCTGCAGAAGTAAGAATGCTTGATAATATAACTTTCATGTAGTGCAAGAAAAGTAAATATGTATTACTAAAGATTACATAATGCATTTATACTTGTTATTTCTGAATGAATAAGAAATGACTTTAACTCAGGATTTTTGACAAGTACTCATTTTTCTGCTGTGCTAATTTTAATTCCTCAACATACTGTTTTGGAGGACTGAAAAAAATTAAGAAATAACATTTTCTGAAAGCTAGGATATTTAAAAAATGTTTTACATTGAGAACTCTTTACTTATAAATAGAAAATCCCAATAATCTAAAGCTCTTAAACAAAATATTACGTTCTTGTTTTGTTTTCACAGCTTGCAATCCAGATATTTATTTGTTTCTACCAAAAATTAATGTTAAAATTAAGTGGATCACAGTGATAAACTCTAACACAACTATCCAGTCTCTGAAATGCTAGCCTGCCATGCATATCCTAAGGAGTTTGGATAGATTTTCATCATTTGGGAATGCCATAGAGATCCTCATGACTCTGGATATCAGAACAGTTTGTACACAAACAACTAATGCAACACTTATTTACCATGTAAAGTAAACATTACCACAGAGAGACTTAAGTCAAAAAAAGCATGTATGCGAGATGCAACAATCAGGTAATGATTTGATGTACTACAGCATTTCTTTTCTAGCTATCAACTTTTGTTGGGAATCCACACACCTAGCTTCTTGACTAACAGAGTTGTAATCATGTACAAAACATCAGTAAGTTAGGAGATAAAGATGTAATCTCAGCCAATTGGAAAAACAAAAGCCAGAAGACAGGTAGATTTCAAATACATATTTTTCTGGATGTTCTTATGCCCAAGGAAGTCACCAAAAATGTGGTCAATACAGTATGGAAGACTAAGTCCTAAGCCTTAGAACTTAGCTGGCCAGGATACCTCAGAGTATCTTATATAGAACTAAATAACTCCAAATAGGCAAACAAATTGTGTTCACCATATCAGTGCATGCCAGGGTTTCTCTAATGATACTAAATGGAATTGCCTTCAAAGGATCAAATGGAGAAACACTTTGATGGGTTACAGAAAAATAAAAATGCTAAATATTTGCAAATCCAAGTTTAGAACACTGTATTTCGATTGCAGTAAATAAATAAATATAAGCAGAGGTTTCCTACATAATAAGGAAAGTTGTGGGTTAAACAGGAAGATATTGTCACCAAATAGTAGTGCCTACTCAAAAATTATTAGAATTTCCCACTCTGAGCTACATGCTTCTCTTGTACACAAACCTTTCTTTAGTTACTTTCACTTCTTCAGCTTGCCTAAACATCAGCATCCAGTACCATTTGGGGTGCTCTGGAGCTAACCTGACACACTGGCATGGAAGTGGGGGAGGCAACAAGGGCCCTAGAGAGGTCCTGGCCTTACTGGTGCAACTGCTGGAGGCTGTGTAGTGTGTGGCAGTTGAATTGGGAAGCTACTGACTGTTTGGATGAAAGGCTAGCTGGCTTCCTCTGAGGATGTTAGCAGTGGTGTCATAGGATTCAAGTAAAGATCAGATGTCTCGCAGTGTTTGAATAGATGGCAATGTCCTAAACGACCTCCAAAAGCTTTTCCCACTTAATTTGTGTTTTAAAAAAATCCAAATGAAATATTCCATTTATATATAGATAAATCAAAAAATCTGTATCTATATTTGAAACCTGTTTTTTAATAAAATTACATCAATCACATGACAGTAGAAACCTTTAGAGTGCACTTACTAAATCTCAAATAAGGCCGTGCCAATATATAAGAAATAGAGTTACAATATTTTAAACAGCATTAATTTTGATGTGTTTTTGAGGGGGTGGGGGAAGTGGTGATTTGAGGTGGTGAAGTCACCCCACATTAAGCTTCCCCAGTTAATAAGTTAATTCAACCTACATGAGAAGTAGTTATAAACCACCAAATATCACAATTACTGTGTTTATTCAGAGCATGTATCTCTGACTTCAAAAGGGTGTAAGGAAATGGAAAACTAGAATTTGAAGGTCAAATTATTCCACGGAATAACTCCGTTGATGCCAGCAGAATTATTATGAGTATGCATTTGCTTTCCTGTCATAAGTAGCATAAGGAAAAGAGAGAAACAGCTTTACAGAGCTTCTAAATTAGCTCAATCTCATCTCTCCCATCTATTCTGTCCCGAATTAATTCACCCTGTCTTCCTTTGCTGCAAATAGCAAGAAATGAAAAACAACCCAAACTACAACCACACTTCTTGAAACACATTTGTCAGTGGCAATTTTGAATGGAACATTTCCTACCTAAACAGGTAGTTGATTAATTTGTTCATGTTTAAACAAGAACTCTAGCAGCAGAACCACAAAACATCTTTGTTTTTCAGACTACAGAGTCTGGAATAGACACAATCCTGATTTAACTGGAAAGGCCAAAGAGACATGAAGCCCCATCTGTGCGATATGACATCGGCATCAATTCCGTAACTGCCGTGGGGGAGAGAAAGAGGGGTGAAGAACTCTCAGTTTTTGTTTTCCCTTGTGTTGCCTACAGGATCTGAGGATCTGTGTTCAAATTAAATTAAAAGATTAAAATAGTGTAATTTGGACCGGTGATTGTTATTGTTATTGTTATTAATAAAAGGCAAGCTTGGGCAATGGAGAATTTCCATTGAAGATCAAATCTGGAGAGCTATATCTAGTCTGCTAGCTCTGTGAATAATACGTGGTGATTAGGCATTGACCATGGCAAAATAGAAGGTTTGGTGCATTCCTCTTGCTAAGCTGGTTTGTCTCAGTACTGGCACAAAAAGACTCTCTATGAAACTGTTTTGTCCAGTTTACTCAGTGCTTTTGAACTAAACTTTTTGTTGTCAAGAAGAGCCCACAATGCTCCAAAGATGGTATGATATTTTTTTCCGAATGATCTGAAATGCTTTCTTTTTTCCCTTACTCCCATGGCTTTTCATATGTGTTCTGATGGAAGCAAAATATCTATTTGGACAAAAAATATGGATTCACTTTTTAGTTGTTTTGCTTTGTTTTGTTTTGTTTTGTTTTGTTCTATTGACCAATTGTAAAAATCTACCTAAATATATGGATTTTGGAAAATTGTCATAATATTACTGATGAAAGTATACACACATAAAAGATATTTAGTAAGATTTTCCCTGATATTATTTTTTCTTAACTGTGAAGAAAATTACTGCCATATTAGAACTGAAAAGAAAGAAGTCATAAATCCAAATACACAAAAATAAATAAAACCTGAAAGTTTAGCAGTTTTCTCAGAGAAAAGCAGTGCCATAAGAAGTGAGCTGTTATTTAAAAATAAATCTGTGAAGCACGATGCAAGACAAAGCCAAATTGTGTATGCAATTATTTTGTATGTGCAATAGGACTAAAGCTTCACTGGCAATTGTCTGTTTAATTAGGCTTGCAGTACTGCACATCCAAATACCCAGCGTTTAACCCTCACTTGGGCTAATAGTTAAAATTGCTCCTGAGGTAGAATTTCCATGTATTTACATTCATGCAATAGCACAATAGTGTGGTTCAAAATGTGTGCTTTAACATAGCCACAAGACAGTCAAGAGGACAAAATAGTCAACTTGCTTGCTGTTAAGGAAGAGTAAAATTAGTCCAGAAGATTAACTGTAATTGTCTGGCACAGTCACAGTGAGGTTTTTTTAATTTTTATTTAATTTGAAAAGATTAGAATTTAAAAAAAAAAAATTATTATTGCAGACTTTTGATTGAAAAGTCAATATATTTATCCTGGAATAAATGAAGTCAAGACTCATGTTGTCACATGTTGCTCCTTCAAATATTTTATGTTCACATTCTCTACTTGTTTCGAGACCTGATTAGAATATGTCCTGTACCATTTTCATGTCAAAAAGAAATGGTGAGGAATCATAGAAGCAACAAGTAGTGAATAGAGCACATGAAGGAAAGTGTAGAAAAAGACAAGAAATTCAAAATGTATTGCATTATTTTTCACCCTTCACACAAACAAAAAAAAAGGAATTTGCAAATTACTGTTGGAAAATATAGGTTTTCAATCAACAACTTTTGAGCTTTTTTAAAAAAAACCCTAAAAAGTAGAAATGTGTCCTGAAAAAGTTATTTGAAAGAAAATACACAATTTGTCTATTTTCTCACATTTAAGAAATTCATCTGCTGAAACCAAATGCATTTTAAACAGATTTGAGTTATCATTTTGGTCTAATAAATTCCAGGTGAAGAAAAATAAATCAAAAATTTAAGTGAAGATAATTTTTATACTTTGAAAATATCACTTCCACTTAATTTCATTGCAATGAAGAAATCAATAAGAGTGAGCACATGATCAACTCAGATCTCATTTCACACTGCTTATTTTCTGTATGTTCTGTATGATTAAAGTCACAGGAAGCTTAGCTGCTAAGTATTCACATAGTGGACCTATAATAACTACTAAGAAATGCCAGTTACTTAGTAAGAAAAAGAAAGAAGGAAGCCTTCTGAAGAATGGCTAACTTTATGAATTCTTCCCAAGGCATCAACTGGCTACAGTAGGAGATGTCTTTCTTCAATGTAGACACCTGCACTTGGGAAGTAAATTTATGTGTTTACAGTTTGGAGCTGAAATGCACTTAAAATTACTAGTGTTGAAATTTTAGAGTTTAGTTGAGTTGGCTTCTAATTATTATACACTTCTTATCTGACAGTGCTAAAAACATTAAGTAGAAGCAAACTCTCCATCTGTGAAGACAGTCTGTATGAAAAAGATTTCTTGTTTGGTTATAGCTGATACTGGCTCTTTGATTTTCTGCATTTAGAAGACAAATTTAATGACTGCCGTTAAACCTAAATGCTGCAGTAGTTAATCCCATTCCCAAACTGTAAATAAATCTAGCATTTTTGGGTAGTGAATGAGTAATATTCCTCTACTCAGGCTCCCAGACTGTATCTATAAAAGAATTTTTGGTAGAAGGCAAATGTATCTATCTGTATTTTACCAGTTAAATCAATACATACACATTTTATCAGTGATATAAATGCTGTTTATATATACACACACAGACACTTCTCACTAGGTGATATAGAGCTCAATAAAGGAATTGGAAGTGTTACCTTAAATTTTACAAGTAGTCATTTGACAGGCCCATTTTTTAATTTATACACTGAAGGATAATCAAGACTAAATTAGGTTGTAATTATTCAGTATAATGTCTGAAATAGGTATTAACTTTCACAGAAGTTTTATTTTTAGTAACCTCTGTTTAATCTGTTTAACAAAAGCAGCAGACACACTTTGTACTGTGCTATCCAGTAGAAGCTGATACCAGAAATACTATAGATACTGTGGAGTTTTATTAAAAGTAATGTATTAAGCAGAGACACTGTGGATTAAAGGATACTGGTCTGATGTCTAATCACTTTTCTGCTTAATCACTGCAGAGATATGAAAAGCCCCCAAAACTTATGACTTCTAATGAGAAAAATCTACCTGTCTACCTGTGGAAAATAAGAAAAGTGTAGGTGTTTGGGTACTGTGTGTAATGTGAAGATGGGATATTTATTTTTCCTGTGGATGTGTTGCAATTGTAATTTCACCAGAAGTTTCTTAGGGTTTCTTGCTTTCAGTATTTCTTGCAAGTTTTTCTTAGAGGAAGATAATTATAACAGTAAATCCTGGTTAAGATATCAAAGTGTAAACATATTAACTGCATATCATCCTATTTAAACAATGCGGTTCTCATTGTTAGTACTAAACACACTAATTATGATTATTTTTAGATTTGGTGCAAGTTAATTTCCCTTAAATCTATCCAATGTATTGAACTTCTTGTGCTGGAAAATTATATATTTTTTTTTCTAATTCCATTTTAAAATAAAATATCAGCAGGGGTTTTTCTGGGTTTTAGGTTTTTTTAATAGCACAAGGGAAATCTAGCCACACATATTTTCTTTTTCTCAGTTTGAGATGCATCCTGATGGAAATTTTTATATTTCTGCTGGAGAATATGTCATTTTTGTCTGAATTTCAGAAGTTGTAATGAGATTGGTGTTCAATGAAAAAACATTTTATAAAACCTCTCACTCATAGTAATTTTTTTACTCTCCTTAGTAGTGTCCCTGCTGAATAAATCATATTTCTAAGCTGAATTTACTGGTTACTAATGCTTATAAAATGAAAGTACTGATGGATAACAGTGTTTTTCAGTATTCCCATGATCATTTCAGGAAATTTTTTGGCTAGACAAGAATCATGAAACACAGGAAATAGGCACAACACCCCTTTGTAAGGGACATACTAAACATTATTATTATATCTAAGACACTTGAATTTTTATTTTAGGCTTTATTTTACTATTTTTCTTTTTTATAAATATAAGAAAGGAGTTGATATTATTACTGTCTGAGGCCTTAGCTAAAAGTGTCAATTATTATCACAGTTCTAGAAGTATTTCCATTACAATAATGTCTGCAACCGTTAGGTGATACCCAAACAAGTTAGAAAAAAACCCTTAATTTTAAATATTTGTTCTTTGCCACTTTCAATTACTTGGTTAGTTAATTGAAAAGTATGGCAAAATAGAGAACTCAGTACATATAAGAATGCAAAGAGATATCTCTGTAGAATGTAGACCCCTAATTTTACTGAACAGTGTGTTTAGCTCTGATAATCTATATCTATCTATAAATATCAATTAGACTCCTGTGTAGCTTTGACTTTCCAGTTTAGTAAAAATTTTCTCTATATAGCCAACCCAAAAGAAAATACATAAAAGAAAGGAAAAGAGTGCAGTATTCCCTTTCTTTTAATATCTCAAAAGTAGTTGTCACTGACTTACATGCTATATATTTCCATTTTCATCTCTTGAAATATGATGGCCTAATTCCATTTTAGCAGAGATGAATTTTGCATTCTTCTACTTTGTGGAGTTTCCGGCCTCAACAAAGCACCAACTTAACATTGTAGTAGAAGTAGGTTTAGACATGTACCCTGTAAAGAGGTCATTCTTATTTTTTGAAGCTCAGTGTTTACTCCTACAATAGCTTTGCTTCTGCTATTTTAGCAAGAAAAAAGAGACAGCATTTCAAGTGCTTGCTTGGCCAGAGTCAAGTCTGGAAGAACAACACAGTCTGGAAGAAGGTAGCTAATACTGGCTTGCAAATTGAATAGTGTCAGCATCATAACACATTTATCAAGGAATGTGAAAATAAAATCCACAGAATTAATACTGATAATTTTCACAGAGTTCATAGAATAGTAGCAGTATAATTTGCAATGAGTATCCAAAACGTGTCTCCATGGAAACATCAGTTACGATAAAGTACCTGAAATTAATAATGTAACATTTCAGGTTAAGTATTCCTCTAACTTAAAACTGTTCAATTCGCAGGCAAGGTAGGCACAGTTTAAAGGACCGCCTCAAGACACAGTCTCTCCTAAATCTGTGCTAAGTAAACACTTTGTAATTTTACTTATATAGTAGACACAGTTATGCCTTCAATTATTGTTTCCTGTGTGCATATTAGAAAAACAAATAAAATCTGGTTTTATATAGATGTGTACTTATGAGTTACGTCATCCTTCACACACCAAAGATGGGATTCATTTGACAGAACGCTGCTCCAGGAAGACAAAAATCTCCTTCAGTTGAGGTACCAGATCTAGCACTCTCATGCCAATGGCCAAGGTTCTTCAGGAACTCCTAGATGGCACCATGTGCAATGTCCCTTAAGACTGCAGGAAATAACTGCTCTCTCTTAGAACCTCTGATATCACATGGTCCTGAATATTGTCCTGGAAAACTCCACCTGTTGTTACTGGATCCATAAGGAAGAGGATAGCTTAGGCATGAGAATGATCTGATATGTGTCTTTAACAGGTGCAAAATGAAGGATATTTTTTATAAGCTGCTTGAAGTTATCTCACAAATGTAGAGCAATGCCCCGACCTGTGGAGCAGCAGCATCTGGTTCATGGAATAAAAGAGAGTTGCTGTCATTTTGGTGCAGCCAGGGATTGTGCTACTTGGTGAGACAGTCCATCTTGAAAACTAAATTACTCGGATGAGCTTATATTGTTCATCTTTCATCACAACTCTCCAAATTCAAAGACAGGTCAGAAAGGTAATTGTGTGTTTTGAGAGAAATAAATTTAAAGTACTGATGACAGTTGCCTAATGATGACAGAAACACTCCTTCTATTGTAATTTTACTTGTTCAAATTTGGGGACAGCTGGCAAGGTAATTTTTGGGGGATGCTACTGTATTTAAATGGTTTATTTGTTGGTTTCTTCTTTTGGGGTTTATTTTAGAGCAGTCCTACTATATTATTCTTCTCCCTGTCCCATACACTCTCATACCTATTTTGGTTTTTTTCCTACTCATGGTGACATACACTGCATCATCTTCTACTATGAAAATTGGAACAAATAGCCTTTGATGGCAGAGCCACAGCATAAGTGAAAGTTTCGTGTAATCTTTTAGACTATTCTTCACATTTTACATTTCTGCCATGACAGCTTCATTTAAACCTTATGCAATCTTAGGGGAAAATGGAAATAGGTTATCTTTATTTTTAAATGATGTGACAGGACTAAAATCAAGGAAATGCCTTCTCTGACTGTAAAATCATATTTTCAAGAAAACTTTTTTTATTACAGCAATATCAGCTATATGTAAAAAGTCTGAGATGTCATTTCAATTAGATAAGTGAAAAATTAAATATAAGACATTCCCTAGCTGTCAGTATTTACTTGAAATTCGAGCTTTCTTTGCAACTTGTCTGAATGTTCAACTTTCCATTACAAAATGTACATAATGCTTACAATATTTTTTATTCCCTGAATGATCAAAGATATATAAATTATAGCATTATACCAATGGGAATAGTAGAAAATATAAGACGAAGATTAATCCTAACACATTCTCCATATTAATGAATTTCATGGTGTATGTTGGAATATATAACATGCCATGCTTGAGGTCAGATACAAAGAACATAATTTCCTACCAGCATGTTTCCAAGGGAAAAAAAATAGTGTAGGTTGGCTTAATCTAATTTAAGTTTCATAGTGGACTTGGAAATTAGTCTAAATTCAATGTGGAATATTGCTGACAAATTAAAATCTGGGATTTAAATAAGTTTGGGGCTATTCAGTATGAGATATTGCCTTTGTGGTATTTCATTAGTAAGTGGAACTGTTGTAATATCTAGTAAGGAAGGACAGTTATATTTTCTTCATTATGAATCAGATATCTGCTTATGTGGTAGAATTTTCAGCTTGATTAATAGATAAGTCTTGTTTTAAGTTGTTTACATGCAGTGACATTTACAGGGAAATATATTTATAGAAAAGCAGCAAACTCATCAGGAAACAGTGTGGTTTGTACTATATTAACTGCAAATACTTTTTTTTCCTCTCTAATATTAAAGAGAAATTCTCACCCCAAGCTCTTACTGCTTGGATAGGATATTTTGTCACTGTTTCTACTCTGAAATTATGAGTGAGAAGGAGGAAATAAAATCATATATTTTAAAGGAAAAATCCTACTGTAACATAAATAAGAATAAATTCTGATTAGATACTATTACAGGAAATAAAAAAAAATCATATTCTTTCAACTGCTAGTAATCCATTCAATGTTCCCTCCAACCTAAATGCGCCAAATCTGCCACCGAAATTCTATTTTAAAACTGGTTGTCTCCAATGAGGGCAATTGCTTTATTCCAGATTTACTCTCTTTCAAGAAGAAAAGACATATTATAGACTTCACAGGCAAGACATTAATTTTGCCCTTATATGATACAATGTCAAATAGAAACATGCAGTTGTAAAATAAAACAGCTGCATTCCAAATAATGCACTTTGTCTGTCTCTACCTTTTCAAAGTGGGACAAGCAAGTGTGCTATCAGCAGGTGCAAGATTACAGTTTATATCGCTGAACAAAATATGAGCAAACTGTTTCAAATAAGATAATGTATAGATTCTGGTTGAAAACTTAATGAGATTTGTCACAGTCCTCTTGGAGATCCTTGACTAGAAACTCATTGGATCATCATATTGAGATTTGTTTTTCTGGAACAGAAATTTGCTGAATTCAAGCAGGTTTTCTAAGTCTGCACTCAGATGAGAGGTGAGCCTTCTATAAGTTTTATGGAAGCGCTTCCAATGGAATCTCTTTTCCCCTCAAAGGCACACTTGCATGGTCTTCTACACTTCTGTAAGGGAGATCATTGCTAGTCTAGGAAAGACAGATGGAAAGTCACGTTGGTGTGTGCTGCTCAGCTGCTGAAGATACCAGCCACAGGCATCACAAGGTCCCTGAACACTCCATGACATTCCCCTCCATGGAGATACCTCCATTTTCAGGTTACTTTTTTCCTAGGCCTTTCCTTCTCCACCTGAGAAGCCTATTCAGAGACACAGTGTGTGATTGGCCTCCTAACTGGTGGTCTCTTTATTAACTGGAGGTCTCAGGATGTGCCATTTCTGCATGATCTGTTTCCAAATCCTGAAGTAAATATTATCTAAAAACTCAAAAAGATCATCCCAGTATTTTTAATGTGACCAAACCCACGTGAATTAATAGATAGTCTGCCGAAATTCTGTCAGTGGTAATTCAGTGGACGTTCCTCCCCTGACACATAAAGTATCAAAAACTTCAGTGAAAATTACTGAAATTCTGCTTAGAAATGTTGATAATTTATTCCCTCACCCTTTCCTTTCTTCCTAATAAATTCAGCTGGTGCCTTTCCTGATAATTGGAAATTTTCATTTTAAATGGCTTACGCTTAACAAAGTTATATATGAAACTAGGTTTTGTTACAAGAAGAATTAAATATTTCAACTATTGGTCCAATAATAACTTCACATAGAAAATTTGCTTATTTGGGGAAGTTAAAGTATTTTATTTTCTTTAATTGCTTTAGATGAAAACAGTAAACAAATAAGTTATATTGAAAATATTTACAACACTTTGCAGCATTCATTAAAAATAATGAGAAACTAAGAAACCCTGTTTTATAAAGTGCACATAATATTTGTAAAATTTATGACTTTTACTAGCATCTCTGCAAATTTGGCCATATATATTTTTATCCATTGCAACCTTTATAAATTTCATGTTTCTGAACATAAAAGTAATCTAGCTGATGTTTATGTATCTTTTGTGTTTTATTTAGGTGTTCAGTACTGTGTGCTATATTATTTTTGTGCAATTCCATTTTCCCATTTGTACTACTTTTTTGATCTGTCTCATAGGAAATTCTAGGTGTATCATAGGTGTACACTTCAGAGTCTAGAAATTTTCTAACAGAGATTTTGCTTTAGCAAGGCCAGAAACAACTATCCCAGTAGTACTGTAGTAACAATAGTAACAATCTTGTATCCATAGTGAAATAGCTCACTACTGTATTGAATATCTGTTAGATTGCAAGTTAAAACTTTCTTCTTTGTTCTAACTAAAAAACTTTAAGACCAGTAAGTATATAAAAAAGCTCACTAAATCTGTTGTTACTATTATGTAAGGTTTAGAATCTGAGAAGCAAACTCTCAAAGTTCATCATGTCTTTGCTATCTTTATTATTAGTACCTATGCTTTTTCTTGCATATATTTATACATCGTGCAAGTCAGAACACTTAGGAAATGCAAGCAGAATATGACATCTGAATGTGAATAATGTGTAAATTTATACATTTCCTTGTGTTAAGAACTGGGTCCAAACCTTAATACTTGTGAGTTACAGCACATAGTCTTCACATAACTTTGCTAGATCTAGGGGAAGGTTGGGGAAGAAATAGAGATACATTTGGAAGATGGAGGAATATAATGGAATATTGAATTCTTTCTTTAATTAAAATACTGTCATTTATTTCATAATGACTATCTGATACTTCTCAGATATTTCCTTCACCTACTGTTTTGATTGGAGCTGACTCTGAGAATACAATGCATAGGAAAACTATGATAAATCAAATGATAATCAAAAGGGCAACTTTCAGAGTGGAAGATCTTTTCCTCCTGTTTCCTTGGTATTTTTTTTCTGTGTTCACCAATTTTGTCCCCTTGAAAACAAATTTCATAGAAACAAACAACGGTCTGGAATTGAAGGGATCTCTAAAGATCATCTAATCCAAAGGTTCTGCTACGGGCAGAGAAATTTTTCAGTAAAACAGATTGCCCAAAGCCCTGTCCAAACTTCAACACTTCCAGTGATGGAGCTTAAACAGCTTCTCTGAGCAACCTCTTCCACTGTCTCACCATCCTTATCAAATTTCTTCCTTATAGTGAATCTAAATCTTCCCTCTTGCAGTTTAAGAACATTGCTTCTTCTCCTGCCAGTCAAGTTTATGTTTGTGCTGTGTTTTTAAAGTGGCAAGCATATTTTTAGTATTTTTTTCAGTAAACAGCAATTATAAGAGAGCCATTGAAGGATCAGTAGTAATACAATCATTGCAACAGCATAATCCAATCTCTGTAAGAAATTTAGAATTTAGGGACATGGCTCCTGTCTGCAATGTGGCCATATATGTTAGTCATATATAAATGTATTTAATCATATTAATTTTCTCTTTTATAATTTCTTTTCTTCTTTACTTGTGTTTCATGAGTTCTTTTACTCCGTTTGGATTAAAAGGCAGTAGGCGCTAGGTTGTTCTTCGGACTTAGATGTTTATTAATTCTTATCTGTGGCACAGCTGCACAGGATGTGCCTCTTAGTTAATAAGGTGGAAAATGGCCCTGAGTTCTAACTTCCAAGGTGTTTTAAGGTCCAAATTACCCAATTATGGAATGCCAAGTAATTTGGTTTTACTTACAATCCAATAACTAGCTATTCATCATCCGCACTGCGGGTTTTTTGACCCAATACCAGAAGACCCAGATTTGTGAAGAAGAAGGAGAAAAGAAGAACAAATCCACACCCCAAATCCTCCATACTGTTACCTATATATATATTATTATAACCCAGAAACCTCAGTTCTCTAAACCCAGGGTTCCAACACATCATATATAATTGGCATAATTTATAGGCATTGCTCCTCTAAAATTAAAGAAAAAAAAGTACAGATAAACTTTTTCCTGAGTGGAAACATGACAATTTATGTTAATGTAGGTTATGAAAACTTCTAAATCAACTTTAGTTAATAAGGTCTTTCCTCTTTTATGTCAAGTTAAGAATAAATATAATGTTCTGGTTCTGTGTGCTTGTCTTTGTCTTAAAAAATGTCTCAATCCCACCTCATCCCCAAATATCTACTTGAAGAACTGAATCCGAAAACTACAATTTATCCTAGAAAAGCCAGATACCACAATATAATAACTTATTACTAGTTTTCAGTTTTGTGAGTGATTTTGGGTTTTAATTCAGTGTTGAAGGACCAAAATTCTGATACATTGATAGTATACTTGTGTTTAAACAAGCTGCCTGTAGCTTATAAATGCTTCAAAATACTTAAAGACTGAGTAGTTAACATGAAGGCCCATGTGACTCTTCCATTGTTGTTTAATTTTCTTGCTTTCTAAATTCTTCCTATCACTCCATTAGAATAGAAAAATTTATTATAATTTTTGACACCACATATACTTTTACTTTAATTTTGCCGTATTGAATAACCTTCTGTTAAGATGTCATTCTAAGATGCATGTGTTGTGTCTTGAAAGCAAAAGGGAAACCTGCAGAAAAATTGAATGTTAAAAGTTGAGTTTCAGTCTTTAAAACAAACAAAAATATATTTTGAAACAAAAAAAAAAAAAACAAAAAAAAAAACCAAGCAACCTAAAACAACTTCTCCCTGAAGAGCTAATGCATAAGTATTCACACAGACTCACAGAATGACTGGGGTTGGAAGGGACATCTGGAAATAATCTAGTCCAACCCTCTTCTAAAGCACCTTAGAGAAGGTGTTATCCAGGCAGGTTATGAATATTTCCAGGGAAGGAGACTGCACAGCTTCTCTGGAAAGCCTGTTCCAGTGCTCTGACACCCTCTCAGTGAATTTCTTCCTCATGTTCAGGTGGAACTTCCTGGGTTTCAGTTTATGCTTGTTGCCCCTTGTCCTGTTTCTGGGCACAAACACAAGACTCTGGTGCCATCCTCTTGACACCCACCCTTAAGATGCATGCATTAATAAGATCCCCTCTCAGTCATCTCTTCTCCAGGCCAAAGAGGCCCTCAGCCTTTGCTCAAAAGAGACATGCTTCAGCTCCATAATCATCCTAGTAACTTCCCACTGGACCTTCTCCAGGAGCTCCATGTCTGTCTTGTACTGAGGAGCCCAGAACTGGACACAGCACTGCAGATGTGCCCTAATCAGGACTGAGTAGAGAGGCCGGATCACCTCCCTCGACTTGCTGGCAATGCTCTTCCCAATGCACCCCAGGATACCTTTGGCCTTCTTGGCTCCCAGGTCACACTATTGGCTCATGGACAACTTGTTGTCCACCAGGATCCCCATGTCCTCCACAGAGCTGTTTTCCAGCAGGTCAGCCCCCAGCCTGTGCTGGTGCATGGGGTTGTTCTTCTCAGGTGCAGAACCCTGCACTTGACTGTGTTGAACTTCTTTCGGTTCCTCTCTGCTCAACTCTCCAGCCTGTCTAGGTCTCACTGAATGGCAGCAGAACCTTCTGGTGTGCCAGCCACTTCTTCCAGTTTTGCATCACTTGCTGAGGGTAACTCTGCCACCTCACCCAGGTCATTGGTGACATTCCCAACTGTATTTTGCAGCTTATTATTGTCAAATACATAAGAAGTTTGCACTCTCCAAACATGGGTAAGGAATTCTTATAATTTATAATTTCCCAAGTGACCTGATAATCTGAAAAACTGATCCTTTTCCTACTTGTTCCATGCTTTGTTTTGCTGTTGATTGGATAACAGATAGTTAGCTCTTTATGAAAGGTATTTGCTGCTTAAAGTTGCCCATTCCATTGTTATGTTTCTAATTGATTTTACCCTTTTCCCTGTTTAAGTGTTTTTATTTTATTTCATTCTATTTTTTGCTCATGGTTATTCCCTTCACAGGCATATAAACACTCTTTTCCCTGATGTGAAGAGACTATAAAAATTCATTAATTAGTGGAGGCAATCTGCCTCATTTCTTTCAGTGTTCTGAAGATCTTTTGGTTTCCTCAAAACATAGCAACTTCCAGATCTATGCAGGAGAGAATCTTTACAGTGGTGCCAATTTCATGGTTTTGTATTATTCATGTTTTTATTAATTTGGATTACATTTTCAAGGACTTACAAAACACTTCCTCCAAATACACAACTTCATTTTTAAAAAACCCAAAACAAACAAACAAAAATTGATGATGATATTTGAAACGGAAAGCAATTCATGTAAGATTGCAGTCTGTTCTTTTATTTTCTTGGACTTCATTGTACTTTTTTTTTTTTTTCAGAGAGCTGAAATTTAGAAATTTATGAACTATTAATCTTTGGTCCACAAAATACATCATTTTTACCTCCTTGAAAAAGGAAAAAAGTGGGAAATAAATATTGGAACTCAACAATCACTGAACAAATGCTACCATCTAACAAGGAAAATAAGACATCAAAAAGCAGTAAATCAAATCTGGGGGTCAGATTCCAATGTCAGAGTAGTCTGACATAGAAACAAAAACTTAACTCACATAATTGTAATTTCTTCTCTTTCAAAAATTAATACTTAATCCTATTATTACCTTTTCACATTAACTTTGAAGGAGATATTTTTAAATGTGAACTTGTCCTGTTAATGTTCTCAGAGCATTTGTAATCCAATCACTTATATATTAATTTTTTCCCATCGTATGCAGTGTGAGAAGGTATTCAGTTTGGTCAGGGTTTGAATTACTGAATTGGAAAATTATTTTTTGTTAAAAACTAAAAAACTTCTGCATATGATGGGAATTTAAAAAAAAAAGGGTATTTTTATTATTCTTGAGTAAGACTGCATGTGAATTCCAATGATACTCAATAGCCAGTGTTATTTAGCACCTGAATGGATAAACTAGGCAAATCAAATTGTAAGAATACTTGGTTCATATTTTTTATTGTGTATTTAAACAGGCCAGTGAAGTTCTCTGGATTTTATGAGAAGTAGGAGACAAAAAAGTGACAAAAAGCACTGAATGCATTTTCCCAGGGGCATTCTTGGGAAACACCTATTGCCTGAATAGTAACACAGAGTTTTCAGAGAAGAAAATCAGCAAGAACTTTTTTGCATTATTACATTTTTCAATAGAAAATAATGAGTTCATTTCATTTTGCTTAACCAGCTGGAAGTTCAGTTCTGCTCTGTTCTTAGATCTTTCTGTAACTAATAGAGAAGTAGTAACTTCAGTCATCTCATGTATATTAGATACATCTCAGAATAGCTGATTTTTCGTTCATTGGCTAAATGAAGAACAAACCATAGATTAAGCACTTTGTAGAGGACCAGGTATAAGTGCATTAGCATGTTTGTCTCAAACATTTACTGTTGTGCTGCAACAGGAAAGTTGTGGTTGAGTGTCCTGTGGAGGTGGGGCAGCACTGTGCTGAACCAACTTCCCTTTCAGTTGCTAGGCTTGCAAGTCTTCCTCAAGACTCATGCTCAGTGGACCGACATCAAGAGAAAGGTCAGGTTCTGGGCACCTCACTAAAGGGGACTCCAGGACCACCAAAGACCTCCAGCTCCCCCCGACTCATTTTATGGAGGGCTCTAAAGGGTTCTCTCCGCATGCATGAACATCAGCATATAGTGCAAAAAGTAAGATTAGGGAAGATATAAAAGGGAGTGGATCCATCCTGGGTTTTTGTTGATCCCAGATCCTGGGCACCTATGGAGGCAGAACCAATGTGGGATCTATGGACTGGTGATCTTCTTCCTTCACTTTCTCTCTTTTCCATCTTTAATCTCTCCTCTCTTGTCATATCTTGGCAGGTGTGAAAATAATATTCTATCCCTTACTCCATATCAAAGTTTGTTGAGAAAGATGGGAGCTGTTGCTGCCTGTTCTAAGCTTCCCTTCCCCCTCCCCAAGACAAGCCAGGACTTGCCTCTGCCATGTGCTCTGACTCCTTCGTTCCAAAGTGCAGGCGAAACCAAAAGTAACTCAAACTCTTTAGCAGTGTCTGATTGGCCGGTCACCCCGGGTCCGCCCCCAGTCCTCCCCTTTCCCCTTCTCCCAATAAAAGAAGGACCAGAGAGGGGGCTTGCCCTCTTTGGCTTGCATCCTGTGAACATCTGTGTCTGTCTGTGTTTGAACGCTTCTAACTGCAGGAATTGGGCAGCCGAAGGCTATATTTCTTCCTCTTTGCTTCTACTGGTGGTATCAGCTTTGCAGCTACCATTTGCTGCTTTTAGAGCTACTGAAATGCTGGATTGCCCGTGCTACCTCTCTAGGCTGCCCGAGGCTTTCTAAGGCATTGAACTACGAGCCTAGCTGGTAAAAAGCTGTGAGTATTTTCCACAGGGAGCTTGATAACGTTTTTGTAAATGTTGAGAGCTTGTTAGCCAACACTTCTATGACTATATAGTGGGCTAGTTGCTGCAGTTAAAGCAACTATATAAAAAAGTATAAGAGTTCCTTGACATGTAGACTGGTTTCTTTACTCAGCCCAATGAGAATGTATAATGAACATCACACCCACTTCTGGGTCATGACACACTTTAATGACAGGCTGTTAAATTCAGTTGCATCAAATATTCGTGTGCATGTCTCTGCACTGCAGAGTGCCAGCAGCTGCAGAAATGTTCTATATTCAAAATATTTCTAAGGTTTATTCTGGAATGGTGTTCATCAGTGTCAGTGATACTTGTGAAAGAAACACACATTTTAAATACTTTTATCAGTCAGAGCCATCATCAGAGATTTACTCAGTTTTCATCAGAGATTTATTATCAGACATTATTACCAGAGATATACTGACTTAGAAAGATTCAAATGACACAGAAAAGTTAACATAATTTTTGGTACTGAGTCAGTGTCCTTTTTGCCAATTATATTCACAAATTAACATGTATCAGCATATATCTTGAAACTTGAATCTTTCTATACTGAAGAAATTTAAATCTTCCTGGAATATCATTTAGGTGATAGTTTCCTATTCCTTTGCCTTCAAAACCTAGGAAAAAAGTGTCTTTTTTCTGCGTGTATGGGTACTTCACCCACACAGTTGGATTGTAATCTACATATATGTGTTTCTTGGTATTTAAAGGTCGTAGAATGGCAGATGTCCAAAGATAAGCAGGTTGTGTAAACAGGTAAGGTTGGTTTTTGGGTTTTTTTTTCTGAAAAATTATGAGAGACATTAAGAAAAAGTGAGTAAATGAATGAGGAAAAAAAGGAACATTATCAAAATCCTTAATGAAACAAACAGATGACGGAAAAATAATAACAGGTATCAGCAAAATGTACTAATTTGCTTTAACTTTGAAAAATTGGAAACTAGGAAAGGATGGTATTCTTCCATTTGGGAAGAGTAGAGTGTGTGGCTCACAAAATTTCAGCTTCATGCTCAGTGCTTCTTAATAGATGGTCAGATAGAGGAACACACTGCCCACTGCCTGCAGACTTCTGAGGCAATATCAAGGTTTGGTATTCAGCCTTTCTGGAGGTCTTGAAAGTGAGCAATCTACTGAGATGGTCATGTATGAAGAAAGTTTACCATTATTTTTTCTTCTGATGCTGCATCCCAGCGTTGAGATCTTAAAAGTCTGCTCATATACAGTGCCCATGTCAGAGTGGCTTTGAACATTAAAAACCTAATGCTGGTTGTGGATTCCACTTTTTATTCTGTTTTACCCATTTAATTTTCCTTTTCTTGAGTGTGTGGTCGGTTGAGGTTCAGCTAAGGTCCTGCATGGGTCAACACACAAACCAGCTATGTGAGGGATCTTCCTAATCTACCCCTTGTTGGGCTGATTGTATCTTGAACTGAATTAAAGACTTTATGTTCTCTACCTAAACCTGTGTGATACTGTTTGTGGCATTTGCCAGAGGCCGTTTTTTTTAAAGACTTGAAAATAGTAATACATCATTTGTATTCTGCAGGCTGTACAGGGACACAGCTGAAGCTGGCATTTGGTCTCACCACAATCATTCCCACTTAGAAATAGATCAGAATTTTTTAGCAAAAAAATTTAAGGTAATAATGGATATTAGGATATTTTGTTTGAAAACAATTTTCCTTTAGAATCCAAAATTTGTAATTCAAGTCAAATGACGGAAATCCTTCAAAACATTACATTTCAGCTTATGTCATAATGAATAATTGTTCTTGCTATAATTTTTATTCCTACTATCAGGTTGACAAGGTTTATGTAGCAAAAATAGTTTTAAAATCCCCCACTATTACCTTTTAAATTGTAATTTATTCCAAATCAGTATTTGTTGTGCATAGTATCCAGTGTCACGTAAAACTGTTTTTTGAATAGAGGAAACCTAAATACACAAATAAAAGGAAAACTTATGCATTATTCTCTCAGATTCTCAATTACCCTTGTTAATAAACCTAGTACATGAAATGTGCATGCAATGTATGATATACGTTCACATCCTACACTATATAAAGAAATATAAAATTAGGCATTATTTTAAAAATGCCTGAAAGGTTCATAGAATTGAAACCTGAATATGCAAAGCTGTTACACATGGGTTGCATTACAAGATGAGTAATGTGTGAGCTCTCAGAACAGGATTTCTGTTACCCTGTGAATTTGGTTCAGGAGAGCTGTATGCTTGGGTTTTGCATGCTACTGAAGTCAGGAAGGTGAAACATCTCCCTGTTGTTATCCCTGCCTCTCTCAATGCTTCAGGCATCCAAAGACAGACCCGATTGAGGGGTTATCCCCATGATAGTCAAATCTGCCTAGCTGCACATAATTTATCTGTCATTACTCAGGTAAGCTGCCAACATATTCCTGAGGAATAAACTTTGAGAAAAGTAAGATATGAAAGTGAGTGTGCATGAGCATGCACGTTTTGCTCTGTATACATGTGTAAAAGTTTGCACATCACAGAAAACTAAGTGAACTTTTCTGATACAAATGGCTGCATTTCATTTAATTTGAAATCTCTTCCCCCAAAAATGTGACAGGATCTGTGAAAACGGCAGTGTCATTATAGAAAATTTCACAGTATTTTACCTAGGGGATTGATAAGCATCATAAATGGGGCAGCTTTAACTAGCTCAGACTACAATGTGTGTTGTTTGAAGTGCTGCTGGATAACAAAATACATGTTCTATTTTATAACTAGCAGAAAATGCCAAAGAAAATGTCCCACTCTTTGTTGTGGTTAGTACATGTTTGACCTCATTAAATGTTTTCTCCTGTCTCTGTTCCTCTATCTCTGTTATGAGCACTGCCTTCATCTAGAGTTGTATGCTCCTGGGAAATCCCTGTGGACCTCTAGCCCTACCAAGGCAAGAGACTACAGAATGACGGTAGCCCTTCAGTCTTGAATCACTGTGGCATGGTATCTGTGTAAGCAGGTGGTTTCTTAAGCATTCAGAATTTCATATGGTAGAACATAGTATAATTTACTTTAAAGGGAGAACATCAGCGCTTTTTCTTTCATCACCTTCATTTTCAGCATTGCAATCTCTTTCTGTTTATAGATCCATCTCAGAAGGGATGGGCAGCACATCAGAGTAAACTTATAAGGCCACAAAAGTTGATGGTGAGTCTTGAGCCTTAATACCTTAACAGTGATTATGCAGTTTTGGCTGAAATAGAGTTAAACATCAGGAAGAATTTGGACAAAATTAGACCCCAGAACTATAAAACTTGTGGAAGAACGTTCTTTCCTGATTAAAATTGTACATCTCAGCTTCCATGGATTTGTTCCTTTTATAATGTAAAATTAGAAGAAAACTATGCAAACTGGAGCCAATGAGAATGTTTGTCTCTAAAGGGCTAATTGCAAAGTGTGTTTAACGGAAGTAATACCAAATCTGACATTTTTCATGTTATTTTGTGAGTTTCATGAAATAAAGGATGTTTCAGGCAAAACAGGACACTGTGTGTACATACACAATATCTAAAGAATACACTTTACTGATGGAAAAATAACTGGCATATGATTTTTATGCTCTGGATGTTACTATTCCCTGCGAAGTATTTTATAAGTCCATCCTAAATAAATATCAGTGAATAAACACCTTGTCAGAGCTTCACTTTGTAATGTCTTTTTCTCCATCAAAATTAATTTAATATTTACATCACAAATTAATTTCGTCAATCAATGAAAAAAAGGTATAATTCCATTAAAATAAATGAAAAAACAAGAATTACCCTGTTCAGTTTAATTTCTACATAATGTGCAATTTTAGACCAGAAGTTAAAACAATACATTTTGATAAGGAGTTTTTTATCAACCATATTCAGTCTCAAGTAAATGAATCTTTGGCATCTTGCTGTAAAATTACACACCAAAAGACCAGACGCATTATGAATTCAGTGACAAAATTCACTTCATTATAATTTATTGCCTATCAGATACTATAACCTACTTTGGAAGAAATTTTGGAAGGGCAATCAATTATGGAAGACACCATCTGACAGTTGGAATACTGTATATAACATTAGTCAAAATATTATAATTTCAGAACATGAAGTCAATTTTTTTCAGAAACCACAAGTTTAGATCAAAAGTTTTCAAATCTCTGTAGGAACCTGTGATATGCCAAAATATGTGTGTGTGTGTGTGTGTGTGTGTGTGTATATGTGCACGAAAAAAAAAACCAAACAACCCTTTTATTTACATATTGGGAAACCTATATAACGTAAAAAGTCTAATGTAAAAAAGGTGGAAATGTAGACACAGGAAGTTTGACCTATTGTAGTCTCCATGATCTAATGATACCAGGATGAATTTGTGATGACCAGTGGATATGGGGAAAAAGGTTTATGAAAAATAACTTAAATTTTTTCACATATTATAGGTAGAGCAAAAAACTTTTATTCCTGAAATCTTGTCTACTCTTCCAAACTGTTAAGGCCAATACTGAAATATTTATTTCTCAGAAGAGAAATTAAAGAATAAAAAAATATTTATTTGCTTTGTGCTCAGGAAGTAATGAAACTCCAGTCTTTTGTTTTCTTTGCTAAATAATAATGGATACTTCTCTGAAAAGAGTTTCTTTTCTGCCATAACACAGAACAAGCTGATAGGTACACTCTAAGAACAGGATTGTTCTGGCCGAGCTCAGAGAGCATGCAGGGGGCACAATCAAATAACAGTCACAATCATGATCATGATAATTCATGACAATCTCTTTTTTTGTAGATTTTTTTCATTCATGGATATTTTATGATTTGGGAACAACGTGAACCTAGAAAACTACAAAAAATGTCTGAAAACAGAGGGAAAATTTCAAACTCAAATCAGTATTCTTCTCTGTTTGTCATTGTAATTACTTACACTTATTTACTGAATAAAACATTTTTATTATGAACCAAAGGTGTTTCCAAAGTGGTAATGATAGTGCTGATGCTGAGGAACTTATCACTGAGGAAGAGAGAGTAGTATTGATAGATATGACCTACATGGTAGGTATACAGTTGTAATGTTTAGAATAGATATATATATATATATATATATATATATGCACATGTCTATTATTTATATAAATACTTGTAAAATACATGTACATAAATTCATAGGCACGTTTTCCTCGATTCCGAGATTCTAGAAGGATTTAGTGATAGAAGCATTTTTGCTGTCATGGAAAAAGGAGTATAGTTTCTAGTACTTATGCTGGAAGAAGTAAACATTTGAAAATGGAAACCCTGAAGGCTCAAAACCATTACACAAACATAGAGAATTGAAAAAGTATTTTTAAAATGCATGTTTTTGACCATTCCAATTCCTGTAGTCATATGACCCACATGTCCAGCAGGGATTTTTCACAGAATCCTATTAAAAAGATTCCCCTCTTGGGAGCAGAAAGAACATCTAAGGCCTTAGGACAGCAGTAACTCTTATTTGCAATAGAATCTTAGGGCACATTCTTCTTCTATCATTACTTATATCTTGCTAGCTCTCCAGAAGTAATAAACTTAGCTAAACCAGACAGTAAGAGCAACAGATGTGTTATTTAGACTGAATTGAATTTATACTGAAAAGTGTGGCCATGTAGACTTTTATAATGAAAAGTTAAATTTTTTAACTTCTTGAACAACAACAATTATGGAAATATACGCTGTGATCTGTCACGGGGTTATATGCTGCTTAAACATCATACTTTATGAATCTCTACAGTATAAAAACATGCTTAACCTCTAAAGAAATTACTACTTTATGTAAATAAATAAAGACATAAATAAATATATGTATGTACACACAGAATTAGAATGTTTGCACTTTTTTTTATCTAGCACTGATGTCTATAAGAGATTTATTTGACCAAATACTGTTCTAAAAATGCTTAGTCTACAGATTATTTTTCAGAAAATTGTTTCTTCCACACTCTCATGCAGTCAAATATAACTTGAACAACCACTAACTGAGCAACTAACTCATTAAAAGAAAAAAAAAACAAAAGGATTTGGTGTTGCATAAGGTCTAGGAAAACTTAATTTTTTCTACTAAATATAGAAATTGGTGGGAAATAACATTGCTGCAATGTGTGCCAAGCTGTAGCTTTGTCAGCTCAACATTTTAGCTCTTCATCAGAGTGAGGTGGCTGTTGGCACTCGGTGGAGTTACTTTGAAGATAGCTGCTTGATCTCTCCTGGTTTTAATAAGTGGAAAACAAACCAGTAGTTTTGGGATTCTTCAACACAAAATTTTAACACGGAACTCTTTGCAAATATAAGTTTTGGGGTTAATGCACATGCCAGAGCAGTGTTCAGTCAATTCTTTTCCATGTACATTCGCCTGGCAGTGCTAAATTCTAGTGAAAATCCAAGCATATTTTTATTTATATTCAGATCAGAAGATAGTGTCAAAACAAGAACCAAAGCCAGAAATGTATAGGAAGGTAGATAAGAATCAATCCAACATGATTAACAAAGGTACCTCACTCTTTAGACTTCTTGCACAGGTATGTTCAGAGGTGGGTTTGGGTCTTTTTTGAGACAAAAGAAGTAGTGCAGCAGGAAATTCAGGCCACTGAATGGAAACCAGGCAGAAGCAGCAATGGCAAAGTCCCAGAGTCAGGGCCAGTCCAGCCGCGGGGCACGGTCTCAGCATGTCCTGTGTTGGCAGGAACAGTAACTTGAGCCAGCATCTGATAGAGCAGCAGGTTACCGAGGGGAATCAGTACAGCAGCAGATGTGTGTTGGGAGAGACCTGGCAGGCTATGTGAGATTCAAAAACTGGCAGGAAAATTCACTGAACAGAGCCAGGACTTTGCCTGAGAAACCATTGAAAAGATAAAAGAGGAAAGAGGTTATATCCAGGCTGTATAGTCAGATTTCAACTGAGGGGTTTTTTTTACTCTCTGTGACCATAATAATTGAACATAACGACTGCTAATAAATTACGGGTGAAAGAGAATATCTTGCACATATAAGAGTCTCTGGCCCTCTTCATTTGAAAATAAAAGTGGTATCCTGTAGATAAGGATACACACATTTTTAATGCATGGGTAAGTTTTTTACCTGCCAAAGGGAGTTCTGACTGTTTTTGGGGAAATATTTGTGTCCTTGTCATGCTAGAAATAAACACCACTAAACAAGCTACTACTCTTCTTACCCCTTCTTGGCTTACCTAACTACCTGTCCTACAAAATCATTCTCTCTCTTTAGTGATTGCTTTTCCTTCCGGGGTCTGTGCATATCAGATATTTACTGTCATACTGACTAAAATTAATTTCCCAGAAATTTGAAAAGCAATCATATTCATAACATTTGCTAAAGAGATCAGAATATGCAAATCATACAGATAGAATGCAATTATAAACTGTTTCAGGAAAGTTCTGTGTGCATCCCCCTCCCTACAGACCAAGATGTTTTTTTTATCTCAAAGCCTCAGCTGATATTTCTGTAGTTTGTATTGTCCTAAAGAAGAAGAGATGAAAAAGTCCATTGAACAAATTTTGATTTGAACATACAAAAAAACATTTGGTTTCCAGACAGATAACCACATTAGTCTTACTCTAAAGGTTACAGATGCTTTATCTCAAGGTCAAGATTTAGCCTTTCTATAAAATAGGATGATTCTTTGCTACTATCTTGTTGCACTATAAAATATAAATCATACACTGTAAATCAAAAGTACTGACTCAGTACCCTATGGAGTTTTTTCAATTATTTTTCTTTCTTCTTTCTATCAGAAATCATTTTGACTGGAGTCAGCTTCTCCTTATTCAGAAACTCAATATGTATGCCTTGGTAATGAAATTTTTTAATTTATTGGAAGGGCGCCCTAATTTACAGTTTTTAAAATGATCATAACTGTATCTTAGACATTATCAAGTATCCAGTTTTGTCTCTAACTGCTGCTAAAGAGACAGTGAATTTTTGTAGCTCATGTGTCATACCTACCAACAGAAGGGAAATGTCTTGAATAGCCTCAGGTGTTTCTGGTCACATTAGTTTTAAGCAGATAAATCTGTTCCTTTGTGTCTGCTAGAGGATAATTTGATTACTGCATAAGATCATGTGGCTCAGGAAAAAAACATAAAAAATTATATATACATGCATCATCTTTCTTTTCTCCTGAAGTATGGTCCCTCTGCAAACTGAGATAATTTGGGGAAAACCAGCTCTAGTTGAAAAGATTATTTTTTTTCTGTCTTCATGAAGATAATTAATTTCTCAAAGTGTGACTCAGTAAAAGAGAGAGAGTTTTTACATTATTATTTTATTTTTGCCAGGCATTTCATGAAATATATAGCGTTCCCCGTTTATTATTCCTGAGTCCTGATTAGAGTACAAACAGGTAACTTACATATTTATCTCCTGTGGTATAGACATTTTCTTCAGAAGCATTTATGAAAAATTTGAGGAAACTGAATCTTAGAAACATGGATAGTTTAGACTTTGAAACTCACTCATGTAATGCCTCTACCTTTGTGGTCATGTGTCAGTGATTTATTCCTTTGTTAAGCCTATTTGATATGGCTATTTTTTTTTTCTTTTCTAAATAGAACCGATCAATTTCACCTTCTTTCTTTTGTTAAACTGGTTATTATAAAATCAGCTGTCATTATCTTATCACTCTGTAAAGATACAGCACGTTCAAATACTGTATTTTTACATATATACATTATAGTTTAGTATAGTAGTTACTTCTATGAATTAATCTGGTGTCCTTGAATGTTTTTACACAGTTTTTTGCATTCCATGAAAAGAGAGAATTTTAATTCCTCTTTTCTTAGTTTCTGTATTATCAGATAATGAAATGTGAAGAAGCCTTATCGGAGATTTAAAAAGGCAAATATTTCATTTTAAGAAAAAAAATTTAAATATGTACAGTGTGCTCCTCAATGTACTCATTGTTAGGATGTTTTTGCATGGAAACAATGAGTTATGATAACTGAATTATTCCATAAAGATTGTTATTTGGATCATGTTTTCTACTTTCAAGGTCAGGCTTGTACCAGAATCTGGAAATTTATATTTGTTTTCCAGTCACTGTTTTTTACAGTTCTAAACTAGACAGTGGTGTTGTTTGCGCTTCTGTTTTCAAAATCAATCATAAATATGTACATCCACTTACAGATATCATTATTATCTCATCTAAATATTTTTGATGTCATAATAAACAGAAAATCATAAACCAATATAAGTTGTGTTTGAAAAGAATTTGGACTTACGTTGAAGATGTGTTTTATTTTGTTCTGGTTTATATCTAAATTTTTAAGGTTTTGCTCTCAGGATGAAATGTAAGTTGACTTCTACTAAGGAACGTACCACATGTCATGTTCAGACTCTTTCATAACTGTATCTTTAAAGACAGGTAGATAGATAAATACATACATATGAAATGTGTCTATTTCAGTCAAAAAGTTTTCCAGACTACATTGTTTTAAATGATGTTTTAAAATTACTGTATAAGGGGTTTTTGATCTTTTAAAAGTCTGTGTTCTTAAAGTCATTGAATCCGTTTAGTTTTGTTGCTTTGTAAATCTACCTTATTGCAGGGTGAGTATCCAATATGCTCAAGGAAGTGTTTGATTAGCTTAATATTTCAAAATTAATACTAATTATGGAATGAAGATCTCCTTTTCTCTAGATTCCTGTTTTTGCCATTTTGTACGTAAAGCCATTGTTTCAGACTAAATGTGTGTACTTTGTTCCTTAAGTTAGTCTGATAATTTCCCAAAGATAACATTTTACAGTTCACAGCAGGCAAAGTTTTATTAACATTTTACTTGCTTCTGTGACAGAAAGCTGTCTTCTCATTCATGTGTAGTCTATACATTACATGTCCTTATTTTACAGTGATTACTTTAATTGGAAAGAGCTTAGGGAAATCAGGTAAAAAGGATTTGGAAAATATACATGAACCATATTTCTAGTTGACTGCAAAGTATTCAAACACAAGACACATTTACCTGGATTTCTATCATCTACTCTATTCACACTATTAAACTGGATCCAGGGCTATGTATTTCTGAAAAATTAAGTCACCTGAAACTAAATGGTGTCAGTAAATCTTCTTTCTCTGTATATATTTGTGAAACATTGACCATTGATACCATTACTTTTCAAACTGGAAAAATGGTTGTGGCAAAGTAGACACCTAACAGACATAGAATCTTGGAGAGCAGCTGGGTTTAGCTCCATGGTGCTGTTAAAAGTATTTGGATGCAGTACTAATTAGCTGCAGAATCCCCCACCAGCTTTTTAAAAAAAAACGTATGTGACCCAGAGTAATACTGCAGCATTTCATTCATTCTTTCATCCTTTCATTCATTCAAAAAGTGAAGGGAAAACAAAGAAGAGAAAGTATAAATTTGAATTTATATATATATATATATATACTGTATATACAGAACAGGTTAAAGAATGTCAGAGAAAGGAGATTCTGTGAGAGAAATATTTTTTGAACATACTCAGTCATTTATTTAGAAAAGTACCTTCATTTATTTCCAGCTGGATGGTCAGTTGATAATGAGGGATCCAGAACTATCATCTGAGATATGTGGAATGCCAAAAGCTACTAAAATCCTCACTTATTAAGTTGTTTTCTTATGATTCAGATTGTTGGTACCACAGGTGCCAATCTATTCAAGCTGCTTCTTTTTTTGAGTCAGCCTGGATTTTATGATTTTTAATAGTTCAAAACAACGTAAGTAATATGAACAGAGAGGATGAGCCATAAAACTGGCCACCTTAAAAAAACCAATACCTGAGGATGATAGGCTTGTAAGTTTCATAGAATGATAGTCTCATTAATAGCTCGCATGTGATACAAAAAGTATTTTTTGTTTTGCTTAATTTTTGCTTCATTTTCATCTCCTGTAAAAATGCATTTATTGTTTCTTGCTTGTATTTTAATTTTGTAAACTTTTCTTTGTTTTTCCCTTTATCTGATAGATGAGGAAGATGATTTCAAAGAATTCCATTACTCTGGATATGGACTCTCTCTAAAACTGTAACCCTTTTATAACATTCAACCACATGGTGCATGCATTCCTTCAAGTATGTGAAAAATACGATGGTCTAACTTGGATCATACTTTCTCCAAAACTTTTTCCAAACATTTTTCAATGTACTGAAAAGTACAGTAGAAAAATATATTTAATATTTTAAATAAATAAGTAATACATTTTTTTAACAAACATGCTTAGCTTTTGCTATATTTATATGACAGAGGCCTCATGTCAATAACTGTTCTGTAAATACAAGGGTCCAAACAAAACATTCTCCCTATCACTGATTATTTTTTGACTTTGGAATACAAAGTCATATCTTCAAAGCTAGAAACTGATGATGTGAGGCATTTTTAGGTCCAAAAGTTGCACTAAAATCTAAAATAAATGCATTAGCTTTTTGTAAAAACAAAAACCAAACCAAAAAACCCAACCAACCAAACAAAAAACCTCCAAATATTTTGGCATATATCTCTCATAAAACCGTACAAAGTCACTTGTATTCCTTTCCTCATTTTGGTGAAGTAATCTATTTTATTCTACCAGATAGACTGTTGGGAAAACAGCCTTGATTCCGTGCTTTGTTTTTAATATTTCCTTTATTACAACCATTGCTTTGAATTTTCTGGCAGCTTCAAGTATCCGCTAGCCCTCTACATTGCATTCAACAGATTTTGGTCACCAGCATCAAGATTCTTTCATTCTGTTGCTCCAAATAATAACTTTGATAGCAAGAAGATTAAGTAGGCCTTTTCCTCTGGCTAAGTTTTTTACTTCCTTGTCTACTAATGCATCACTCTCTTTAATAATTCCTATTGTCTGCATTTATTATGGAGTGGGTCAGAATTAAGAGCATACATGCAGTTAAAATTTGAAAAAGTGCCCTAAGGATTTTTCAGAAATGCATAGGAACATATGTCTGAATATTACATGCATACATTAGGGTGTAAAGAGTTTGAACAACTTTAGCATCCATTCTTTCTTTTTTTTTTAAGGTTTATCATATAAACAAGGTAAGTTCTCTGTTTTCTCAAATTCCAATTCCATTGGCATTTTAAAGCTTTGGAAGTATGTCTTTGCCCTAATCTCTAGCTTTTCTCTGTTTTTATCAATTATGTATGGATCTTGCTCTCTGATGATCAAGTGATGTGAAACATCAAACTAAGTTTTTATTGTGCTAATGAGATAGAACTATCTGACATCTAATGACTTCTATGTCTCCTTGAATTATTCTGTATCTCACTTTGTGTACAGATAATTTAGATGATTGATAATCATTCTTTCTAATTTTTGCATTACAAAAAAACCCCTTCTCTGTTTTTGTCTGTAAGAATATGTCTGTCATTGAATTTTGTGAAGATCTTTCTTTTTTAACCTACATTAGGGGATGTACTAGCTCAACTTATTTTGAATTCATGTATAGCTTGAGTACCATCCAAATTATACTTCAAGTATGCTACCATTGTACAACTGATGATAATGTTCATTATTAAATTTATTTAATCACAAAAAAGAAATATTTGAAAGAATTTAAAATTGAGGGATAATTTTCCATGTTATTTTTCATGTTAGAGAGTGTCTCCTACACATTGAAATTTATCTCAAATGAGCCAAGAACACAAGCTGAGGTGTTTCATCTTGGGTAGCCAGCTTGATTTTGTCCTGGTGATGTAGTAAACATCATACTGAAAAGGAAAAGATACTGCTCAAAGGAGAAGATGAAAGGATGACAGATTTGAACTAGAGACAAGGGGATAGACCAGTTTTGTTCTAGTCAGAAATAACATAAATATAATTGATAAATGCTTCTTGAAGCTTAGGTTCATCTCACCCAACTTTATCACATGGCTAAAGTTTGAACTAGTTGGTTAAGTCCCTTTTAATACAAAGAAATTAGTCCTTGCAGAGGGTCTTTACAAAAACATGTTAAGAAAAGCATAACCCTTAGGAAAGACTTGTTTCCCTTCACTGACTGAAATGAGACCAGAAAAATGGGTGTCTTTAGGTGACTGATAGTAAGCTTAGGTTAGATAAACAGGAAATAGACAAAATAATTCAGAGAAAAACATTAAAAAGAAGAGTGAAGATTTAGAGTCTTGATTAAAAATTAAAATAAAAATTGAAAAAAAAAAAAAGAAAAAGCATGGTGCCAAATCTAATGGCAAGAAATATTAGTTCCATGCATGCTAGAAAGTGGGAGTTGATAAAAAGAGAAGATTCTGAGAAATGAGAAAAGAGGTAGCAATGATACTGTCAGTATTTCATTCAAATAAATGAGCTATTTTGCATAACAGCACAGCTTTCCTCAAATGGAATTGGAATATGAATACAGGCCATGCTCTTTTCAAACAACTGCTGCAGAAGTAAGGAATTCTGTCAAGCGCCATACACTTAAGCCACTATTTACATTAACATGACAATGATGATACTTCAAAACAATCTTTTAGTCTTCTTATCAAACCATTCTGCTAACTGCATATTAGAAAGGTTCACAGCTGTTAGTGAAGGGGAATGAGTTTGATTTTCTGAATGTCCAGGACCACCCTTAGGCAATCACAACAGACAATGGGTCAGTTTTGGTGTTGTTGGTTTTGTTTTGGCTTTTTTTGTTCTTCATTATATTTATAAGTTTATATTTATATTGAAGAAAAAGTCTGTCATTTAACACATCCACAATTAAAACTGGGTTTGTTTTTCTCAAAGCAGTATATTGTATAAGGAAACTTACAATGCCTTTTTTTTGAGAGTATAGTTATTTATTTAAAAGTCCTCATGCTTAAAATAATTTTTTCAGTCCAAGGTCAGTCTCTTCAAGAACTCTGAATTCTCTAAGTGCATAGACCAAGAAACAAGGGAATCTTCTCCAGTATGCAGTTAAACTATTAATCAGTAACATTTCTGAACTTGCACTGGATCTTTATAAATTGGTTTGAACACTAATTACACAGACAGCAGAGTAAAAAGCTCTTCCAAGATTTTTCAGGAAGGTTCAGTTAAAAAACCACTTTGATTTAAGTTAAATTAAAAAAAAAAAAATCACCCACGCACATACACACAAAAAAGGAAAGAATTGTTAAAAACAAAACCCTGGTATTGTCAACTATTCCTTGTTGTGTTCTGTAATTCAATAGTTCAATATTTTTTTTTTTTTACTAGGGCCTGTGAAAACTGTGAAGACTGTCTGGCCATTTCTCATCTAAAGTAACTCCTTACCATTGCAAACTCTGCAAGTGTCTGCGGCAGTTTGGTTTCCCCTTTTCCAAAGGCATGTAGCAGTTTAGCCTCTTTAGGACTCCAGTGGTTTGAATGCTTTACTGGCTTAGCATATGGAATCAGAAATAAATTATTTTCTTCCCTCTGGTTTTGACCCTGAGACTGGCAGCGTCCAATGAAGGAATAGGCACAGTCAGGCAACTGTGGAAAGGATTCAGTGATCGGATGGTTCCCATCTCCACAGGATACTTTCCCAGGGGGATTCCAGAATGTATCCTGAAGGAAAATCCTTCTTTTAATTATTACTCTAAATGAAATTATATTATATAGCACCCACTTCATGTTATGATAACACAATAAATAATATAATCATAACATTGTTTAGTGACTAATGCTTCTTAAGATAAACTCTATTTCCATATTAAATAAAAATGCCATCTATTTTAATATATTGAAGTACAAAGCTCCACTCATGTCTTTACTTTCTAGACACCAGATTTTAGTACCTAGAGAATTGGTTTCCTACATTTCTGATGTATACCCATGTTGTGATTTGACACTGGCCAAGTGCCAGGCACCCACAAAAGTCATTCACTCTCTCTTGAGAGGAGTTGATCAATAGTTAACTCATGTAAGCATGAGTTAACTATTAAGAGTCAGCAAATATTAATCACATGCCTAAGAAGCAAGATGCGCCTTAGCCTTGTCAAGATAAGAGAAACAGAATACACCTTGTCAAGATAGGAGGAGCAGAACTTGTTGAAACCAGCACAGAAACCGCTGAATCAGCCAATGAAGGACTGCTCAGGCTTCAGAAAGAAAGGTGAAAAGTGCGTTGTGAGGAAGACTACTAACCTTCATCAGAACAACCCCCGAGGAAAATGTGGAGCTTTCCTCAGTGCGACCACCAGAGTAAACTGTGCTTGCTTGTCACGTATGCTAATGATATTAATGACTTCCGAGAAGTAATTTGTATAACCGCTCCTATCCCAAGGAATGTAATGGATGTGCATTAATGTAACCATATACTGTGCTGTGTAGAGTGCTGTGTGTGCGTGTTAGGAGGAGCGATTGCCCATGCACTCAGCGCTGAGTAAAGCAAATGCCCACCTCTCTGACCCTGTCTCTGAAGTGTCACTAGGCTCAGTTTGAAGTGATTCACTCCCCTGAGTGTGAAGGAATGACTGTGTGAAGTGTGTTTCCCTGTATTTTAAAAAGGGTATTACAGGTTGGTGCATCACTTCTTCACCTGATTTTGATTTAACGTACTTTGGACAGTGATTATTCATAATTCCTCCCCACTTTTTTGTTTTGCCATATTGGTGGTCTTTCTGCATCCATTTTTGAAATCCAGCTCATGAAAGGAAAAATGCAGCTTGTTATACAAAATGTTCAAGTTTCTAATTAGGAAAAATGAATTGCAGTTATAGTACATCCTCAGATTGTATTAATATTTAATTTCTTAGCTTCCTATATCAAGGATTAATCAGAGGAAAACTTGTTCTGAATACTAATGAATCAAAATAGGAAATATTGCTAAGGTATTTCTACATTACTGGTAAGGGTTATATTGACAGGCAAAAAACCCCCACAAAACTAGTGTATCATATCTGTATGCAAAACAAATATTTCTAATTTTCATCTCTTTAAAATAAAGTCTTTGTATTGCAGCGTTCTAGGTTGTAGCTACAAACAAATACAAATATTCTGATGAATTCTTTGTCTTCTAGTTGATATGGCCAACTACATACAACAGGAATGTCTACAGTTTTATTTCTCAATAATTATGTGCTTGCAAAAGTCCTGAGACAGCAAAATTTCGCTTACTATGGTTTCAACAAGGTAGACACAGTCATAGGAATTTTCCAATTTACAGAATTCAGGTACTGTATTGAGAATATTTGATTCTGATCAGTAGGCAATGTAATTCATGAAGATGTCTCTCAGATAGGTTTTTTCTCACTCTCACCTCACCTCGCTCTCTTAGCAGTCATCCTGGAAAACTGGTTAGGCTGGACTGAGATTCTAGTTTTAATAAATTTATAATGCAGCTTTTATCTTTCAGAGTAGCTCAGGTAATATATTTCTTTGTTGCTCTGGAAATACAAAGAACTAGATTCTGCTTGTAATTAACTAGTTGAGAATTCATTCATTTAAAATTCATGTCAAGCTGACATTCTGTAATGAATTTTCGTTCTATGTGAGGATGTGGGAGAGAAGTGTAGTCAAGGTGATGTAATTTATAGGTGCTTTAATTTAATTCAGTGGCAGCAAATCTGTCATCTCCCCATGGTATCTTTCAGCCTAAGACCTGAACTTTAAAAGAAGTTTATAGATTTTGTTTCCTTTTGGTTAGGTTAAATTATTTGTATCCTCTCCTTCAGTTTTCATTGTTGTAAGCTGTAAGGTGTTCCCTACGTAGTCAGAATATTTGAAGAGACTTAACAAAAAGCTTTGTCACTGCAGAAACAGCGAAATATCTTTATTTTTACCCCCATCTGTTTTAAATGTACCAGATAACCGCTGCCTAACTGTTGGACATCCATTGCTACATGTCCTAATTTAAAGCTCTTTTTATTTTGCTGCTGCAATTTAAATTAAACAAGGGTTATGTTTAGTTCACACATGAGTTAGAAAAGTCCAGGCATATATATCAGAACAGACGAACTGAGGAGGAACACTATTTACCAGATCAGCTTGATGAAATAGCAGTTGTGAAAATTGGTTCAACATATGGATTATTTAGTTTTCTGTTAAGAAAAAAACCCCAACACATAGAAGTGCACATCTATATAAAACACCAAAAAGTAAATAATAGCCCTAACAGTAACGACTTTATCAGCAAAAGAAAGGTAGACAGAATCAATAGATGAAGAAATTTTTTTTATTAGATTGTTTCTATTACAAACTTAAATGCTGTGAATTCTTTTTTATATCTTTCAGCATTAGTATTTTGATTCAGAAAAAAAGCAAGAAGGAAGGGAAAAGTCAGATATTACATTGTAGAACAAAGGATTCTGCAAGGCCAAAGACTATTACGGTGTGTAGGGTGAATGACAAAAACATTTCTTGTAATGTTTTAAACAATTACTCAAAACATGGAATTAAATTATTTTTAACACATAGAATCATCTCAATCTGAGAAGTAAAGGAATAATATTGACAACTACAAGGATAAGATACTGTCTAAAGGGGAAGATTAGTGACTTGTCCTCAAAGCCACTGTAAGGATATGTATTTTTATGGTAGTGTGTTGAAAAATTATGAAAAATTACTGTTTTCAGTCTTCTGTGGCCAACCAACCTGATGCAAAAGACCAATGTGTTTGGAGTGAGTTCATACATATTTTACAGGAATAACTCTGTTCATCTTGGCAATAAATTATGCACAGCACACCACAGGACTTTCCTGCATTAGTTGTGACTGAAATCAGAGAAGAGGATATTTGATTAAAAAATAATCCAATGTTATTTGGATTGCTACTATCAATACGGCAGTTTTTGAGAGTAGAAAGTTACCTTTAATTCACTACAATACTGTCAGTATGTTAACTGTAATTTTCTTTTTGTTTGATAAAAATAAGCTTTATCTCAAAAAATTTCAGCAGATTTGAGAAGTTGATAAATGTAATTAACTTTGGAGTTTTAGCAACAGGTTCTGGGAGATTGTGTGTATTAAGGTTTTTGGTCTTTCATGAATAGAGCTTCAAATACTCAGCATTTTTCCTTGTATTGAGGCACAATTGTCTAACTACATAGAATTCAGCCTTCGGAAGTAGATATAACTGTGCAAAAGACAGGGAAAGACAAGGCCCTGGAGTGTGTTCTTTCTGTTCTTGGAGAATTTATTGCATATAAATGGCTGAATTGGACAGAAAAAAATTATCACCATATGCTTTATTGGTTAACTCTTCACAGTTTCATATATTTTAAGACCAGAAGTTTCATTAGATCATCTAATTTGACCTCCTATATCACAAAAAATTCTATCCATTTATTCCCACATTTAGCCCAATAACTTATTTCATTAAACCTATATTTCAGAAGGGCATTTATCTTGATTTAAAGATGTGAACAGTTCAGTACTTTCCACATTAATCTTTCACAAATTTTACTATTAATGACTACTATTATTTCAACACTTATCAATATCCTTTTTAGTCCTTTTTGTGGTTGAAAGCAATCTTTTTTCATCTGTTACTCCTCTGCTTTCTGTTCAGTCCTTCATCATTAAAAACCACTTATTTAATGCTTCATACTTTTTCTCTTTTAAGGTATTTATAAATTATTATCAATTTACCTCCAAACCTTCTTCTTTTCACCCTCTCTCCTAGTAGGTGTTTCTTACTGATATATTAGAGAAACATAGCACATTATAAACAAACAAATTGTCAAAGAGTAAAAGAAATATTACTCGATAAAAGGGTATTATTACTTGGAAAATGAATGCTTAAAGATCTTGGAAACAGACAAATAAACTGAAAGAAAAAGCCAAACAAAGCACTGCTTGTGGGGTTTCAAATACTTTTTATCTTCATTAAAATTAAGTAAGTTCTGCTGAGGTGACAAGGAATTTTCTGGTATGTCAAGGGGAGTTTTGAGCAACTGGTCTAAGAAATGAAGATAGTTATATTACACTATTACAATTACTTTGTGACATCTTGTTACATTACAAGATGTCATAAAGCATGGAAAAATTTCTGGCAGTTAGAGGAAGAGAAGTCCATAAAGCAAGCACATATTTGTCCTTTCTTCCTTTTCATTAGTGTGGCTGAGGTTTTATAGACTTTCAAATAGTAAAAAAAAATAAACTGAGTTCACATATGTGTATCAGACACTGAATTCTGTAAGGTATGATTCCTTTTAGACAAATTAACTGTTCAGCTTCCAAATAACACCATATTCATTTTACTTGTCCTGTTGCAAAATGATGTTAGAAGGTTCAGAAACTCAGATTATTTAATTGAATAGCCTAACATCAGCGTTTAATCTGATGTCCTTGTGTATAGGGATGGCCTCTGATATCTTCTCTTCGTCAGCTCTCAGCTGAAGTCAAAATACAGAATAAAATGTTAAGAATATTTCTGCCCATTTCTCAGTGCCTACTACAGTTTCATTGTATTCTGATTCATTACAGAGGACTTCAGAGAAACCATCTTTATTTATTATTTGTCTATTTATTTACTTATTTAACTTTCATCAAATGGTTATCTGACAACAAGCTGAAAATGTGCATTTTCAAGGCTGTATTCTTGAGCTATGGACAAGAAAAACAATCTTCCATAGAACCTTTCAGATTTATTTACTGGGGCCTGTTTTCAAAGGCATACCTTGAACTGAAGATGTCTTACTGTAGGCTGTAAGTGAAAATATTTCAACATGAGTGAATTTAGATTTCTCTCCTTTTTTTATCTTTGATGCATAAAATGACTTCTGGATTTTTAAAATTCTTATAGCTACTCATTGAAACTACTACTGTGACAATCTGTATCTGTGTTGAGATTTCTCATTTAGCCATTGCTCATATAGAAAAAGATATTGTTTCGGGTTAAATAAATAAACAAATAAAGTAATGAAAGGGAGAGCACTTCCTGTGACAAAATTAAAATCTTTATAGCTATTTTATTCTTTGCATGCATAAAGATTCAAAGTTCATCTTAATGTCATCTCTGCCTATTTTTACCCGTGGACAATAAAGAAAAAAAAGTCCTTTTTTAATTGTAACTACCTAATTAGCCATGTTTTTTAAAAAAATACAGTACACCCATTCACTACTGCTTAGGAGTATTTCCTCTCTTTGGTATAATTTAATTTGACATCCAGGTAAGTCAGTGTCAAACTGTGAAAGTCTAGTTAAAAAAAAAATCTAACCTGACATGTGGACAGTACATTAGTTGCAGCTAAAGGGTCTTGCTTGTCCATTACCATTTTGTGGCTTGACTTTTAAATATAATATGTTGTCTTACCAAATTTGTTTCTCATGCTTGTGTCACATTGAATGTTTAGAGGTGATACATTGGCAGATTTCTGTAATTGTAATGGCTTTAAAATGTTGTGTTGTTACTTTTTCTTTTTTTTTTTTAATCTTGGACTTATAAAAATATAGAACCAATTAAAATTTATATGTTAAGGGCAGGATTTTCAAAATTTTTTGACAGCTTTCAGTGAAATAGCTTGCAAAGTCAGTGATTATTTTCAGTTTAAAATATTACCACTCACAATTTTAACATAAGGTTCATGATAATGCTTTGGGTTTTTTAATTTTGCCACACTAGCAGTTACCACACTGACTCCTTTTAAAAATAGACTGTGCCTGATTACCTGATTTTTTTTTTTCATTTTCAACTGATTGTTTTGTCTAGAAAACCTCTCTGAACTTCATTAAATGTGTTTGAGGAGTGTCACAAAGAAAGAAGTGGATAAACTTGAGAAAAATAATATTTTACATAAAGGTTATGCAAAATGTGAATAATTAAGGTGCTGGGAATTTATCAGTGAAACTCTGCATGTGCTGAGGCCATACTTAGTATTTTAAGTAAGGGACTAGATGGAAAACATTGATATCTTGATATTTTCAGAGAACATGGATTTTGATAAAGTATTGTTTGAGATACAAGAAGATTCTGATGTCAAAAGAAAAAACTTTAAAATTGAAGAAATTGCATGCTAGGTCATTATATGGACTTCAAGATTTTGCTCTAAGGGCCTCTAAGACAGATGATATTTGGTTGGAAACAAAACAAATATTGGCTGGTGTAGTTTTCAAAAGGTTTCAGGAATAAAAAAAGCATAAAATTGAAAAAGCTGATAAAAAAGCCATATGAAGCCAAGCAAAGCTCTATAAGACGCTGTAAGAGAAGAAACAGAAACAATTTTTTTTTTTTTTAATAGAGTGTTCTGTAAAAAATAGTGATTCCCAAGGCAGGAGTGGCAAAATAGCAGAAAAGGGCACTGAAATGACATCAAACAAGCCCAACAGTGCAGGGCTAGGATGGTGCTGTGACCAACTGGCTTGCTCAGCCTTCCTCCTGGACAGCACAGAACAGTGAAGTTGTGTAGCTTGAATATTTCTTATATATCTGTGATGAAAGTGTTTTTGTGCCTAAGTCCATTTGATTGCTGCACTCTTCTTTTGGTTTGGAACCGTGATACACAGTTTCTTAAAATAAAAACATACTCTCTGAATAAGTTTAATTCAGTTTTCTTTTCCAGCACTGTTCAGCTCCTTGCCTCCAGTTTGTTCATGATCTATGTGGTTGCAGAGTTCAGCTTAAAGTCCTTGGCCTTAGAATAACAAAGCACAGTAAAAAAGCATTTCTTGTTTGTTTTAACTTGCTTCTTTCATTTTGTCTAATAATACCTTCTCATACTTTTATAATTCATTCAATTTCCCCAATTTATAAGAGACTGTAGGAAGTTTTTGGGCAAAGAAATGATTGTTTAGTCTGTTTGATGTACCCATTGCACTCTTTAGTATTACAAAATATATCTCTGAGTTGCTTAATCTCATTTTTTGTTTTGAAATATGAAAGTGCTAGAGCAAGAAAGGAGTTTTATATATCTACAAAACAGTTTGCAATACTGTAATGTGTTTATGTCCATAGCTTGAGTCTTGACATTCTTACTGTTCTTGGGTACTCTCCAAATTCTGTGCAGGAGTCTTTTAATTTGTTTCCATCATCCACAGAGGGACAGTGACAAGATAAAAAACACATCTGTGTTTAAGAATGGCAGTTGTCTAGACTTCTGTTTTGTGAATGCTAATAACAGTGTAATTTTAGATTGTTGGCATACAAGAATATAGTAGTGAGAATTTAAATTTCCCAAATTGGTATTAACAGTTTGCAGAAACACCACAAAATGCAACTTGGAATTGAAAAACAGAAACTAAAGCAATAGAAGCTTTATTACCAACTCAAAACATTTAAAGGACTTAACATTTGATTAAGAGATGAAGAACTGTTGTAATACACATACTGATAACATGAGAACCTTGAAAAACTGTTATATGTACATAAACTTTAATCTGATTAAAACCTATTTGGAAAGTCTTTATTTAGATTTTTCTTATCTTGATTCTTAGCTAAGAAGAAAGAATTATTTACAAAAGTTACAAGAATGTGTTTTCAAAGCTCCCTGAAAAAAGATGTGGAGGATGCTTTTGATTAGCTGAACAGCAAATAGGATCTGGTCAAAGTGGAAATCCCTCTGGGACAGAAGGTCTAAAAGGGTGGAGTGATTGTTGACAACAGAAAGTAGAAAGCTTGGAAGGATGACAAATAGGTATATTTAATCTGGGAAGGTAAAAGCAGAGAAGAAGGGGAATTTCATTTCAGAGGCTTTTAAGTGCACAAAGAATGAGTGAGATGCAGGACAAACGATTATTGCTTTTGGTAGCAGTAATACAAAAAATGACATGAAAAATGAAGGCTGGGGGGACTGAAAAAATATATATAAAATAAACACAGAAAAATCCCATCTGAAGTACAGTGAGTAAGATTTGATTTTACTGGGTTCCAAGGCAAGAAGGTAGGGACAGTGTTTTACACATCACTTCCCCAAGGTCTAATTCCCAGACAGTGCAAAGCCTTGACATGTGTTTTCAGCATGCATTTTATGGATACAAGGAGTTCTGCAAGGCAAGGATAATTGTAGTATTACAGGGTCCCTGATTTGTTTATGTTTATAGAGTATAGGTGTTTCTTAGTTAACAGTGGGATTAAAATTATCTGTATTCCATCATTTTAATAAAAAATGGAGGTACTTTGACTAGAATATTTTTATCAGAGTTAGTAGAAATTGGATGTATCTGTGGATAAGGAAATAGCAGACCAAAATATTTTTCTTGTAAAATTCTTCTAAGGCTCCGAAGACCTTGTGTGTGGAGTATGGGTGTGTATGTCTGATTCAGAAGAACAAATAGTTTCATATTGTAATAATCAGTGATTTGTTCTCAGTGTAGAACAGGCTGAACAGAGCAAGTCATTAAGTTTAAAATTTTGGAGAATGATGAGAAGTCTCATTTTGTTTTATAACTTGTCAAAGCTTACTAAGATAAATGATTAAAACTTTTTAGAACCAGATAAAGTTGGTTCTTTTCTCTTATGAGGTTACTGTTCAGATTGTTTGAACCCTTGGGGATTGTACAACTACTTATAAACCTGAAAACCTAAACTCTGATTATTAAATTCACACTCTCCTGGCCCTTGTACAGAAAAGAGTTTGTAGAGGAACTACTAACTTTAAAACCAGCACAGACAAATGAAAAAGGAAACACAGGGCAAACAGGCAAGTAAACATCATTAATCTTTAACTAATACTTCTTGTAAGCCAAGGATTAAATTGAAATGAAAAGTCTAAAATATATTATTTCCAGAAGATGGCACTCTTATACTTTGCATTTTTGGAGCATAATTTCAGTCACTATCCATAACTGTATATGCACTCCCATATTTGTCTAAACTAATTATTTATCTGTACACAAAAGGAAGGGGAAAATGTAAAACAGAGTAATCTTCATACAGCCTTTGCTTCAAGAAACAGTATTTATTTTGCCAGCAAGAAGCATCACTAATTGAAACAAATCATTGTCTTTAACTAAAAATTATACATGGATCTAAATATGTTATTTTTTAAAAAGAAAAAGCAGATCGTACTCCCACTCCTAAACTGGTAAGTTTATTACTTTTCTCTTGAAGGTGGCACATACGAGTAGAGAAAAATATTGACAGTTGAAAAGAAAAAGAAACAGTTGCAGTCTTTGAATAGTTAAAAATAAAGTAGCATGGAGGGAAGATGGTTATAATTATGCAATAAATGACACTCCTGAGAGTGACGAACCATGAATAGAAGTTTCACTCCTTCTTCACTAATACAAATTTGATCGCTTAGTTCAGGCTTGCAACCTTAAACAACCATATTTATTTTCAGCTATAATCAATTTACTATTTTACTTTCCATTGTGACATGTATTTTCAGAATTAAAAGAATTGTATAACTCTGTTCTTTTATCTGTATCTGAAAAATCTACAGTAAATTTTCAAAAATATATATAATGCAAAATTCTTACAGTGTTTACTCTAAAGCTAATTTTTTTCTTAATATTTTAGATTCCGTGACATGTTATGACCTGCCACTGAAGGTGAGGGTAACCCATGTTCTTGTTAGTAGATCCCTTGGGGTGGATTATAGTGGAGTGACTATAGTGAATGATTGGTGTTTGTAAATATATATATCTGTAGGGTTTACTTCAGAACAATTTGATTGCAATGAAAAGCAGGTATATAGCCATTTTAGTTATAATTATCTATAGTAATATGGCAATATGAAAGCATAAAACTATCACTCACTTTAAGAAAAGTAAAAGGGAAAAGAAAGGAAGAAAGAGAAAGAAGGATAGGAGTAGAAAGATACATAATCACCACCCATGGATTTACAATGGGTGCCATTGATTGTTGTCATTGTTCAACGTGAAGATCGAAGGTCTTGATCTGTCAGGGGAGGGGGAAAAAGCCCACCAAATACAAAGCCTAGTGGGTTAATACACACTGAGGTTCAGGTGGGAATATCCAAGCATCTTACCTTGGAGAGTGAAGGAGTTTTACACTGTCTTTTGATCACATGTAGTCCTCTGGTGGAAGGCCTCAGAAATGAGTCTGGGGGCTTTTCAGGGGCCTTTGGTGGTTTATGACACCTTCTAAGATATGACAGCTGCCTATCACGTCAGTAGAGGTGGGGGGAGAGTAGGGGTTGTGTGTAAGGGAGGGCAATTTGGCATGATAAAAAGCACTATCCTGTCTCCACAAGGTCTGCCTCTCAGCCTCAAAGCCTGGTCTGTAGCCTCTAGCAGTGACAAGTTCACCCCCTCTGCCTTATTCAGACCAGAGGTTTGCCATCACACACCCAAAACCTTGCCTCCTTCACCTCGGGAAGTTGCAAACCTGGCCTCAGCAAAGCACTCTGGTGCCTCCACAAAGGGACAATTTGTTTTGAGTCATAGTCCAATCTCTCACATGATGTTATAACCAAGGTGGTTAAAAGATGAAAAAATAAAGGTCTTAGTGCTATGCAAAAGGAGTCAAGCCTTGAGTACAGCAATTAATATAAAGTTATCAAAAAGGCACAATTTTCCAGATATGTATTATTTAGAGCAGAATAAGCAATACATTTAAAGACACTTATTAATCCAGTTAAATAATTAATTTCTTTGTAAATAAGGAATATTTTTGAAAAAATATTTAACAAAAATCTACAGCCAAGCAGAACCATATGAATTGAATTGGAACAGTTTAGCTAAGTAACATTTACCCCTGCAGTAGACTTTATATCTGTTAGATAGCTTGTGATGTGATATTGCAAAAGAACTCATTAATGCTATGTAAATGTAGCTCTGTTAGTTTTCTACAGTTTTGGACATTGTAAGCTACTTAGCTGTATAAATGTTTTTGAGCTATTTACATAATAATTATTTGTGCAGAATCCCTGCTGGTTTTTTTTTTTTTTCCATTGCTATTTAGCTCATTTGAAGGGACACTTATCTTGCTCAAGTAAATCTTTCTGAGCTGGAAATTTGTCAGTGGAATTCAGATCTCATCAGTATTTGTGAGATCATGTTTTTTTGGGGTAGAATTAAAATAGATCAGACTCCTGTGATACTACTTCCTCATTTTTATTTTCTAAAGAGTGTAGGAAAACAATCTTTAAAAAATAAAGCAAATACATAGCATAAAATTCTACAACTTATGATATTGTTGGTAGTCCAATGAAGAGTGTAGCTCTTTGAGACCTTGGAAGCCCTCAGGTTTGTTCTGTAGGAAACATGAATTCATCTTGCCTCGCTCCGCATGACAACAATGCAAGCACATTGCAAATTCCCCCTCCCACCCAAGAGATGGATGTGGGCTGATTCAGGCTTGAAACTCTGTAGCCGTGTTATTTTTGTTGTGTTAGTACAAATGTAATTATAAGTGCTGTTGGAACCACATAGATAATTGCACAGGAGACTGTACTATTTTACATGACTCACTGGTTTAGATAGCACTTATTCTGGGATGTGTGCATATTTCTGCTTGTTCAGTGAAAATAGTTTTGTGAGGCTGCACAATTCACGTCACTCCTCTCAATTTCTTTTAAATCTTCCTATCCAAAGTCCATAAATGCAATAAGTTCAAGGTTAACAACATCACAGAGAATTTTAACGCCTACAGGGAAAAGAAAGGATCTAGTATCTTCTGTTGGAAGCAAGAAGAATAATCTTAACTTCTCTTTTGCTGGTTTAGATTTAATTTAATTTTATCAATGCAATTTGAATCTCATGCTAAGTTTCATTCTATTTTATGCTGATTTAAGCTTTGAAATATGACAAACATTTCCAAATTTCTGTTATGGTAGCAATAGGTATTACTCTTTCTTATTAGAATATATAGTATTTCTTGACCTGTGATGCATTTTTTTTTCTTTGATCATTTCCATTGCCAGAAAATTCTATGCTTCACTTTTTAAAATGCCTGTCAGAGACTGAAATACTATAGTCTATGACTTAAACATTTTCTTAAAGGACTTTTAAAACTGTATTACAAAAGCTGCAGAGAAGACTGCTGCACCCTGAATGGGGCCCTGACTGAGGCCTTACACCGCTCGATGAAGGTAAGATAAAGTAACAACTCAGAGCTGGGGACATTCACAAAGCACAGGCTTAACATCTCCAAGGTGGAGACCACAGCCCCAGGGCTATCAGCTGCCAGGCTCGAACAGACCCTCTCACCAAAAGGGTGGAGGGAGGAGAGGCTTTGGGTACCTTGGAAAAGTCTCTGGTCAGAGGTGCAGTGACCGCCCATCCTCCAACTGTGCAAAGGAGCCCAGCTGAGGAGTCCTCACCGGGGGGGAGGAAGCTTATCCACAGCAGGAGGGGGTGACATGGCCCATCAAAGGGGCCCCCCCCAAAGGGGTCCCCAGACCCTGCACCAGAGATGATGCAACAGACCCTCAGTGTTGCAAGGGACAGTGTCAAGCTGGCCCCTGCAAGGAGAGGCACATGGGCGTTCCCACCTGGCCCAAAGCGTGTATTATTCCACGGCATTCTGTGTGGTGTGGTGGCGTGTGGCGGCGTGGCCACAGCGGCGATGGGGGACCCTCAGCACCAGCAGACCAGATGGAGGGGAGCAACGAGACATCATTGGGACCCTTGGATGGGTGATTTGCTCTTTCTTTTTCTTTCTTTCTTTCTTTCTTTCTTTCTTTCTTTCTTTCTTTCTTTCTTTCTTTCTTTCTTTCTTTCTCTCTTTCTCTCTTTCTCTCTTTCTCTCTTTCTCTCTTTCTCTCTTTCTTTCTTTCTCTTTCTTTCTTTCTTTCTTTCTTTCTTTCTTTTTCTTTCTTTCTTTCTTTCTTTCTTTCTTTCTTCCTTTCTTCCTTTCTTCCTTTCTTCCTTTCTTCCTTTCTTTCTCTCTCTCTCTCTCTTTCTCTCTTTCTCTCTTTCTCTCTTTCTCTTTCTTTCTTTCCTTCTTTCTTTCCTTCTTTCCTTCTTTCCTTCTCTTTCTGTCTATACTATTAAATAAAATACATCCATTTTTGGCAACAATATTTAATCTCTTTTGGTTTTAATCTCATTTCTGGGAATATTTTGAACCTTCTAAGTTCTTTCTGGTTTATGCACAGAGACTTAGCTTTCTTTGCTTTTCTGGGTTTAAACCGGATCATAACAATGCCACAGATAAACTCCAGTTCACATCAGTCACATCTTAAATCTTCAATCCTGGATAACCTGTGTTACAGATTTTTGCCATATTTGCTGTGTTTCAAGTAGTGAATTTTTTATTATTATTCAAAATGCAAACTTAAGATATCTTTGTATGTACAGAGATTTTAATTAGTTGTAAATATTGTTCAGATGTATTACAGATATGTAGCTGTATAGAGACTACATATACAAACTTACAATCCAGATTTATAAAATTCATATAGATTTTTAATATAAAACTAACACGCTTTTTAATATGAAAAATATATATGCATATACATACATATATAATCACACTTATGTATTACTATACTAAAAGTGTGAGTTTATATTCATAATTTTTTAAACATTCAAAAATCTCATTTAAAAAATACAAAGTTTCAGCTGAAAATATCAAAGCTAAAAATCATAGATGGATCTAAGTGTTGGCAATTTTCCCTAATATTGATGACACCATGGCCATTCAGAGTAAAATGGATTTGCTTGTATCACTTTAAGCACTTCTAGGAACCAAGGACTACTTTGCTAATGGACTACTACATGCATTGGGATCAGTCTGTTCTTCCATGTAGGTAGCAAAGCTCTGAAAAAGAAAAAAAAAATAATAGTTCCTTCTGCTAACTTCTCTTTTTTGCAAGTACATTATAGTCAGGAGAATGGCTTCTTTTGAGACTGTGATTATTGCAGATTGAAACTCTTTTAAGTGGAATGTGGTATGGCATATCCTGTGTGAAACTCCTCTTTACTGATCCAGTCTTAGAAATCAGAAAGCTATCCTAAATCAGCTTTCCTTTAAATGAAAGAGGTGGTCATGCTCCTCCTTTTATAGCAGCTCATTTAGTTCCTATCTTGATGAAAGGCATCCATCTGTGAATTCTACATGGATCACAGTTCCCTAAGTAACACAGATGCGAAAGAAGAAGAGGGAAATGGAAGATAATACTAAATTTGTGTTGTTTAGCATTAATGAGCTCCCTGTTGATCACACAGACCATGGTAGGTCATAATATAACTAACTTTCTTTTTGTACTGTTAGTCAGGCAGTGTGGCAATGAGCATCCTGAAAGCTAGTGCTTCTGTCAGAGAATGGGGATTTCAATGTGAAATTATTAATTTCACTTCTTATTAAAACCAAAACAGAATCGAACATTTGTTAATCGCATATAGTTCATTTTCCCCTGAAATCTAAGTGGCAGCTTTAGTTACATGTTGTTTCATTACTGCAGATCAGTTACTATATCCACAGTCAAAAGAGGATAATTAATTTATTTTTGCAATCTTTTTATTGCAAACCATCACATCTTGTGATTGTCCATCACATCTTGTGATTCAGATATGCTTCTGTTGTTCAATTGCTTGGTCATATTTTAGGGGTATTTGCACAAGAATTTTGCTTGGCGTAATTCCAAATTCTTCATCTTTGGAAACATCAAACCTTTAGAATAAACGAAACAACAGATTACATAGCTCTACTAGCAGTGTAGCATAATGCTTTCTAAGGCATGTAAATGCCTTCAGAACAGAAGCTGGAATAGTTTTGGAATACCTTAAAGCTAAGAAATAAAACAGTCATGTTTGAAAACCCATCTTAGGTTCCCATTGTTAATTAAAAAATGAAAAATATATAAGATAAAATATATATAAAACTCCACACCTAAATTTTTTACACTTGGCAATGAAAGGAAGGAGTCTGTTACATATCTGGGATCCACATACATTTCATGCAGGTGAGCATATTACATCTGGCAAAAGAGCCTGAACTCTGAAGAAGGTCTTGCCTGCAATGTTATACTTTGAAAGGTTAAGTATATAATTTGGCCCAAAAGACTTATATGGGGTTATTGGAAGCTGTCATTGGAAATGTTGGTACTCAGGCCTTCAATATTCTCCTAAAAGAAAAAATATTTTCTTCTTTTTCTTAAAAAAAAAAAAAAAAAGGTGCAGGGGAAGGAAAGAGGAAGATACAACAAACTACAAAATGTTAGGCAAGACGCATAATGAAAAAGCATCTCATAAAGTATTCTATTAATTAGATAACTCATCACTGAATGGAGGACAACCATATGTTATTTCTTCCTCTATCAGTATTCCTAGAGGGATTTCTCTACTGCTCCCAGGGACATATCTTAAACACCACTGTGCAAGATAATCCAGGTGAAAATAACCAACACCCTCCTTGGTGGTGTGTGACTGTGAAGAAATCAATTCAGGAAACTGCCAATTAAGATGTCTGATCGTTATTACCTTACTCTCTTTACTCCATTTGCTGCTTTATCTCCATGGTGCATTTTTACAGGTATCTAGATTGGGAGCTACTTAGAACAGAAGCTTGCTTTTTGATTACTTGCCTTACAGTGCCCAGTACAATAGAGCTCTGATCTGTGATTCAGGTACATATAAAAGAAAAATCAGAACTAGATAATAGTTCAATAAAATAAACCTCCTGAACTGACATTCTCTAAAATTACTTGACTCCACTGAAATCAGTGGGTGTAATTGTAGTTAATGTCCTAAACATATGTAGGGGTACAAAGATCTTTACTTGGGAGGAGGGGTGGTAATTTTCAGGAAATTGAAATTAGTCTCATAGCTCAATGACAGCTGTAGCCAAAGATTTGGAACTGAATTCCCTATCCAGCACCAGAACTGGTTTCTTATAACATTGTCTTCCAAAATTTGAATGAAATAAGGAATTGGACATTGTTTGCTGACATTTTTTTAGATTCCTGTCCCATTCCTATAGTATACTGAGAAACCTCTACATGGCGACCCTGACCTCCAGCATCATAACTGTCCACCCAAGTTTGAAAACCTTTCATGAGTTTGTTGACAGTGTATTCTGTGTATCTGTTTCACAGATTACTGAATACATTAAACAAGATAAGTATGAAGCCCAGACAAATGCCTTTCATACCTACCTGCGTGCTAGGTATCAAAGTGTTAAATGTTACCTTTCACACTGGGCAGTCCAGCCAGCTCTATCCTATCTTCACAGTGTACCCATCTTGCCTATCTCCCCAGTTTAACTACAAGGGTGATATAGAAAATCAAACCAAAAACCTTCCTAAAATTTAGGTTAACAACATGGTTATCCTTTTTTAGGACCAGTTGTTTAATCTTGAATATCAATCGGGACAGTCGGGGATGATTTGCACTTGCTAAACACTCATGTTGACTGTTCCCAATCACTTTATTTTCCATAAGAGGTGTAGAAATAATTTCCATGAGGACTTTCTTCATAGTCTTTTAAAGGACTGAGGTGGGAATGATTGCACATTAGTGATTTTGTTTTCCTTCCTCTCCCTTCTTGAAGATGGGTTCAAAACCTCTGTCTTTCACAGTCAATGGGAATTGAAGGAAAAAACCAAACAACAGTTTTTCTGTGTTGTAAGTGTAGAAGTCTAGTGTTGAGGAGTATAGCAGTTGACATGACTTAGGTCCTAATTAGAACAGCTCTTGGCATAAGCCCACAAACTTTACTTGGAAAGTAAGTAGAAGATTAAAGGTTATCAACCACTCCTCCTAAATGAGAAACTAGCTCAAGGAAGTATCCACTTGATAGTACAGCCAAGCTATAGAAACAACCTGTTGATAACCAAGAAGTGCAAAAGCATCAGAGATTGTTAGAAGCAGGTCGTGAGTGTTGACAACAGAGACAAGAAGCCTGGAAGTGACTATCCTATAAAAAAGGATGTGTAAGAATACTGGGATAGACAAGAACTTCTGAAAAAGACTCTGTGGAAGGAAACCCCACAATCCTGCACCAGAATCCAGGAACATCTCTGTAAGTCACAGGGAATACAAGGAACAGAAAAGAGCCCAATGGATCCTATGGTCCTGCCCCATGATTATGCCGAGTGTGGCTGGTACTGCAACGCTGACCTGTCCAAACTTTCTCCAGGACAGTGCTATCTCTCCTGCAGGACAGGAAAAGTACATAAGAAAACCTTGCATTAAAGCAAGGCCTGACTCCTTTCCCTCCCTGCATCATCTGCTTCACAGCACAGAAAAGCAATATTTGTAAAATTGCGTTTATCTGTGATTTCATTGCTTTGTTATCCAAGTCCATTTAGCTTCCATAATGTAATTTGGTCTCAAACCATGACAAGGAGAAATAAACTTCTCCCACAGATCCTCTATATGCAAAAACGGACCAAGGGAGCAGACTATAGTTATCAAGTAACAAGTGGAATGGACAGGAGAAGAAATTTAGCTGTACCAGCTCCAATAAGACTGTTTTTTCAAACACTAAATCAGGCTAAAACCAATCCACGTATCTTCCCTGTATGCTATTTCTGTGTCACTTTTTTGTATGTCCATTGCATTACTGGTCAAAACGAAAAATTCTTTACCAGGGTACAAATGGTTGTAAAAAGCTTTATGTAAATTGTCTGACCCCAAACCATCACCAAAGCATAAGCACCTTCTAGTTCTAAAATGGATGGCACTACAATTAAGACAAATAAAACTGTTTTTGTCTTATTACACCAAATGTTTATATTTTATTTAGGTACCCTGTATGCAAAGTAAATGGTAGACAGCCTAATGTACCATACAAAAATTGCATTTGAACATGTGGGAGGGAGATAAAACTGTGTGAAACTAAGATGTTTTCTGTGCATGCTCCATAATATTGACAAACCCCCGCTCCTTAAAAGAAGAAAAAAAAAATCCACATGGTACTGGCTAACAATTTGCTTTCCAAATTGCAGCTAATACCTTTTTATAAGCAAAGCAACATGATCTAATCTCACAGTTCTCATTTAGATAAAATCCTATTTCGACCCTTGATCTTTCTGTGTATGGATTATTTGTGAACATTTTAACATCCATCATAGTCAAATGAAATGGAAGGTAGTTTGCAAGACTGGGGATTTGCATCTTTTTTAACCTTTCAGATCTACTTCCTGATTATCTCACTTCTCATGGATATATTAGGAATATGAACTGGGTTTACAGCTTTTGGGGGCACAGATCTCAGATGTTCTTATTTATTTATTTATTTTTATTACAATTTCTGAAGCAAAATAATACCTTTAGAATTATGAGATTTTTTTTCTACTAGAAAGTCCAATGAAATAAACTCACAGCAGATACTGGATGATCACTATTGCATAAAAATATTCCATTTTTCTTACACCAGTCAAATTCTCTGCATAAATATGTTCTTATTTTCTGGATCATGTTATCATTTCAGTTTTTAGTTTTTCTGGTTACTTAAAACCCAATTAAAACAAAAAGAGATTGCAGCTAAGACATTTGCAGATTATGAAATAACTGGAGAGATATTATTGTCCCATTCACATCAATGAACTCTGGTTTTGATACCAAGTGGGAAAAACAAAAAAAAAATCACAAAAACTAAACAAACAGCCCCCCATACACACTGTCACTTGCATCAAAGTACCTGAAAAAAGAAGCATGAAAAAGATATTGCAAGTATCTGTTCTGGTGGAGAGTGTGCTAGCCCACTTTAGCACTGCATTTAGAAAGAGCTACATCTTTTCAGCAGAGAAGGACCAAGAGCTATGGGATCCATTAGTTTGGACCACACAGGGAAACCAAAGAGAAGAAACCATTTGGGATGTACCAACTTCTTTGACAAACATGAGTCTGCTCAGCTCATAAAGCCACCAAGCAAATCTCACCAAGGACAAACAAAACTCCTACAAAATCATAACCTGATGTTTAATACCTCAGGGGTGGAACATATTTTAAATTTGAAGATTATTGCTTTCCTGAGTCTCCTGATGCTTGAATAGCATGAATAAGTGAGATACAATATCAGAAAAAGTTGTGTAAGTATTACATTTCCTTTGCAATGCTTACCTTTACATTGCATTTGATTCCTTTTCAAAGTTTTAAAGACTTGCTTGGAGTGAGTGATTTCAGTGTTTAAAAGTACAGAAAAGTGTAAGAGAAAGGAGTTTGTTACTGAAAATCAGTTCTGTATACACAAAAAAAATTATATGTTTAAAAGCCTCTTCAGCTAACAAAAAACAACAGATCTTTAAATTTCACATAGTTCCTAGGAAAGAGAAAAAGCTGGTAACATTTATTACATGAGTTTAGGGTTTTCTCATGAATAAAATGTAGTGTTTTCAGAAATTTGTTTTTTCATAGTTCTTGGCAGGAAATACAGATTCTAGAAGAGAACCTATTCAATTTACTTAGCCATTTTACCCATAAGAAGTTAACACTTTAAAATAACTTTAACCCTCTCCTTTATTAGGGCTTCAGTGAAGGGTTTTAAAATTTTACGACATATTTAATCATCTAGCTTCATAGACATTATTGCTGAATTCTTATTTTGTGTATAACATAGACACCCTCAAAAAAAAAAATAAGTTGCCTTTAAGCTCTTTGTTTGAAATTATGCTGGGAAAGAAAAATGATTCTTGATTTAACCTTCAAATACCTTTTAAAGAACTGCCAAAATACCAGTAGTTTTAAAGAATTTCTAATCTTTTTTTAACCTCACAGAATTTCACTATTTAAATGCTTGATGAGCTCACCAAACCACACTCGTTGTTTTATCCTGTAGTCCCCTTGTTAACTCTCCCTTCTTCAAGGAAATTCTTTAATATTTTTTGCTGTCTTAAAAAAAAACCAAACCAGTAAGACCACTTCTATACACTGAGAGTATAACATCCATGGAGTTTAAGTGCAGCTTGAGTCAGCTTTGTACAAACATAAATGAAATCACAGACTATCCTTCACAATTACTTTTTCTCTAGGTTACTCAATGTATGCAATTGTCTTGCTGAGGATGCTCTGTGGATGTAGGTTGTAATATAAACTACTGAACTTTAAATCCCAATCACATGGGCCATTTTAAGACTTTCATAGCCTTGCCAACACATTCATACACATTTAATTGCAGTGTCTGTTTTTACACATCGTTAGTATCATAATATTAATCCTATTTCATCTGGGGTATTTAATGGGATAAAAGATAAAAGAAGCAGCAAAGTATTACAGCGAGATAAAAACACTAGTGCACTTTGCAGAAGGGTTATAAAATGTTCTCAGAGGATCCTGACTCAAAGCCACCATCTGTTTTTACAGAAGCTTAATAAGAACATATTACATAGTGACTTCAGAAATAAACCACAAGACATCTTGCAAGTTTTCAGTGTTCAAAACAAAGTCACACAGCACAGTTCATCTGTACTTACAGTTCACCAAGGAAACCCAGAGTAGTTAATATCTGTAAAATTGTAAATCATGTAGAAGACAACATTTCAAGGTAAATTTTTCAAATTATGTGGGAAACATATCCAGATCACTCTAGTTATAAATAACACGATCTGTTATGAGAGATGATAAAGCCCAAAGTTTGATTGGGTTATATAAAATACAGAAAGCACAAACACTCTAATTGTTAACAAGGACATTATTCTCTCTCTGCATGAGCCTGTCTTGGCTCACTTCTACTGCCTGCTGTATTACATTGTTCATCGGGAAACATTTGCTAGCATTCAGAGTTGTTGATTACAGAAAGGGAATAGTTTTTTTTTTAAAGTCTACAATATTCTTATACGATACTACTACTCTACCATTCTCTACTATACTACTCTATTTCAATATAACAGAAGTGTTGAATGATCATTCTCAGATATTTTTCTCTTTCAGTTTATCTACAGGGAATACTTACTTTCTCCTATATATACTCTCTAGAAAGTAGCATAGCATACAGGTAGTCCTACTAGTTACAGTGAGGCTGCACAACATTTTTTACTATGTTTTAATTAAAAAGAAAGTTGAAAAAGAACAAAAAACTCTTAAGCAGCAAAGGGGAGGTGTATTTAAAGCATGTTAACTCTTCCTGAAAACAATGCTTTGTGAACTGACCACAGGGAAAACTTAACTGGTGTCACACTTGTGTTGGAATTATAAGCTGTTATTTGGTTGGAAAACAGTAACAACATGAAGTTCTTCAGGTCAGAAAGAGGAAAAAGCTAAATAAAAACCAGAAAGGGCTATGACATGCAAGCTGATCATAATCATAGAACTGCCTGTGTTGGAAGGGACCTTGAAGATCACCTAGTTCCAACTGCCCTGCTGTGGGCTGAGACACCTTTCACGAGACCAGGTTGTTCAGAGCCTTCTCCATCCTGGCCCTGAGCACTGCCAGGGATGGGGCATCCCCAGCTTCTCTGGGCGACCTGTTCCAGTGCCTCACCATGTAGGAGAGTGAAACAACAGCATATTGAATATTGCCTTAGCTTCTCATACCTGAAGATTACTTCTTGTTATGTGTTGGTAGAAAGGAAAAGGGAAGTCTCTTAGTTATGAGAGAAATGAGACAGATGTGCCAGAAGAGTAGAAAAGCAGGCTTAAAGGAAAGCGAGTCTGAAGGCAACCTTGAAAATTCATGTCTTTGTCTGAAATCATATTCCTGCATCATCTATCTATATTCCCTAAGGATATTGGTGAAGCTTTTCTAAAATATCTCCACTGCTGGAGATTTCATAGCCTAGCCAAACAACCTGATCTTTGCATTATTACATTTAAAATTGGAGAATGTGTTCATTAATGCTAAGTTTTTATATATTGGGCTGTATTTTGAGAACATTCTTTTCTGTTCCATTCAAAATATACATTAAATGTGATTTATTCCCTTTGTCTGTTGTTCCCCTTAATAAAATATAATTGGCAGGTCACTGGCATCTTCCAAATCTTTAAGGAAAATATGAAGTAACCTAGTCAATTAGCAATAATAGGAAGATTATATTTAATCTTAAAAACATTAAGATTTTCAAAAATATTGAAACTATCAAGAAGTCTGAACAAATAACCAGTGCAAAGAAAGGATTCATAATTAAAGAAAAAGAAAGAAATTATCTGTGTCAAATGAGACTGGTGAGATGTATTTTATTGGTCTGAGGCAGGATTGTAGCACTGAGGCTGACATCAAGCTTAGAGAAAAATAAGTGACATGGAGAACAGGGGCATAAAGAAAAGATAATTGAAACACGAACTGCAGCAAAGAAAGGAAAGAAGAAATTAGCACTCAATCAGTTCTGAACAAGTTAAATTTAAACTGATAGCATGAAACAAGAAAAGATGACAGGGAGAGGCTAAAAGAGAAAGGAAGTCCGAGAGCTGAAAAATCTGTGTGAAATATTACCATAAGAGTTGTAGTCAGAGACCTTTAAGAAGAATTAATTACTCTCAGAAAGCATTCAAAACAACTGAACATGCCAAAGTAGAGAACCTTTCACATTTTCTCATTATCTGGTTACTATTTTTGAATGTATCTTTTGCTGAACAAATGGAGGAGCCTCTAGTGTAATTAGTTTTATAATTTAGTACCTTTCCTTCTTAGTAAATCTACTGAAACAACAGGTAGCTGTCTTATGAAAGTAAACTTGTGACTATTCATGTAGCACTTACAATATGTAAAATTAAAAATGTTAAGTTTGTGGACTCCCAACATTTACACTTTTTACGTCAACAAGATTTTGTCTAATTATTAGAACAAACAACTATTCATCTATAAAGATCTTCAATACAGACTACTTGCTGTTTGTTCTTAGACCTGGTTGCCAGGATAGAAAAGGTGATTTTAAAAGATAGCTATTTTTTTGCTAATAAAAACAATCTGTTGAATAGCCTTTCAAATGAGTAATATAATGAATCTTCATTATTCTTAAGCTCCTCCTGATATTTTACAGACCCTACCAATGACTTTAAAATAAGGTAGATTTGCTCCTTATCTTGTAAAATTCAATCTATCATTTGAAAATACATCTGGTTGTCTTGGGGTGATCATAAAGTCACCTCGAGACACTGGTTTATCTCATATTTTGGCAACAAGGAATGTACAGATTCTTGCTGCTTTTGAAGACAACCTGATACCAACCGCTGGTGATTGCTTACTTTTGCAGTCAGATCATGATTGGGGAATAGAGTCTGAGAAAATAAAGCAGGATTTTTTCAGTAACAAAGAAGTGAAAATTAACTTTTAATTGCAAGAACAGGACTGTTGAGGTCACTGAGCCAGCAGCTAGGATGGCTGAGGGGCCAAGGAGCCCCAAAATAGCAAGGGCCTGCTGGTGGACCAATTCCGAGGTTTGAGAACATCCCCCTGACCTCATGGTGAGAAAGGAAAGACCTCTCCCATCAGCCTTTGTGGGGCTATGCAGACTTGGTCTGTTTGATTGGCTTGTACCCCTACACAACCCCAGACCTTCCCCATTGGTTCCTCTCCCTTAGTCCCACCTTTGTACCACCCCCATGTGCTCAGATCATTGGTTCTCATGCTCTACCCGCTCCTGTATAAAAACCCTGGACCTTGCATGGTCTGCTGTCATTCGTCTTTGGTCTCCCATCACGGCAGGATGATAGAAACTTTGTCTGTGGAAATGCCATGCGGGAGAGCCCTCCTGACTCTTTGCATCTGGTAATGCTGAGCTAGCTGGCTTGAGTGCGTGTGTGAGATCTGCGCCTGAACAACCGTGCGGGTGAAAGGAGTAAGCTTGCTGGAGTGCTGTACTGCACCCACCAGAACGATTCCTTGCCAGGGACATTTCAGGGAAAAGCAAAGCTGAACCCTTCATGAACACCCATAGAGTGCGTTTCAGGATCTCCCAATAAAGATATTTTGCTTTCCTCATATCAGTTTACTCCTAGTATGAGAAATGATATAAATGTTGAGAGGGATCTATCTATCTATCTGAATACACTTTGTCACCTAATTTTTTAATAGAACTCACTTTTGGAGTATGGTCCCAGCTCTTCCCCTTGCCTATGGTACTCCAGTTAAGTGCACTGAACTCCCAGAACTTGACCAGTTCTGCAATCGTGAGAGAAAAAATTCTCTGGAAGTTAGCTGGCCAAAAAGTATAAAAGCAATACCTATAATACAATCATGAATTCTTTTCCTTGAGAGTGTAGGAATTTACCTATTAGATAAATATCTTGTAAAACCTGTCAGTATTAGGCTCATGCAGTATATGTATTTCTCTTATGTTCTTATCTCAAAAGTATTGTTAAAATTTCTGTCTTAGGAAATTGACATCCCAAATGATTGTTTCATTATCAAAATAATGATAAGTTGGATTACAAAACCCTAGTGGAAGACAAAAAATACTTCCCATGAACTAAACATACATGTATATTTAGTTTATAACATCCATACCCACACATGGATGGATGTCATCCATAAGAACAAATCAACATGAAATAGAAATAAAACAAAGGGTATTATCATTGTTCTAATCATCAACCTCAGAAATATACTTTTTCACCTTATTTTTCATCAGTTCATTTGAAATAGTTTTATCTATTCCATCTTGCATTCAGAATAATCGTGACTTCACCAGTACTCTAGAAGAGAATTATCCACTGATTACACTGGTGTGCTAGGAAATAGCTTCCCATGTTTACTTCAACCTTGTCCATCATCTGTATTTTACAAAAATTCCCTTTCTCCTTGTCTTTGTACTATATGGCCATGCAACAGGGATGGAGGGTAGGAAGCAGATGAACATCAGGGACATTTTTTTGTAATTCAGGTGTTACTCATTTTGTGCTTCATTTTCATAAGGAAGATGGAGACATTACATAAGTCTGTGGCTCTGTATTTCTTTTAGAAGTCAGCACTTTATATTGCTACTGCTTTTCATTTTTCAGAATTCCTGGTAGTAAGCTCAGTAAGTGTGGAATAAATTCTTTCCTTGAGTAGTGATGAGAAAAAAAACAACAAAAACAACAACAACAACAAAACCACAGGAAAGATTGTACTGTATGTGCAATCTTTACTTTTTCTTGGAATTTGAAGTCTCCAAGGAGAATATCATATTCCAACATCACTCCTGAGACATTGTATTTATTCCATCGTCCTTATATTATTGAGGTATCAGACTGAAAAAAGAATACACTCTCAAAAACTTATATGTTGGTATATATTTTTTTTCTTAACCCTGCTGCTTGTATAGGTGAGAAGATGTTGCAGGTTAACTACTACTGTTGCAGGTTAACTGCAATACCTTAATAATTTGCATTGGCTTTTTTATTGAACAGGCATATTTAGTAGAGCTTTTTGATCCACTCCCACAGGAATGTGTGAGCCTTAACTCTAGAAAAGGCACAATTCCATCTTTAATGGTAGTGCTGTGAAAATGTACTCTTGATGTGGTGCATTTCCCTGATGCATGCTTGATCTATGAGGACCTTTCAGTTAAGTTGTCTGAGAGTCATGCTGAAGAATGCAGAATTTGGGTTTACCTCATCAGAGTACAATAATTCAGTAAAGCATAAAAGCACAGATAACTGGTATATTTAGATGAAAACCACGTGTCCTCCAGTACAAACAATTGCTTACAGACTCAGAAAATGCATACTACTGTCCAAAACAATTCACATATAACAGGTAGAATCACAACCTTTTTTTTTCCACAGGGTAACAAACCCATCACTTACAAGATGGTCTATCTGTGGGGAGGAAAAAATTGGATGTTTTTACAACTACATAGAAATATAAATACGTTAAGAGACAATATTTTATTTTTCAATATGAGAAATTTTGGTCCCATAGAACACACCTTCATGGAACAATGTGTGTTTTTCATACTCCAGTTTTAATACCACTTTTCATTCCTTCATTCAGTAGGAAGGGGAAAAAAAAAGATAACAACACAAAAACCCTATGCACCTATTACTTTGCAGTGATGTCTACTTTAAAAGTTAAGTCACTGTAACTTAAGTGAATGTCATTATATAGATAGTCATTCAAGCTGAAACTGTCCTTGGCAGCACTGTGCAGGGCAATCTTTCCATAAGAATAAACAATTCTCAAACAATTTCTCCAATCTATTAGGCACAAACATATTTTTTGTCAGCATGAGGCATGCATGTTTCTCTTCCAATTATTTTTATTCCTTTCACAAATGTTTATCAAGGACGAATTTGAAGAATTCTCATTCTATATCTGTATGAGTGCTCTTCTCTCCTTCTTCTACACTTTTTCAGCATAGTAAGTTTTTACCAGTGCCTTTAACAATCTAAATTCACATCTACTTTCTCCCTGAGCCTCTAATGGCACACAAAAACTTCTAACAGTTATGGACTTCCAATACTGGTATTTTACAGCTCTCAACAAAATTCGATAGGTGTCTGCCATAAGCAGAATTAGAGAACCATTTTTTCCAAATGAAGAAAATGGGTAACAGTTATTCACTACGTTTTCCTCTGGCAGAAGCATAGATGAAATGTGTTCAGCAAGCTTACCCCACTGTAATGTGGTTTTTATTCCATGCATCTTGCATGAGACCAGTTGTTGATAAATGCTGTATAGTGCAGCTCTTCAGCACTCAGGCCAAATATTGAGATATACATATAAAGTTTCCACTAAGCAGAGAGAGTGACTTTTTACTGATAACATTTAGCTTGGTCTTTTAGCTTGGTCTTTTTTTTGTGTGGTATGACCCGGTTCCTACCTGTATTGCTACAATGAACCTCAATTCTTGTCTAGACTGGGATTCTGCATTTCCTGCAAACAGCAACCAGGGTGTATAGGGCTGCTGTCCATCTTAGTGCTCAACCTAGAAAAGGGAAAGCATAGGAAATAAATCGAATGTGTAATTTTTCTGCATATGTTTTACATATACATAAACAGAAAAGACAATCAACTGTTTAGAAAATCCACCAAAATGAAGCATTGTGGATTAATTTAAGTGAAACTGACGAAGGAGGAGAGATAAAATCAGAAGGTTCTCTAACAATAGATAAATATAGACAGATAAAACAAGAAAGGGATAAAAAAATGAAAAAGCCTTGCTTCTAAGTTCTTTTGATCACCCAGAGGCAAAGGCAACTATTTTAAATAAAGTATTGCTTATAAAGAATTGGGGAACATAGTTAAAGAATATTTGTTAAAAAATTAGCAGATTTAGAGATCTTTCTTGAGATTGCTTTTATGAGACACAGGTTAACTCCTTATCCAAGTTAAGCTTTAATGCATGAATCATCTTCATGTGGTTAAACAGCCAAATCAAAATTACTGTTGGCTGTCTTTAGCCTTTGCTCTCCTCACTATGTAATTTCCAATATATTTCCACTGTGTGAACAGCTGTTTTGGAAAATAAAAATTGCTTTTTACACATGGCAAAATCTGTGACACTACACGGAGCAAAAAATGTCTAAGTCTTGCCCTTTCATGCATCTGTCTTGTTTGTTTTCCCATAATATCTATCCAATACTACTATGTGTATTTTAATAATAACTTCAATGAGTACTAGAGAGAAGGAATAATAGGCCTGGGACTCCTTTCTGAAAGGCTTTGTTTCCTTCTGTGTCTGATGGCCAAGGGCCTCAGTTTTTTGAGCATGACTGTACCGAGGTTCTCTGAAGTATACTTACTTACGTTACACATAAACCTCACAATTCAAACAAAAATGTATTTGAGGAATCCATATTCTTTTCTAATTAAAGGATTTTTAAGCTAAAACACCATAAGACTACTAAATTCCATGTGAGAAAGAATTTCCCTGACCTGCCACTGAAAATGCTAGACCACTATTTGTTGAAAGAAAATAGATACATTTAAATATTATGGAAGAATCAAATCAAACAGGGGATCAATAATGAAAACATTTTTCATGTACTTGGCAAAAACCAGACAAGTATGAAAATTCACCCCATCTCCCCCATATAGTAGAAGACTTTTCAGCAGAGATTAACTCTTTGGCTCCAGTTTTGCTCTTAAAGTTTCATTCCTTGTATTTTCCAATGTTCATAATTTTCTTGATGAACTGGATTTTATTTTTAATTTTTTCTTTCTTTTTTTTTAATGGCCCAATATAATTGAAGATTTTCATGTACTCTGAAACTCACAAACTAAAAATTCTCTAAACCTCAAGAACAGATTGGAGAGCCTCTAGATTTTTAGCACAATTCACAGTGTTGCACTGTTGAAAGTGACAGATTTCTAAGGAAGTTTCCAAGTAATTTTAATTACCAGGGCCCTGACGCTTCTTGGAAGGTGAATGGGGAATTAATAGAGACATTTCCACTGTATTCAAATTTGGAAGTCCTAGAGGGAAATTCTTCAACTTTTTTTTTGATTTCTTGAGGGATGGGAGATGAGCAAAATTTACCATATGTGGATGATCCTGACCAGGTTAAGAGAAAGATTTTCATGGAAGTCCCAATCAGACAAGGAGAAATGAAGTTACCAGTGTTTCTGTTGCACAAGGACAGAATTTTCTGGCTCCTCTGATTACGTGTGATTCAGCATGGGCTACACTCCATATTTCAGTTCTGAACTGCTCCTACTGATTACAAAGGCAGTCTGCTAGGTGTCAGTCTTCTTTGCAGAGAGAAAGTAGAGACTGATTATGGTGAAAAAGTATTGTAAATGACAAGCAGTGGAAAAAGTTGTGCATTTTAAACTTGGCAAAAGACAAGTGGATAAGAATCCAAGAAAAATATTTAGGGTAGGCCTGAATCTCAGAGATTCAGATAGCTAAATTTATATACCCACCATTATAAGAATCTATGTAACAGCTTAGTGTCTAAACTCACCCTAGTCAAAAAATGTCCATTCAGCACAGCTAATGATTTCCAGACATATTAATCACATCCTACAACAGACATCTACATTTGGTGAGGTGAATTGCTCTCTAGAGTGAATGTATTAACTAGGAGAAGGCTTCAGTTGCCCAAACATTAGACATTTATAGTGGCTTTAAATGACCTGGAATATCTCACCTCATTAGAAAGTGCAGATGTAGGCATGATGCAAATGTTGTTCTGTACTGTTGTGTCAGGCCTTGCCAGCTATGCAATATTTCACACATCAAGAAGGGTCTAAAATTACAATTTATGTTTATAACTGGGGTTTAGGTGTTTGGATCTCAGGCTGAATCCTATTTCTACGTTCTAATTTAGCTGTACATTAATTATGGTCTAGTGTCCTTTGACTTGTTGTGACAATGCCACCTGAATTTCCTGTCCCACACCTGTATAATATGTTTCAGATACATAAGGCTGAACATCCTACACATCTTTGAACATCCTGGAGTATTTCAAATGAAAATATAACTTAAAGCAAGATGCAAGTCTGAGTGAAGGAATCTGTGTAATTCCTCTGCCTATGTGAGCCAGTCAGGAGGTTAGGACTTTCAAAGGGAAAAGGATGGATTTCTGTCATGAAGAAACGGCAGTAAAAGTAATTTTTCTGTTTTGGTCCTTTAATTTTCTACAGCCATCTTTATTAAATACAGAACTTAAACTCTTTGTTACCCATTACGTTATAATGTGACTGTCTGTTGCGACAAGCTAAAGAAAAACAATCTGGAGTACAGACCAAGGTACACTAAAGATGTTTTAAATTAATCAGAAGCTGATATAACTCTTTGAAGCACCATGTTTCCCAATTATTTGTGATACTATTTACCTTTCACAATGTATCTAAGTAAAGTTTTCTTTTAAATTCATCTCTCTTGCTTCTTCATAATCAAGGAAACAATCGAAACACTAACATACAAATCTAAAGCAAATATTAACCTGTGACTTTTTTTTAAGGTGTCTCTTCAGCTAAAAGCTTTCCTTTTCTCACCTTTCCAACACATTGGAAATTTGAGGTATTTGCTTGTAGAAGTCAAATGAGTACATACTGAATTCAAGCCCTGGAGATATGTACTTTTCATTTTAACAAAATCATTTTTCTTCAGGGTTTCTAGGATCTGTAAATTAATTCAGAGAACCAGAAGGGGAATTCTTTTTACATTTCTACACTTCTGTCCAAGTCAAGACTTTACTCTAAAGTAATTTAACATTTGTGAAAACAAATAATAAAGGTTATATCTTGAATCCACAATTTTATTATGGATAAAATAATTCTTGTTTGACACAGTGTTATCCAGTAGAGAATATGCTACTTTGCAAGAATTGCTAAGGATTATTTGAAATATTTTAAAGAACATTAAAATAAAGACATACCTTGTTTTTTATTTAATAATAAATGTTATGTTTTTGTGAGGCTTGTCAAGGTTATTCTGGAACAGGTATATGTCTGTACTTCAAAAGTTCTAATTTTCAGTGTTGAACACTTGCATTATAGAAAATTACCTTCATTTTCTCCAAAAGAAAATTTAAAAATGTGTTTTGTCATCCAGTAAGCTGAAAAGTCCTAGAGAAAGAAGTGTTTCTTTTCTTGTTTCTGACAATGACATCAAATATGTGACATGGAATTGAAGACAGAAAATTATTCCAGACTATTAGCTAACATATATGTCAGGTATAAATATTGTTCCTGCAATTTTTTAGTTATCTCATTGCTTTAGCTATCTCACTGCTTTCTCATTCTTGAGTGAAACATTGAAAAATTGAATGCTTAAAGGCTACAATAGTTTCAAGAAAACTATACATATATATCTATATATCTATATATCTATATATATCTCATGCATCTGTTTTAAGAAAAGGAGGAATAAATTACAAGGCTCAGTTCATTTTGCTAATTCTTTTGTTAACATAATTTTTTTTCTACTTTGTATCTCGAATACAACCAAAAGTTTAATTTAAAGTTTCATAAACAGCTTGGGTACTGCCAGTGCTGCCTGCAAACTGAAAGAAACGTATTACACAGCATAATTAACTTAAAATAAATGAAACACAATTGGATTTGCCTTATTGAGTTTACATAAAGTAGTTAAATTTACCTAAATCTTTGTAATTACAATATGGCACATTTTGAAGTACAGAAATTAAATCTGCTTCACAGATGCCATTTATTTTAGATTTTGCATATTTATCGTTTAGTCTATTCTTTTGAAATACTTTTTTTTTTTAACAAAGTTGATTACATGCAGTTGAAGTCAATTAATGAAAAATAGCCATCTCAAACAGATTAAAATAGAGAAATCCTTCTGTACATTGACCATTTAATACTGAAATTAAAGTAATTAAATAGCCTGACTCAGCCAGGTAGTAAGATGATTGTATTTGAAAGACTAAGCAGATGCTCATAAAAACTAACACTGATTATCAACTTCCTAATTAAAATGTATTTATTGACTGCATTGATGGATATACTTCAGACAGGATCATCTTGGTCCAGTAATAAGAATTTGATATTTCTATTCCTTAGCTGTTGACTATAACCTTGTAATTGTACAAAAGGGATACTCATTAAATATTGAGCAAACAAGAGATCCAGGAATCCTTATTACTATATAGATTGTATATTCTGAGTTTTAAAGCATGCCATGGATGCCTGAGCAGCTATGCTAAACTGCACCTATGTAAAATTTAACCCTCATTCATCCCTCATGTTAAGCATGATATCTCAAAATTTGTTCACATAACCTGAAATGTTTTATGTTCTTCTCTATGTTCTGCTTCTTTCTTTCATTGTTTCTTTCTTTTTATGTATATTCTGCTTTGTGACTTTTCCTGAAATTAAAGGTCCAATTTTTTGGTGTCTTCCAAAGGCAGGTCCTTCTATCCTCTAATTCTAGAATCCTATTTCATATGGAGCTTTACTTATTAATGCAAAAAATAAAATTAAGTTTACCCTTTTCAGTTTAAGAGCATGGATTTTCTGTGAGGCTGTAACTGGAAATTATAGTATTTTTGAGAGCTAAAATATTTCCTGAACTTGTAACATAACCTGAAAACTAAAAGTAAGCAAATTACGTCCACTGAAATCTACAAGACGATGCAGGCTACACAACCTTTCTAGGTGAAAAGGTCCAGTTGGGTAAATCATGTAACAAATCACTTGAAGTTTTAGCTATTACTTATGCTTGGATTACATTCTTCTGATTGCCTACATTTGAGATCTAACTTTTACTATGTTGTTTTTAGGCATTTAGTATTTATTCACCTGGAAATACTGGGAAAATGGATTTGTTATAAATGAACACCTGTTCTTCTGTTACAGTTAAAATATGTTTGGATTAGCATTGTATCAGCCACTATTTTCCTGGCATCTGGTTAATTGTCTAATTTGAAGTCCAGCTACAGTATCCCAAAACTTATTATTACTAATCAGCACCTACACAACAAAAGTTAGTAGGAGATTATTTCATTGACTTGAACAATTTGAACTTGAGTTTTATGAAGCATATTTATTGTTGGCTGTTGGCATACAAGCAAAGCTTTTTGGAAATTGAAAATTAGAGTAGTAGAGATAGTTAGCTGTGAGAAAACATCTGGTTTACTGAAATGCCTAACATGAAGGCAAAAATACAGCTGATAAAGATGATTTAAGGAGTCATGTTAAGTGTTGGACCTCTATTCCACACAGTGAGAATTTTGTACCGACATTGTACTCAAAATCTAAAGTTTGACCTTCCCGAGCCAAGTATTATATACAATTAGTTTGACATGTAAATTTACATTTGCTTAGAAATGCACAAATATTGTATTTCATTGTTGTTGCCAACAGCACCAAGACTTAAAAGCCTGTCTTGTGGAAAGATAGTACTACTGTGCAGTTGAAAGCAAAACTAGATCTTGCCAGAAAACCAGAATTGGCAAAGATCCTCTAAGGCTGTATAACAGGTCAGTTTGAAAATAGAATAGAGATCATAGTGTGGTACTTCAAAGGCATTCTTTAATCTTATTCAAGGAGACTTGTACATCAGAAAGAATTCTGATGGCCTTACCTTGACCTTATTCTCCCCCTCTTTCTCATTTAAAGTAAGACCCCAGCATAGAGTGTTGCACTGAGCTAGAATCACATTAGTCATTGCCAGGCATGCAGAAAAAATAGAGGGAGACAGTATCCTCTCTTTGTGTATCAAAAGGGGAACATTGCAAGACCTTTGTAGTCAAAGAGTATCAGTGCTATTACTGTAATGCAGTTGTCAGAGAACTTGGTAGAGCATCATGGAGACACTGTCACAGACAGGGTCAGGATGGAAATTGGAGACCAAAAGTCTGCTTTCACCTCTGTTGTATTGTCAGACAGGCTTGTTTGTATAAGGATTGCTTCTGCCCAAAGGTGTTTGTGGACACTGCTAAAGGCCACGCTGAAAACAAAACACTAACTACCTTTCTTTGGATTGAAGCTTGATTATAATGAAACAAGGGTTACATGAACTAAAACCATTCAAAAATTAGCTAATAAACTTGCCTGGCATATTGTCTATGTTCAATTATGTTACACAGTGCTTCATCATATTAAAAAACATGAAAACCCCAACCATTCGAAGTTTTGAACTAGTTGCATGTTAAACAAAATATTTTAACATTTGTTAGAACAAATACATTTGTCGTTTTGTTCTCCCAAAGAGGAATGAGCTCTTATATACTTTATTTGTTTATTTTCTTGTAGTGTGTCACATATTATGAAAAGTAGTTTATCTGTTATTAAAAAAAGAAAAAAAGCAAAAGCAATCACCACAGGGCTATGTATAAACATGTGAATGAAATAGAATACTCAGATCCTTTTTCATTGTTCTAATTACCACCAGCTCACTTGATGCATCATCTATAAGCAAATAGCTTTGTGTCATCCTCTCCCTTCAAAGACTTAAATATCCAGACTGCCTGTAAGCTTGATGTGTCTTGCAAATAACCATTGTAAATTTTATTTATTTATTTATATTTAAAACCTTTTAAGAATCTATTCAAGAGCTAGGGACAGAAGCTAGAAATTTTAAGTTTATCCAACAAAAAGTATTTGAAGTTTAACTGCACATTTAAGTGCAAACCCTTTCCACTGCATGTTTGTTCAGAGCTACAGGCCGATGTCTGTTATGACTACATTTAATTATGAATTCACAAAGGTTGTAAATTGGCTAGTGTGCCATTAAAGATATACCATGACCTATTGTGACAGGGAATGGACACTGAAAAGGCATTTTGCAGGACTGGGGATATTCATTATAACCAATTTTAAAATTAGGTCTGGAATTGTTTTCACATAAGAACGTTCACTGTATCTTAAAATGTTCAGTACTGATAATACAGTCAGACTTCATGATTTGTATCCCTTCAGGTTTACAGTCTTAGAATAACATAAATTTCAAATAATCTTTGACAAAGAAATATGCTGTTAAACAATCTAACTGCCATCAGAATGGAAAAAGAAGTAAACATGTGGACACGCTGATACTGACTTCCCACAGCCTGATTCTTTATGGATGAACTACTTTTATTCCAGTCTGATTACTCTGTCATTCACTAGAGCCTATCTTGTCTGCTGCCGTCATGCTTGGTCTTTGACATTAACAATAAGATTAGCACCAGCTCTGACTGTCACACCAGTCAGAGCCTAGAAAGATACTGGACAGCTTGCTTTGGCACAATTAAAGTTAAAAAACAGACCTTTAAATCTGTTCCTCTAGGCAATGATTCTCAGTCTAGGCCTAGAGCAGAATATTGAATTCCATTTGCAAAGGGGAACATCAGAGCTGTTTTGAAAGTGCACGGCTTAAATCTCTGAGATATGTATATAAATTGCATGATTGTTCTCATTATGTGACTTCTATGATTTACACGTATAAAATGCATATTTTCTTTCAACTTAATTGTTGTCTTTCAATTTACCAGTGTGTAGTTCTCCCTTCTTATGATTCATGTAAACAAAAATTATGCAGAGTACTTTTGGAATTGCAAATTTTCATCTACTGTGACAAGACTATCAGTAAATGCCTTCAGTTTCATCCAAAACTTACACAGCTATCTCCTTCAGAAAAGCAAAGCTAAGAATATGCAAATGCAGTAAAGATAGAGGGCAGTAATGTGTGCATCCTTAGATGTCTTGAGAAAGTGGTGTGGTGTTGAAAATTAAATAGCTAAGACAATTGGCTCTCAAGCAAAGAGTACAAATGGAAAACAAGCTGTTAATCCATACTGAATATCATAGTCTGGCAATTTGTTTAATTAAAACTCCTATTTCAGATACTGCAAAATCTGATTTTTAAAATATTGTGCATTGAAATTTGGCATTTGGAGTATTTAGTCTTTATCCGATGGGGAAGAGTCAAGTTAAATGAAAAAATTAAATGTTGCTTTTTAATGGTTCTAACTTTGTTGTTGTTGTTACTTAGATTAGAAACAACTAAATCAATTGTTTATGCTTGTGGATGCAGCTTAATATATTTGAAGTTTCAGATCTTTTATGATAAAATTATTCTTTTGTGTTCTTGTAGAATCCTCAGTTCTACACAACTATGAAAAACAAACACTACAATAAGGATGTTTGATACCAATAAATGAATGATTATGGAAAGACAAAAAATCAGTAAATTATAGACAGATTATAGACACACATCTTCAGGATTCTTAGGCCAGCAAGGGGAGTGCAGAGCAAGCTCACTACTCTGGACTTCAGGAGGGCAGGCTTTGGCCTCCTCAGGGATAAAGCCCTGGAGGAAATAGGGGCCCAAGAAAGCTGGTTAATATTCAAAGACCACCTCCTCCAAGCTCAGGAGTGACTCATCCCAACAAAGTGTAAACCATGCAAAAATGGCAAGAGGTCTGCATGGAGAAACAAGGTGCTACTGGACAAATTCAAACACAAAAAGGAAGCCTGCAGAGGATGGAAGCAAGGGCAGGTAGCCTGAGAGGAATACAAAGTAATTTTCTGCACATCCAGGAGTCAAGTTAGGAAAGCCATTGCCCCAGCTGAAATAAATCTTGCTAGGGTGGTCAAGGTCCACAAGAAAATCTTCTGTAGGTACACCAGTGATAAAAGAAAGACTAGGGAATATGTGGGCCATCTCCAGAAAGAAATGGGAAACCTGGCTACTTGGGACATGGAAAAGGCCGAGATATTCAATAACTGTTTTCTTCAGTCTTCTCCAGCAAGTGCTCTGGCCACAAAACCTAAGGCAAAGTCAGGGCCTAGGAAAATTAAGAACCTGTAGAAGAATGTCAGATTTGAGACTATCTAAGGAACCTAAAGGTGCACAAGTTAATGGGACCTGTTGACATGCATCCATATCCTGGGCAGTGCCAAAAGAACTGCGACCAGCAGGTAAAAGGAGATCGTTCTACCCCTCTTCTCTGCCCTTATGAGACCCTACCTGGAGTATTGCATCCAACTCTGGAGGCCTCAGCATGAGAAAGACAGGGACATGGTAAAGCAAGTCCCAAAGAGGCCACAAAGATGATCAGAGGGCTGGAGCACCTCTTCTATGAAGACAGGCCAAGGGAGTTGGCGTTGTTCAGCCTGGAGAAAAAAAGGTTCAGGAGACACCTTGTAGCAGTCTTCCAGTTCCTAAAGGGGACTTTCTTTCTCAAAGTGGAGTTTCTAATGATGCCTGTGTGCTTTCTTTCAAGTTCCTGTGGCTAATAATAAATTATTTTTCAAACAGCACTTACAAACTTAATATTATCTGATATCTTACATTCTAAAGAGATGTACCTGATGGATCCAAGTGGTCCGTCATGGTACAGAAAACTGATTTTTTAATACTTCACTTTGCCAATTTTCCTTTCATTTTGTTTTACAAATTTCCAAAACTTACACATTTCTACCTCTTATCTCTGCGTCTTCAAATGAAAATTTTCGAAGTTGAAAACTTACAATATCTATAACCTAAGGATTAAAGAAACTTTTTTGATTCCTTAGAAAAATATATCTTGTACAGGAGTCTAGAAATATATCATCAATCTTTTAATTTTAAATACTGAGGGACTCAGGTTAGCTTGAATAAAGAAAATAAAATTTTAATCCCATCTTTTAAAACATTAAGTTCAGGAAAATTTTGAAAGCATCTTTAATCTTCAAATAAATTGCTACCAGTGTAATTTCTGAATATTTTTTTTCTTATTTAACTTCATTGGCAGCTTTTTTCCCTGTCCAATCAGACGGTTGTTATTTATAGAGAGATTCAACATACTAATTTGCTGCTTTTATATCTTGCTGCTGTATCTGTGTCTACTTTTGCTGTTTCTAGAATAAAAATATGCAGAGATAATAAGTTTTCTTTTTCAAAATCAAATCAAATAAACAAAAGCAGACAGTGACACTGCAGAAGTTACACAAAGAGAGGTGTCTTTCTAGTACTTTCAAATAAAAGTTTAGAGATTTCCAGAGATACCTTTTTTCAACAGGTTAAAATGCTTTTCTCATTAATAAGAAAAATGGACCATTCTGCTACAAGATGAACCCTCAAGGTTGACTCAGTATGATGTGCTAAGAAATTGGAATAGTTGTGTTTCACTGACAGTTTTTTCTGAAAGCTATAGACTTTCAAATCCCACAAGTGGTACCTCATTTACAATCTGATATCTTCTAATTATAGTATAACTTGTCTTAAGAAACTTAACCTTCCTAAGGCAGAGAAACTAGGTTTCAAAAGAAAAAAAAAAAAAAGGAATCTAGTCTTTCAGAATTAAAAAAAAAATCAATATTGTACATTTTTCAAAATAAGCAAAATAATTGAAACCAGTATTTTGCAAAAAATGGTGGAGACCTTTTAAGTGAAGAAATTTAGCTCCATTAGTCTTGTTTCCCACTTACCTAACAGTTTCTCGTCTTATCAGCATGGTAAACATGTGATATGTGCATCATGTAATCATGCCTAGTTATCATGATTTGTTGTAGGTAATTAGCTACTATGGCTGAATCCTGATGCACCACTCTATTGTGACAGAGTCTATTATATGTAATATGCAAATTCATAGAGGAGATCACGATCCAGGCTCTATATCATAGGCTTTAACTCTCTAAAAAATTATTTCTTTTTGCTCTAAGGGTATATCATTTGTACAGTAGCTGAAAATTTGAGCGTGTTTCCCAGACAGCTTTGGGAAAGATATTTCTGCGCTTTTCCTTCAGAGATGTTTTCATTAAAAAAGAAATGTAATTATGAATCTTTTATTTTTTCCCCTTCATTCTTGAGAACTTGCTATTGCTGGCTACACAGTGAGGCAACTAGAGCTGCTAAGCCTCCTAATTCCCTACCCAAGCCCTTTCTGCTCTGGAAGGCCCTGAGCAACTTGCTCTAGCAGTGAATATGGTAACATTTTGAGCAGAAGGTCTCATTAGATAACATCTAAAAGTCCCTTCCAGACTAAATTTGTTGTTTATTTTGAGATCCATTAAGTACTACAGCAATTCTTTACATGTGCTGTGATTAATAGAATAATAAATAATTAATAGAGTAATAAAATATGGGTAGCAGGAGAAAGAAACCATTCTTCTCTGCTTCACAGATCCAAGGAGTGCCAGCTAAGACACCATGGTCATCCTTGTCTTGCTCTGTGATTGGTAAAGAGTGACAGGACATTACAAAGGATCTCTCTACTTAATAAAGATGCCACATATGACGATGAGGTCCCTATATAAAATTTTCTGTTTGGTTGTGAAATTTAAAAGAACTGAAGATCACTTCTGTGTAACCAGTCTTCAAAATGGGACTGTTGCAGAGAGGAATTCTGCAGAAATTGAGACAAAAATAGTTTCCATTGAGATCTATTTTTCAATCTCTATCATAACTGCACTGGGGGGAAAAAGCCACAACTTATTAAGACCTTGAAGCTATGAAGACCCCAGCTGCAGTGGAACATCATAGAGGAGCACTGAACTCATAGTGGTTTTGTCTGAGGTAAATTTGGTCTTTGTGTACACTAAGGTCCTAAATATACAGCCTATACTCAGGGTATTCAGCAATGGAAATTGAGTTTTCCTCCTTACTTTCTAGTGGGGACCACTCTTGTCCCCAATTCTCCAGGTTATTTCTATAGAGAATATTTACTGTTTAGTTCAAAGCAGCTCATGGATAAGAGAACTATAAGAATACTCAGCAGGATATTTGCCAAAAAAATCTCCAGATCCTTTTCTGACGGAATTATATATTTAGCAGATGGAAGAAATTCAGCAGATGTTTGCATATATACGTACGATGATTTTTGAAAGACATAATAATTTTTAATCTGCTGCATGCAGTTTGCTTCGAAAGTCAGTAATTCTGGCATGCTTTGAATTAAGGAAGGAAATTTCTTCTATGACTAGTACTTCCAATCTGAGAATATCTTCAAAAGCCAGGTCCTATTTTGTTCTCAGGACTTACTTCCCTCTTAATGTGTATCATAATATACCTAGTTGCTTTGTGAAGAAGGAATGGCAAATTTTGAAGCATAGATCGAGCAAACAGTTAGTGGATAAATGCAATTATTAACTTTACAGAAGGTAACCAAGCATTTGTCAGTGTAGCACCTGAAAATCATATTCAACAATTGCCTAAATTAAGCACAACCATATATCTAACACAGCCTAGGCAGTAATGGATGGGACAATGTAAAGGAAAAACCTCAGCAATTAAATGGATATGTGCATTATTTTACTTAGCTAAAAAGAAGGGAAGACTATGGGGGTGAGGAAAAATGCCAAATTTTAAATTATCACATCTTTAGAAGAAAAACTTCTGAATAATCTGTCGAGTTTAGCATTCCAAACTTTATATGGTGCTAGCAAATTGTGTGCATCAGTAGAATTATTAAATATATCTACAACACACGAATGCATACAAATCAGAAATCATTCACTCCAGTGCAATTTATATACAGTGAACATTACTGTAATTACTTTGAAATTGACCATTTGTAGTCTATATTTTTTTATTTTTAAATACGCAATATATGTGGCAATCTACACTTCTAATGTACCATAAATAATAGCATACTTTAGTTAGCAAAATACCACAGCCATGCAATGTTAAATGTCTAATCAAAATTTTCTCATTTATTTTCAAGTGTTGTGTACGTTTATGTAGGGTTGTATTCAATAATTACTTAAACAAGATTCAATGTAATGAACGGTTGAATAAGAAGTCAAAGAGAGAAACAAAGTTTTATGCAAGATATTTGGAGGTTTTTTTCCTAAATCAATAAAAAATAATGCTACGTATGGGAAAAAAAAAATTCAGTGGCAGAATTTGATCCTAAGAGACAAGTTTACAAACATGGCTTTCAGGGTGTGGCTGCATGAAACTGTAAATGCATCTGAATAATTAAGCAAGTTCAAATTTGAAGAGGCACAATTGGGATTGTGTTCATGGATGTAAAAGATTGAATGATATTTCCATGCTTAATTGAATTTGCAAAATATAAAAAAAAAACCCAAAAGATTGGGTTAGTCCATGATGTCACCTTTTCCCACATTTAAGATAGATCTCCCACAAAAAGTAAAATATATTGGCAAAAAGCTTTGTGGAAGAACAAAATGAAACGTTCTCAGGGCCAGATGGAGAGGTTTTTAACTAGAAGAGTATAATTTCCTATTTTTTAATCTATGCTGGTAAAATTTATGAAAAGGGAAAAATAATGAAAACTCAACTTTACATTAAAAGTTATGATGTGATTATCATTTGCATCATGACACCACTAACTTAAATCCAGTCAAGGAATTCATGGGTTTTAGTTCTTTAAAAAGAGGGAGTAAGAAATAAGTCTTTGTCTCAAAGACCATGTTATCTAAGTCAAAAAGCACCTAAGATTGTAGACAGATGGCACAATGCCAGTAAAAAGAAATTTGTGTCTTTCCTGGTCATGGAATGAGAATCTCCTAACACTGCCATCTTGACTGTCTCTCAACATCCATAGCAACAAGAGAGATTTTGAAGGACAGTTGGAAAGAACTTTGTCCACTTTTACATATCACTTTTTTTTGACCATGGCTGACGTGATTTGCCTTGTTTGAAATAATGAACAGAAATCTCTTCTAAGTTGAAAACTAAGATTCAACTTTAATAAACTTATGATTCAGATAGTTGTAATGGTATCCATGAATAGATACCTAATTTACAGACTCTCAAACTCTTTGCAGGAACCTTAGGTTACTTATTTTTAATCTATATGCCCTTTAGTTTCCATCACAGTAATTCTCTGAAGCAACATAACTATTGTTTATTAATGTCCTATTTTTGACTTACCTATTCATAAAACTAATAAAAATGATACACAGAGGTTTCACATCCTGATTTTTCTAAATGCATAGGAAAATGCCTATTATTAAATCTTGGAATGACTAGATTGAATATGCACACTTACCTGCACTTTCATCCTTTGAAAGCCTGGTGTTTAGCAATGCCAGAGTAGGATTTACATAGCAGTAGTCATGAAGACTTTTTGTAATATGTTTATATAGAAAGATTCTCAAGTCCTGGCTATTCTTTATTGTACCTCAAATGTTCACTTGTAACAGGCCTTTCCAATAGAGTAGAATTATGGTCATATAATTGCACTTTACAAAGAATCAAGCTCTGTTATGCAGAACTACATCAAACTAAGTACATATGTCTCTCCACCCTCTATTTTGCAAGAGTCCTTAAAGAATTCTAGGAGGCATAAGTCACCTTTCAAAAGTCATTATTAGTTTCTCCCTAATGTATTAGGTTTGTCTAGGTGGTTTATGACTCCTCCATTAATGGATTTTTTTGTTTTGTTTTGTGTGAGAACATTTCTTCCTAACACCAGGATAAAGCATGTCAGGCAGTAATTTCTTGGATCATCTTTAGCACCTCTTTAAAAAGAAGTACAATGTTGTCAGCTCTCGCGCTCTCTGGTTTAATAGCTATTTAATGATGAAAGGTCTAATCCTGATTCTTTTGTCACTAGTTGAAGACTCATTAAATTTAGTGGGAGCAGAATACAATTTTAATTGCATAGTTTTCCTACCAGCACTGCTCATTTTTCCTTTGATTTCAATGGGATTCTTGGACAAATGCCATAGGTGATTGGTGGCTTATTTTAACCTGATTTCTCACATTGGAACATTTCCCTTGCTTACCTCTTTGCACTTAGTTGTGGATAAGGTCTCATATTTTCAACAGTACATGAGATAAATTATGTGAGCTCAACCTCTACAAGCTTTAGTTACACAATGGATGATATGTGTTTCTTGACAAGGAAGCAAAATTTGCCCCAAATCATGAATTGTTATTCATGAGTTCAGCAAATTCAGTAATTAAGAATATTAGCAGATTTCAAACCCTGGAAATTTGTCCTTATGTATTACAGAATATTATTAAAGCTAAAATTAATCTTCTCATCACATGACATATCTCACAGAGTCAAATATGAGTCCCTAGGTGTTGTGATCCATTTGTAAGAGATGCCTCTGCCCGAATTAAGGTGCAAACAAGACCATATGCTGAGGTCAATACTATGGATTTTACTCAACAGTAAATGTGACATAGAGAGAGAAAAAAATATGGGAGGAGAGAGAGAGGAAAAAGAAGAGAAAGAAAGTGAGAGAGAGATTAATCAAAAGATGTCACCAACACATGGATTTCTGTGGCATCCCTCTGGTCCTTCTTCACCCTGGTCTTGGTGCTGGGGTCCCATAGTTGGTCTTCTGGAGATGACACTTTTATGCAGTCCAGGTCCTGGGTGTCCACAAGATACAGATGCTATTCCCATAACTTGATGTGGCATGTTATGAGCATTTGCTTCCTTTCCCTCAGTTTGTCACAGTGGTAGATTTTTTTTCTGTATGTGTTACCGAGATCTGCTTCACCAGGCCTGGAATTAGTATCTTCCTGTTGTCGCCATCTGCGTTTACCACAAATTCTGTAGTGGTGGCATATTTTATGGGAATTTCCTTCTTTGTCACTGTTTTGAGACATGCAACTGCATTGTTTAAGTCCTCATACTAGGTACTGGTTACACTGATACTGCTGGATATATGAACTCCAGACAATAATCGGTACTTCCAAAATCAAATAGAAAAGTCCATTCTGTGTTCCTATTGCACAGTACTTGATCTAAGTCTCCTTTAGGCTTGGTGTCTTGCCTTTTTTATTGTTAAGTTGTAGTTGCCATTCTGTATTTATGCGGGTGCTTTTGCATTTTTTTGGTTTACTTTTTGGCTTTATAAATAATATGAAGTCTGTTCTGTAGCCCACATTACTTCTGCATCATTACCACAAGAAACTGTGAATATATATTACTTTTGTGGAATGGGAAAATTCACAAGGAACTTCAACCAGTGGCCTGTTAGATGTGAAGTGTCACCTGAATAGAATAGAATCCAGGTTTTGTTATGAAGTCAATGTGATGGTGCATCCCATAAAAACTCCAAACTGAAACAGAGTTCATACAATATAGGCAACCAAACCATGTATCTTGTAGTGGTGTGAAAACATGCTACTTGACAGTGTTGACACAGCCATTTTTGAGGAGTTGGATAATGTTTACATCAGCAGGTTTTAAAGTTTGGTTTGATTTCAAGTGTGCTAGATACAGTCCTGTGAAAGTAGAAGTCCAGAAATTTAAATTTTAAAGGAACATGTCAAGTGATATATGTCCCATCCCTGGATGTGTTTAAGGCAGTGAAAGGTGTTCCTGCTCATGGCAAGGGGTTAGAAATAGATGATTTTAAGGTCCTTTCAAATCCAAACAATTCTAAGATTCTATGATTTGAGAGGATCAGTTGCTACAAGCAAGCCCAGGTAGCAACCATCAGTTATGTCACTGGCAGGGAACAAAGATGACATTGTGCTTTGCATTGGATCATGAAGTCATGCTGGAAGCTGTTGCAGTGGGGATACTGCAACATACATATATCAAACCAGGAGTCCCGTGGAAAGGAAATATATATGGACAGACAGATTCTTGCTAGATGTTTCAGAGATGTTTATTTCTCCAGCCGCATGGCCGGGGCTCTGCCGAGGAACTGTTCCAGTCACGGGACCAAGGGTCCTTCTGCCCGCGCAGGGAACACAAACCAACCAATGGGAACGAGGCTGAGCAGGGGCAGGGAAACCCCGTGTCTGTGCCCTCAGGGCCCCTCTCCCAGGGCTACACAGCGGGGAGAGGAGACCCCAACAGGAAGTCCTGTAAATATAGCCACCCAAAAGCCTTCCAGAACTTATCCAGCTGCACTATGGAATCTGTGATGACTGATGAATTTACTTTAGTTACTTTAGAATTAAACAACCTGACTATGTAGAGGTGTAGGTACTTTCCCAAGTCTGTCACATATTTCCTTTACAACACCGAGCAGCTCACAGAGGATAATACTATGCAGTCCTTGTTGATGAACTTAGAGGGCTTTAATAGTGCTTCTCAGGCAAGTAGCTACTCCTGGGAGATCATTCCTTTATCTCGCTTAGTCTCATCTTTCCTTTGAAAAATGGAAGCGGTAATACTGCTGTGAACAATAAAATCCTCAAAGAAACATTTGGGAGTTTCCAGACAGTATTTTAAGTTTGCATTTGCATCAAAGACAGAAGCATATTTTGTTTGGTTTTATGCATATTTAAACAAAAAGATTGGTTTTATCTTGATATCTTTAAATTTAAAAGTGGATAGAACTGGCACATACAGCTTACTGAAGAAATAACAAATTGTCTAATAAGCAGAGGGCACTTTACTGTCACTGCAGAGCCTTTCATCTGAGCAGCTGTGAATAAACATGTAAGTTTTTTAAACCACCTTTCACTTAGTATTAAGGCAAAATATTAAGGAAGGTCAGGAAAAAAATATGTTGTGGCCTCGTATGTTTTTAAAGGGAGATAAGGGAGTGACATGGAAACTCTGAAGGCGTGAAATCAAAGTTAAAAGCTGTGTAATTGCAGCAATATCAGTGATTGTCAACAGCTTAATAATGTATGTAAGTGAAAAGGTAGAAAATATGAACAGAACAAGAAATGATAATCTCGTAAATAGCTATTTCTGACAAAATTCTGTTAAAAATAATGTCTATTCATAAACTGTATGCTTTGTGTTACTTTCCAAGTAAATATTAAAATTCACCTTGGACTGTCAGCAGATTGATGTATTTTTGTGATTTAACAACTTTTCACCAGTAATTTCTGAGGGAGGATGAGAAGTGAAAAGCTCAAATGAACTCAGTAACAGTTTCTGCTGTTTTCATGGCTACTGGGGAAATATTTATCCACTTACAAACAATAAAATGAAATTGGCTTCTTTAGCCTTTCTCTGCTAGACATCTTTAATTTCAACTTAATCAAATTTGCATACATTATTTTTATCTTTTATACACAGCAGCCAAGCAACAGAACTGTGGAAGTCAATCTAAAAGCCTTTTATTTCATTATAGCTTAATTTCTTATTTACTATGCTTGCTAAATTATATTTTTGAACAAAACTGGCAGCTGCTCTCTCAATTGACCAGAATGTTGTATTTTTTAATGATTGAAGCTGGAAACAGCTAGAAGCTATTGTTTTAAACATAACCTTAACTTTGTTTGCATGGTAAGTAAATGGCTATGCTGACTGCTAACTGAACATGATTGAAGATGGTAGGTAATAACAAGATACTGACATGAACGCCCTGAAGACATATAGTCAAAGAAGCCAAGTTAAAGTCCTTTTATCCTAAGAAATTTCTTCAAGAAAATGTAGATCCAAAATATTTATTTAGTGAATTACTCTCTACTGTCAGTTGAGATGTTATGGAATAGTCAAACCGATTCCAGTTTGAAGGAGCCAGAAATGAAAAATAATCACTGCAGGGGGTTATGGTACAAGAGCGTCCCAGTATGTTCATCATGTAAGCACAATGCACAGAGGTATATTCTTTCCTTGTTATCTATTATTATTCTGATATAATTTGATTATTATATTCTGGACTACTGAAGAAACAGAGTTTGTGAAGATATCAGTATAGTTTATGAAGTGTGAAATTAAGGATACTGAAAAAACCTCAAAACCAAGAGACAGATTTCAGTCTGTCTGTGTTAATTTCTCTGAGTGACTGGCATATGGTAGATAGATTCAAGGATGCACCTTGATTCTTTGTAAGTATTGCATTCCAAAATCAAGAAAAACAATCTGACTTGAGGTCACTATGTTTAACTGTAAATATAATGAAGAAAAAAAAAAAATTGGTGATTTGGTCCTCTGAGAGTTAGTTTGCCTTCCACCTGCTGGATTTTGTATCTTGTGGATGATTCATTTACTGACATAATTGTTACAAATGTAATATGTTCTGGAATTATTGAAACCCCTCCATCAAACAGCCTTGTATGGATGAATATCTTTTTGAAAACTACTCCATTTAAAATAATGCTAAATGTTTGTTTAAATTCTTATTAATTTTTATGTTTTTATAGAGTACCTTTTGGTTGGTACTTGTATTAATCGAAATACACATATTGATTCTACTATTTCTAATAGCCTCCTCTTCGACTCCATCGGGAAGTTTTCCCAAAACTAGGCTCCTGTATTTCTACAAGTCATGATTACAGTTTTATATTTTACAGTCTGTGTTCCAATACAGACTTATGGCTCAGGGCTGGGAGGCTGGTGAGATAACTTTCTTCAGTTTGCATAATTTTGTATTTTATAAACTTTAATCATTTCAAAGATGGTGATTTTTGGTGGTAGTAGAAACTCTTAAGCATTTAACTTGCTAAATAGATAATAAGAATCCAAAGTAAGAAATCTGGTGACTACTTTCATCTAGATACAGACATCAATACTGTAATTATCTACATCTGAACTAGCCATCCTGTATTCATAAGATAGTTAATGTGGAGAAATAAGCACTTTTTTGGTGTGATTAATCTGACCTGTTGTGTGTCTGATTTAGAATAAAATAAATTACTCTCTAGAACGTGCTTAATCTTTTCTATTTACTCTAAATGGAATTTAGGATGACTAGCTGAAGAGTCAGTATCTACTTTTGGTGGGTGAATACCATCTTGAGTGTTTGTTGCTACAAAAGGAAGGTGCATATTATGAAAACAGACATACGAGAGACCAGCGACCATTCTCCATTCATACACAACATTTAAGGAAAAAAATACAGTGAAAATTCATATTTCTGTCCTAATTTCCTTTGAAAATATGTTGATTTGAATTCTTTATGGATTTATTTTGGAAAAAACTTATATGAATCTTAGAAATTACAGAAATGAAAGTCATGATTAGAGGATAAGTACTTCTTTTTTGAATTGCTGAATTCTTTTATGGTAATTTACTCTTTAAATTCTTGTTTATTTAGTCATTGACTCCAGCTGCAGTGCTCTCCTAGAACCAGATTTTGGTAATTAGAAGCCTTCTTCCAATTTCCAGTGTTTCAGTTTATCCCAAATTGTTTAGTTATCTTTGTGTATTGCATAACATCAAAGAGAGACAATGAGATGTCATTACAGAAAAACAGTTCACAGATGTCAAATAAGATGTTATTGAAACTTTGATCAGGTATTTTAAAGTAGCACCTCAAATTTGATAATAGTTTCTACAAAGTTCTGGTCTGATATTTGTGATATCTGGTTTGGAAGGGAGATTGTTAATTGTATTGGATCTAGCCTGTGAAAATCTTCGGGTTTTAAAATCATTTAAAATGAATGTTCCTTTTACAACATTAAGTCTTATAATGAAAAACACATTTAGCATGTACTGCTCCATTACCATTGATTTTTCTTTCTTTGGAACATTTGTAGCACTGAGTTTGTAGTAGCACATCATTCATTCAGTTTTTTAATATTAAAAGAAAAATAATATAATTTTAGATTGACTTGACTGGCACAAAACAAAAAAAAAATAATGCAGCAGAAGTCTATTCAGGATGCAATACAGGATACTCAGAATTTGTAAAAAGGATGAAAAAATACTGTGTATGAATACAGTATCTGTATATGAAAACCTGATCCATATGCAGATGTAGGGATAACATTACAGGAGATAGCTATAAAAATTATCTTTAGTGTTTGAAGCTGCAAAACCTCTTGGATTTGTTCAAAGACTAGATTTCCCGTGACAACTCTGACATTCTCCTATGCATCACAATATGTGAGAAGTAAAAATTAAGGCAAGTATTAACATCTCAGGAGTGATTTTGTGGTAAATTCCTTAGATTTTAAATATCGATTGTCTTTGTCCCAGGATAGAGATAATTGATTTGATGGTTGAGTAACTGTACTGATAGGGTCATGGAGGTATAAAGACCATCAGGCTGTAATTCTTAGAGACTGAAATATCAAAAATAAGATATATGTTCATGTAACTCAGGTTGACCACAATAATTCAGAAGTGATCTCAGTATTTGGTCCAAGAAAAGGGAATTAAATGAATCAACACTCTTTTCTGTGAAAATATATGTCTACAAAACTTTAACAAATCTGATTTAGTCACAGTTTGACTAGCTCATTATATTTGCTTCACTACTGACTTTTGATTTACATAAATGTTCACTACAGTTTTAATTGCATTTTCCTTCATGTTACATTTTATTGCTACAATCTATGGCTGTAAATGAAAAGGACTTAATTTTTAATCAGGGCTGTTTTATGTAGAAAATTATGTATCAATTTAATGTGACAGAAATTTGCTGTGTTGGAAAGAACTCCTGAAATGTAAATGCAAATATTGCATCCATAAAGTATTAGACTGGCAACCAGTAGGGCTATAGCCAAATGCATGGACAAACAGTCCTCTCTGGTTGGTTAAGAAATGTTTGATGAAAAGATTTTAGCCCCAGATTTTAAACTGAAAGTTAGGCCATTGCTTTACCAGGCAAGCAAATTTAGAAATATGTTTTAAGGCTACATAGTTTGTCTAAATGGTGCCTTATGGGGCAACCCCCGAACTCACATCAGGCAATGGAATTGCAGTGACTTTCTGCATCATAAATAATTGCACTGGAGTAATGTAAAACTAGAAATGTTCATAGGTTGACACTGAATACATTTTTTTAATTCTAGAAGCAGCTCACAGGGATTCAGCGCTCAGTGCCTTCTTCCTCCATTCTGGACAGCCCCAGTTGCACTACATGAAAACATATGTGAATTTCTGACAATGCTCTGAATTACCTTTATCTGTATAGAATTATGCATTGAGTATTTTGCATATGCTGTCTAGAATATACTTTCACAGATAAGTCTTTGGGGTTTATTGATAAACTTAACATTTTAACTTTACATCTACATTCAACATAACATTAATATTCCACTTGAAAGTAATTGAGTTTACTAATGTTCAGTCTTAGTCAAGACTGGGTAAACAAAACTTCCTTTTGATGCATTTGCTCTTTGTGTAATAGAAACACTTATTTTATAGCTTTGAAATAGTTTATTCCTTGGATCAAAATGAGCCACTTTTAATCTAAAACACCTTCACAGTACTTTTAAAGAAGCAGCCATTAACTGCAGCAGAACTACCCAATTCAGAATTTAGCTTTCTATTGGTTAAAACTATCCTAGTGTACTGCATATGACCATTGAAACAGGGAAAGAAATAATTTGCAGTTCTCTGAAACTACTGCTTAAGAATTTATAGCACATCTTCAGTGAAATAAAACTGCACAAAATACAGTTTCATTTTTCCTACTAATGAAATGCATTCTTTACTCTTTTGGCCTTGTGAAGGGTATTCTACTTACTAGCCTGATGTGTGAAACATGCCAAGAGGAATAGCAACTATGTATGTTCTTAAACAGATCTAATAGGTCAGACACTATAGACTAATATTTCAACACTTATGTGAAAAGGAAAAACTCTGGAGAATCTACTAGCATGCAGTTTTAGGGCTAGTCCTAGAGGAGTTTCATTATAAAGACTGTAAGGTGGGCAGATGTTTTATATTAATCATTTAGAATGAGAAAATGAGAGGCAGAAAGTTTGGGTAGTGACTGACCTCAGCAAACTGAACAAATTGATCACATGTTGTGACCCCTCTGTACTTAAGGTGAGGATAAGAATAAGAAAACACCCTTATGTATAGACTTTTTTCAGATAAACAACCTCAGAGTCCTTCCCTTTAAGATGGAAGTAGCCAACATTAGTCATGGGTATTAAGCAGCTATCTTTCAGATATTCAAATTTCAGATGACTATACAGCTCATGTAAGTAACAGGTATATTGATCTGCTTCAACATCTTTGAGCAGCAAGGAGAGCTGAAGATTTTGCTGAACAGACCTGAGAACAGAATACTGGAACACTGCATCCACCGCCAGATGAGTTTAAGTCATAGATGTATTTACTCCTCATTGATTTTTTTTTTTCCACACCTGTTATGAATGAAAAAGTTATTGTGTATGAAGTGAGCATTATCTTTACTTGGACATATAGGCAGAGTATATATTTATTTACATGCATTTCAGTACATTTCAGCTACAGAAAGCAGGTGATGAGTTTGCACATTATTACAAAACCACAAAAGTCATGGAAGTTCTTTATGTTCTAGTCACAGAAGCTCAGTAAGATGTCAATGTTTTGAAGGATATGAATATTCATGTCACAGGAAATTTTCCAGTGTACGGATAATCATCCTTTGTGCCAAACAATCAAAACACACAAAACAAACAACTCAAGAAACAAAGGCAAATATATCTCTCCAGGTCAAATGAAAAAAAAAAAAAAATCTGATTTTTATTTTAATATGCAATCACTCCCTCCTATCTTCTTGTAAACACATATATGTCTTTGGTATACTTATGTAAGCATTTATATGTGATTAAACCAATTAATTACATTTCACAATATTTTTACATTCCTGAAGGTTATAATTACTAAACAAACTGAAAGAAACCTAAATACCTTCAAAATAGGGTCATCAGTGATCCACAAATGAAATAGGACAATTCAGCAGATCATGATTACACCAGTGATAGAGGAAAACTAGGCAATAGCAAATCAAATGTTGAATTAGTAAATGTTGAATTCACTGAAAGTATTGCTAAGCTATTGTTATTTGGGGATAAAAAGAAGAGCTAGGTATATGTATAATACCATCAGTTTCCATGAGCTGGATGCTGTGGGCTTTCTGTCCATACAGGCAGTAGTATCATCGCACACTTTGTGCTAGAAGAGGTTTTTTCCAAGCTTTATGCAAATCCCCTGACCCTCCAACCACTGCACATTCTTCAAACAGACACCTACCTTCAAAAGTGACAGCAAACAATAATGTAACAAATGAGCCTGCAGTCTGCACATGTGCAACATAGTTCACCTAGAATATTTGGATGTGATAGAATTAAACTGACCTCTGTGACAAGGACACCTTAATCAAAAGAGTTGGAATCAAAGGGTAGGTGAAGAGAGGGAGCTCAATCCTGATGGGTCCTGTGTTCTACCTTAGCTGACTGTTAGGTTAGGACATTTAATCATTCTGTCAGCATTTTCTATATATCTCTTTACTCTCATACTCACATTTTCTTGCTGAAAGAATGCTAAAATGCTTTCCATTATGCTTATATAAAGGAGAGGCAAAACCTAGTTGTAGAATTATCTTAAAGTCTGCTATGATTAGCCTTGATGTAGGCTGTACAAAACTTTCATGAATATTGCTATTAGAATTAAAAATGCTATGCTTAGGCTTTGCTTTCACATACCACAAAGTTTAGTCTGGCTTAGGTTGTTGTGGGATTTTTTTTCTTGTTTTTAAAATGAGAAGATAAATTATGTGTTTTTGTTAATGAAAAATTATTGAGTAAAAGAATAATCAAACCTTTCACACTGGTCTGGCCTTTGCAGGTAATGTAGAAATGCATGATTTCCTGCTTGCTTTTACATGAACATAGTCAACAACCTGTGAAAGCTTTATGATTTCTTAATTGCAGCAATAAAATTTTAGAAAGTGCTACAGGGTACTCTTTATATTTGTCTTGACAGGCTTTTGGCAACACATATTATATTAAAGGGGAAAAAAGTACTCTCATAGGTATGTAAAATCACCAGTTGATGGAAATACACACTTCTTACAAGCAGGCATTTAAGAGTTGGCCTTGATGACTGAGGACTTATGAAATATCTCAATTCTGCATTTTCAGTGGTTTTCTGAAGTGATAGAGTAATTCAGTTAGCACACCTTTGACACTTTATTTGTGGTGAATGTTCAAGACAAACTTTTACAATAAACATGCAAGGTGAAATGTATAAGTAATACGCAGTTGGACTAGTTTTGAAATTATGGCCCAGAGTAAGAAAGGGAAGTAAGGATACCAGAATTGTGCTCCAGTTCTGACTGCTGGCTTACCCTGCGACTCTATGAAAGTCCCTTATGGGTTTGCACCAGCCAAAGCCCTATTGACAAGGCATTCAGCAGCCAGAGAAGACTGTGCATCTCCTTTGCTGAAGTAAAAGTAACATTGATAAGTAGTATGTTACTTCAGCTTTCTATCACATAAGTAGTCTGCAGCTTAATATTTTTACTTCAAATAATTCAAAACTGTTCCAAGGCATTATTTGATCTGAATTATCGCTTTTATTTATTCCCCACTTTTACTTCCTATTCTTTTATAACATATATCATCTTAAAAAATTACATAAATGTATGCATCATCTTAATCTTGTTCACCTATTAAGTGGGCAAAGCACAGTTATTAAAAGGATCTACATGCCCACAGACATGTTTGTTGTAGAAATGTATTCCATCCTGCATACAGACACATGATAGTAAATCTCAAGCATTCAAAGTCAGTATACTCCCTCAACAAAATGAAAATATTTTCTTAAAATAATTTAAATTATTTTTTTCTTTGTGATTTTTAGTTACTGAGTTATCATTACTCAGCTAGGTCTTGATATCTTGCTGTTCTTTGTAACAATGCAAGCCAAGTATTTTTATTAAAAGACAAATTTGTCACATTTTCTGTTGAGCCCAGATATATGGATTCAGAAAAGAAAAACATCACTTTTTCAAGCTTAAAATAATGCTATGATAATTCTTAATAGATAAAAACTATGATGCAGAGATGCTATAAATATCAGATATTATAAATAGTAAATGCAAAAAAACCAGATCTGCATGTTATTAACTCGCTGAATAAACAGACTTGTTTGATGATTTGTCTTGTAGAAAGGACATAACTGTTTCTAACAGTTCGAATATAAATTTTAGATTTAATTTATGTTTTCTATAGTTACTTATGATGAAAAATTTTTGGCATTATGGCATTTGTATGGAAACAAATGCTAAAGAAGAATAGCAGTATGGCTAATAAAGATGAAGAGAAAAAAACATATTGAGAGATTCTGCTGATAGGTAAGATTGTGCCCATTGTCACAGCCTTGCAGTCCTAGCTACCTTGAAAGTTTTTCTCTTGAAAGATTCTTCTGGGGAAGGAAAAGTAAAATAAACAGCAGAAGCATTAAGGAAAGCAATTTCATTTGAGGAGTGTTTCTAAAACTCTTGTTTAGATTCAGTTCAATTTAGTGTTTCACATTAGCAGCTGCTAAATGCCTCCCATGTGTCAAAGTATTTGGATTTAATTTAATTTGAATGTCTATCTCCCTGCAATAATTAAATGAATAGCAAGTCAACTTAAAGGAACATTGTGTAGTAGACAAAAATCACAAAAGAAGTTGAATTACATTAAATAAATTGTAATATTGATCAACATAAACCAGTATTGAGTTTAGTATTGGACTCCATGATTCATTTGTTTAACTTTCTTTATTAGGTCTTTAAATAGATTGTAAAGGATTGGAGAAATTAAAATTCCATTGAAGAATTTTAGTTTGAGAAAACAGTTTGTTTATTTTTTGTTTTAGTACTGTAAACTTTACTTCAGCATTATGTCATCAGCTCTTGGAATTATCTTCCTTTGGAAACTGTGTACTAGTATTCTAATGTGTGCATAGAAATATGTTTTAATAGAAGTCATAAGTGGAATAGAAGTCCACAAGTGAAGTGGACATGCTGAGATAACTGGTTTTGTTGTTATAAGGCTCATTCTATGATGCTGATTGTCAGAAGAGGATGATAGCTTCATCAGATCACCATATGAATGGAAGAGATCAGAGGGTTGTGATCAGTGGAGGAGAATCCAGTTGGAGGCCTGTAGTCAGTGGCGTTCCCCAGGGGTCAATACTGGGTCCAACCTTATTCAGTTTGTCAACAACATGGAGGAAGAGATAGAATGTACCTAAGCAAGTTTGCTGATGATATGAAACTGGGGGGAGTGGCTGACACACTTGAAGGCTGTGCTGCCATTCAGTGGGACCTTGATAGGCTGGATAATTGGGTGAAGAGAAACCTATTGAAGTTCAATAAAGGTAAGTGTAGGGTCCTGCATCTGGGGAGGAATAACCCCAAGTACCAGTACAGGATGGGAGCTGACCTACTGAAGACCACCTCTGCTCAGAAGTACCAGGGAGTACTGTATGGTGGATGAATAGTTGTCCATAAGCCATGTGTTGGTTTAGCACAGCCTGGTTTGGGGACAGGAGAAAAGCTGCTCGAAATTTCTATGTCTGGCACAGAGCCAATTGCTGAAGGCTCTGACAATGGGCAGGTTACTAGCCCAATTAGACAAATTGGTAACACCTCTGTGATGACATATTTAAGAAAGGAAAAACCGCAGGAAGCTCTCTTTCTTCTCCAGAGGGGTGGTGAGGCGGCCTCCGGGGCCCATCCCAGCAGGGGGCCATCCCGAGGCCAGGACTGTGCAGCCAGGGCACAGCCAGGGACCTCCCAAGGCCAGGACCTCATGGCTGGGGCCATCCCAAGGCTGAGACCGCATGGCCAGGGCCCTCAGGTGCCGGTGAGGACCATGTGGCCGGGGCTGGCCGTGTGGTGCTGGCAAGGACCATGTGGCCAGCAGCAAGAGGCATGGCGAGCAATTCCCCAATGCAGAGCCCAGACGAGATCAACCTCTCAATTGCAACTTACAGACACCAACTTTCTTCCAAGTCAGGGAAAAGGAAAAGTGAAGTAACGTGAGGAAAACCAACATGGCGGCACTGAGGTCATTGAAAATAAAGAAGGAGGAGGCGCTCCAAGCACTGGACCTGAGATTCTCCTGCAAGCCGTGGTGAGGACCATAATACAACAAACGCTTTCCCTATACTTCATGAGGTGCATGGGGGGATGCAGAGATCCATATGCAGCCATGAAGAAGAGTGCTCATGCTGGAGCGCATGGATACTGAAAAGCTGTAATCTAGTGAGGAACTCAAACAGAGAGAGACGGCCCTTGCTTTTACAGATAGAGGAAGAGAGCCTTTGCTTCCAAACTAGAACACCTCATCCTTAAAAGACTAAAGCCCGTGAACTAAAATGACCCACACTAGGCAGTTGTGGGAAGACTGCTTGACCCGTGGGAGGGATTTCACATTGCAGCAGGTTCAGGCAGGCTGTTGCTTGTGAAAGTTAAAAACACACTAGAAATGTTCACAGAGAACTATCTTCCATGGGAAGGATCCCAAGGCACAGCAGAAGAAACCCTTTTCCTTAAGCAAACTGAAGAAAGACTTTTAAGAAGTGAAATACTGACCAAAAAACCCCATGTTTTGTTTCCTTGCATGGTCAGTGGAAAGAGAGAGGGACTGGGAAAGAAAGGTGTTCTGAAGGTTTGCTTTGGTTCTCATTACCCTTTTTACTTTTAATTCTGTTAATAAAAAAATCTTGTTTATACTATATAGGTTTTGAACCTATTTTGCCTTAACGGTTGTTTGGTTTTCAATAATCCTTATCTCAATTCATGAAAATGAAGTTTTAATTTCACCTCCTCTGCTTAACTATAGCAGAGGAAAATGAGTGAATGGTTTTTCATGGGTGCCTGGTGCTTAGCCAGCATCAAACCCTGACAAGACATCAGTTGCCCTTGCAGCCAGGAGGGCCAATGGTATCCTGGGGTGTATTGGGTGAAGAGGGTGGCCACAGGTCAAGGGAGGTGATCCTGCCCCTCTACTCAGCCGTGGTGAGGCCACATCTGCAGTATTGTCTTCAATTGTGGTCTCCACAGTTTGAAAAAGACAAGGAGCTCCCAGAGTATAACCTACATTACATGACCCTTCCTTGAAAGTGGGGTGAACTAGATGATGTCCAGAAGTCCTGTCCAACCTCAATAGTTCTGTAATTCTGTGATAGAGAAAACACTGCCACTTCCTTACTTGAAATACGGTATTGCACTAATGCACCTCAGGTAGTCTTTATCTTACTGGTACAGAACAGCTGGTTTTGTATATTGAACAGTGTTCATTCTCTCAATTATATAGTTAGTTTATTCATCTATTGTTTGTTTAAAAGTCCAGCCTCTGAAATAATTAGATCAATTAACAGCACCACCTTAATGTAAACTGAAAAAAAACCACAACCAAAACCAAACCCTAAAAAACTCCAAACTACCAACAGATTCTAGGGACAAATAGTTTAAGTGAGTATAAGTCATGTATCTTTACATGTACATGTACACATATAAGTATGTGCATGTGCGTGAAAACAGAGGATTATAATTTATAAATTCTTGCTAGAATAGTATGTTCATTTCTGACATGTGGAACAACTGAAAAACTTCCAGAAAGAATAACAGTAATGATCAAAAGAATCCATCAAGCATGACTTGCCTAAACACATCAATGTTTAAGAGGGTTTTGGACAATGGGAAGGTTGCTGATCAGCAAAAAATACTTTCAAAAGTCCAAGCAAACAAAAAAAGATTGATAAAAATAAAAGGAAAGAGCTACCTCTTTCACCTTCTGCAAATAGACTGAGAAGTCATAGGAATAGAATTCACTGGAAGAGATTTATCCAAAAGATATTTTAGTGACCAGGAGAGTTGAGAACTTACCATTTCAGGAAAGTTATGAGATCTGCTTTCATTATACTTTCTAACAGTAATTTAGAGAAGCATTTTTTGCCCATGGTTGGATATAGCTGATCATAGCTTTGTGTAGGGGGCAGAGTATGTCTCTACTCTGAATTCCTTCCAGGTCCACTTTCCATTGATCTATAAACCAATAAGTAAAAAAAACCCTGAATAAGCCATTTTTGTGTGGATCTGACTAGTTCTTTTATATTACATTTCTCAAAAAAAAAACCCCTAAAAAGCAAACAAACAACACCCCCCACCCCAAACCCAAAGGAAAAATATTTAAAATAAACCTAAAACCAATCCCAGCCCACTAAAAATAGGAAACCAGTTTTGTTGAACATATGTATTAAAAATTCCAAGACATTTTTAAACAGAGAAAGCTTGAGGAGATTAGATAATAAAAAATGTAACTGGATAATTTTTAATTTTCATTGCCTATTGCATCCTCGCCCGGTGAGTCATACTTGAAGGCTTCAGCATATTCTGCAGTTTTTAGGTTGTGAAAAACTCTGGTAAGAGAAAACTCTGGTCCTTCATTACTTTCTTCTTCCATCCCCATGATAGCTGGACTGTCTTTTTCCTGTTACTCTTTTTCAGCCTCTCTGCTCTGCAAGTACATCAAACCCCTGGTGTTAACTGAGCCCTTTTCACACTTCCTATCATTGTGCTTTGTGTAGTTTTCACCCTACAGGCTTTGGAGCTTCTCTCCTGGGGCATACCTATTTGTTCAGCAAAGAAGATGCAATTTCTCTAGAGGTTTTTTTTTTGTCATAGCCACTCTTTTTTAAAAGAAAAATACACAACCCAAAAACAATTCTAAAGGTATCATTGTTTATAAAACAACCCAAAAATAACCTTGAATTTTTCTGAACTGAATTATAACTAACAGAGGAAGAACTTTTGAGAATAAGAAGTTAGACAAATATAGGTGACGATATTATTGATATGTTCCTAGAAATCTTGATTTCCTGGATAAGCTTGCCCTGTATGCTAAGGGTCTACACTCTACCCACCATTACGCTTTGGTGTTTATCTTAGTGAAAAAAAGGGAGACAGGCATAATCTTGAGTAGCTGGATCAATTATTTGAAAGGATCTAAATGCTTTTCTATAATCAATAAAAGGAGAAGGTACTAATTTAGATGCATTAGTACTTATTCTGTAGGTTTTCAAAAATTATTACCTATATTTAAAAAAAAACACACAAAACCTCACAGAAACAGTATGGTTTTAAGCGGAGTAAGTTTCTCTTTCTGACTAATACAAAACTAAGCATCTGAAATTTTGGTCGTGCTCTAAATAAGTTGGGTTTCCTTCTGCTGTTGTATTGAATATTTGAGCAAAGATAAAGTGTCTTCAGATGGGACTTGTAAGTGGGATATGTAGCCATGGTAAGATGACACCATTAAATGATGCCCCAAGAGTTAAAAAAAGACCATGTCTGTTGGTTCTGAGAGACCTTGTTGAGGTTTTTGACTTCAAAACTCATCCTTATATCTGATGTATCAAAGGATCTGCATTTAACTGAAGTGTTAGTAGAAAAGATTATATAACAAATTCACAAAGTGTAAGGTAAAAAGATGCCATTTAATTTTTAAATGAATCTGCAAAGCAACTATGAAGGAGGTGTTTAAAATTTTTGTAGTTAACATGTCAATGTTGAAATAAAAAATTCTTCTAGAAGGTTTAAGTCCAGTCTTTAAATTGAGTGATTATTAAAAATATGCTACAAATTATATATGTGTTTATTTTATGATCTCCTTGGAAATAAGTTGGCTACAGCCTACTATTTTTGACCAGTTTAGCTAGTATAAATAGAAGTTATGAGTTATCCCCAAATAGTTGGGTTTTTTTTGTAATAGCAGTAATATGGACAGGGTAAATGAACTCTCTCTGAAACTTCTCTGTATTACTATGGCAGAATATGAATTACTAATGGCAGAAATGAAAAGAAAATGAAAAAGCGTTTGATCATGAATATAAAAAAGAAAATAAATTCTTTTTTTTTTTTAGCACCAGTCTTACCCTTGTTCTGGAGAAAAGATGTCTGCTAGTTAAAAAGAAGTCAAAAAAATGTATTCATCTAGAATTTCAGTTACATTAGTCCATTTTTTAGTAGTTTGGTATTTCAAAGAAATATTTTTATTACGCAAACTAGTAGCCTCTTAAAACCCTGCAGATCTTCTATACAAATGACTTTTATGCAACAAGCTATGGAAAATATTAGAACAGCATCACAAAAAAAATATGGTACATATAAAACAATGTTTGTACTGGTTTTTAATTTGCTTTCTTAATTAGCCAAACATAAGGGATAGAATTTGAGCTATTATTTTTATCTCATGAATTTAAATGAAAATTAAAAATTCACTGTAATGAAGTGCTAGGATAATGGGTTAGCTTTGACACTGACTGAGAACTGAATGTCATCCCACTTCTTTCTAACTCAAGTCTTTAATGTAAACTTTAAGTTAATAGTGAAACTGGGAAAAATGCATGTGGGTACTTTTTACCGTGCAGTATATGCAAGAGAGATTACCCACCATGGTGGGTAACATTTCCTATTGTTTCTTCTGCTGGAAGATATTTTACTTTCACTGGGAAACACTGTAGCAGAAATACAGATGATTATTTTGAAAGGGCTGAATAGTGGTCCAAACATCATCTTGGTGGAAAGTTTGTCAATTACATAGTGAGATGTTGCAGTTTAATCTACTTTCTTATGCAGTGATGACAAATCTAAAACTTAAGGTGTGACTTGTGGCAAGATAAAAATACATTTATTACTATGAAACTGTTGGGAGAAATAGTTAAAATTTAGCGAAAATATTTCTAAACTAGATCTAGATTCCTACACTTAGGGCTTGATTACTTTTTAATCTGTAGATACAGTCTTTAGCATACCTTGATTTGGCATAAGTATATTAAAATTCTGGGTTGTTTTGTTTTTCTTTTTAGGGCATGCCTGCAATTAATCTAGAGCTAGATCATAAATCTGAGAAAATTAAATTCTATATTGATGTGACCTCTATATTTCTAACAAATGCACTCCAAAGTTTCTCATATTAAATGGAGCATTAAAAATCTCCACAAAACAAAAATGGATGTTTATGAAATTTGTCACTACTTGTCTGTTACTAAATTCTGTTACTGTGAAACATCAGATATTTGAACATTTGTTAAATAACCCTGGAATTAGCTAAATTATTATCTCAACATAATTGAAAGGACATATGTAAAGGCAAGTGCATCCTGCTCAAGGATTGCAGAGGAGAATTCACTTCCAGTCCAATGCATGTTGCACTGTCATGCAGTTAATTTAGGATAAGAGGAGACAGAAACACAGCTATGCAAAATTCCTGTTTGGAGTAAACTGGCCAATAGGAATATCAGATAATGTAGTTGAAAAGCGTTCATTTGGAATTTGCTTCTGGGAAGGTTACACTGCCCTGTTAAAAACAAAATTGAATATTTCCTTAACTAATAATAAAGGGAACAAAGCTAAGCTGCATTATCATACCTAAAAAATAGAAATATGTCAAAATTTTAGCTTTTGTGTTTTCCAGATATATGTATATATTTAATAAAATTGGTCACTATCTGGAATATCCCTGCACAGTAATCCGTGAGACAGTTAAACTTCTGCATAGAATTCCAATGATACATATTTTCTTCAAAACTCTGAATGCATTTCATTCACACTAGATCAATCCAGTGGCAGTGTTTCAATTTTCCATAGATCATCCTTACTAAATCATGGGGATTCATTGGTTAGATCCCAACACAGATTCGGAGACATAGTATTTGTTTTCCTAAGAGGTAATATAAACTTTAATTTGTCTACCATACACAGGTGCCAAGCAATTCTTATTAAATACATTAATAATAATAATACTGAATCAGCTGCTCTCTTGCAAATTAGGTCAACTCACATTAGTGTACAGAGCATGAGGAATAAACATGATGAGTTAGAGATCTGTGTGTAGTCACCGGGCTATGATCTAGTTGGGATCATGGAGACTTGGTGGGATGGTTCCCATGACTGAGTTCTGCAATTAAGGGATGAAGGCTCTTTAGGATGGACAGGTTATTAGGATGAGGAGCCAAAGTTATCCTTTCTGTGAGAGAACATCCGGAGTGCATGGAGCTCTGCCTGGGGATGGATGAGGAGCCAACTAAAAGTTTATTTGTTAGAACTGAAAAGAAGAAAAGCAAAGGTGACATTACAGAGGGTGTCTGCTATAGACCAACAGACCGGGAAGAGCAAGTGGATGAGGACAGATAGGAGCAGCCTCGTATTCACAGGCCTTGGTCCTCAAGGGGCACTTCCACCACCCTGATATTGTCTGGAGAGGCGACACAGCAGGACATAAGCAGTACAGGTGGCTCTTAGAGTGTATTCGTGACTTCCCTTTCTACATGGTAGAGGAGCTAATGAAGAGAGGTGTTCTGCAGAATCTCATGCTCAACGAGCAGTGTCAGAACAAGAGGTGATACTTCCTCTTTACTCAAAAACTGATGAACCCACACCTGGAGTATTGTGTCCAGTTCAGAATGCATCAGTATGAGAGACGTGAACACACTGCAGAGAGTTCATCAAAGGACTACAAGGATGGTTAAAGGAACAGATTGTCCCTGGGGAGAAAAAGCTGAGAAAGAAAGGACAGGGGGAAATTATCAATCAGTGTATATGAATACCTGAGGGAAGGGTGCACAGTGGTGGAGACGGGCTCTTTGCAGGGGAGCCCAGTAGCAGGTTCTCGAGGTAGTTGGCACAGGAGGTTCTGTCTGAGCTTCAGGGAACACCTTTTCACCATGCATATGACTGAGCACCAGAACAGGATGCCCAGAGAAGTTAAGGAGTCTCCATCCTTGCAGATATGCACAGACTATCTGGACACAGTCCTGAGTAACAAATTATGGGTTGTCCCCCTTGAGGGAAGGAGTTGTTGAACCATATGACCTCCAGAGGCTGCTTCCAACCTCAGCTAATCTGTGATTCTGTGATTTGCAACACCACTTTAAAATTTTCTCTGATGCTTTACTCATTTTCTTCTGGACCTTTTCTTTTACTACGTGCATGTCTTGGTTTATTAATTTATTTTAACTGAAAGTAGCAGTGACAGATGTTTGTTGAATTTTGTGGTTTGGCTTTTTTCCCTTCTATTGGCTTTTTCACATGCATTAAGTATCCACATTTGAAACTGCTTTACATGTATTAAATATTCTGCAAAACAGGGAGATAGCTTTTGAAAATGTTAGGTTCAGTGTTCATAATAAAGTAAGGCAGTTTGGGACTTTTGAAAATAACAACTGATTCCTTTTGCTTCAGGCTAAGTCTACCCTTCAGAGCCTTTTCAACACATTTGCATCAGGTCAGGGAATTACAGTGTGTGATAACTGATCATCATAGTTTTGGCAGAAACAGGCAAACCACAAATATTTCTATTTTGTCAAATTTTTAGTATTATTTTCCTAAGAACAAATGGAATAAGTAAAAAATACAACTAGAAATTTCAGTACGGGATTATTTTTAAAATACTTTAGAGTAAGATAGGTTTAAAAAGCTTCCAAGAGTACTTAATTGTCTACAATTTCAGCTATTGAGTAGGAAAACAGGTGAATAAAGGACCAAGTACAGATGGAAAAAAACTCAGTCAATCCAAATAAAAATTTTAATCCTTTATATTCTTTTTTGCTAATTATATGTGCAATTAAAAGTCGTTACTCAAAAGGAACCAGCTTTACCTCATTTTTGAAGATGTTACTCTTGCTCTTTCTGTATGCAACATAAAGGGATGAGGTGACCTCCAGAGACAGGGGATATTCATGAGGAGAATATATTTATCAACGGCTACTTTATATGGATCGTGCTCAGGACTGATCACTGACTGCGGTGGTAGAATTTATCTTTCCATAGTCAATGCATATGAATAGGAACCTTCAAGGGGAAAGATTCATCTGACTGACAAAAGAGGACTAAGCTGGGTAACTGGATTATGCACATATAACTATAGGTGTCTAAAGTTAGGGCAGAGAAATTTCACCTCAAGTGTCCATGGTTATCCTATGCTAAAAAATAAAGAATTAAAATTCCTGTGTACCAAAAAATTCACATTACTGAAAAAAAAAATGTTGGAAAACCGTGTAATTTCTTTATTGAGTGACAGACACCTTGTGGTTTCTCTTTAGAGTTTTCGATCTATGGATAGAAGAGGCCACTGAGAGGGACTAGTTGGCAGTTATATGACAATTAAACCAAATTCAGCAATTAAGCATCTATGTATTAGAAACCTGCAAAGGTTAAATGTGTCAGTACTCTGCATTTCATTTCCCTAAGAAAATGAATTATAATTTTAGTAAAACTACCAAAGAAAATCTGCATAACTCAATAGAAACAGCAGTCCACATGGAAAAAAAAAATTAAAAAACCCCCAAACCTTCCGTTAATTACATGCTGCAGAACACAAGCCAAAAGATGTGTTTAAGCATTAAAAGGTGACATTTAAGCATTAAAATGGTGCTGTACATACTATCTCAGGTTAGAATCAAATAAGCACAAGATCAACAATTTAATTTTGACGTTCATCATTTGTCACAGGAATTTGAATTGCATCTACAGTTCTATTTTCTCCCTACAGTTTCAGAGACAAATGAATATATTTATGCTATTGAGACATTTCCTCTAATGTGGCAAATTTCTCCCTAATTTCATGACAGATGGAACTATTATCAGCCACTTCTTTTTGTTCCGTCTGAAGATTCTAACTCAACATATAGCATGATTTCTAATAGCAGAAGCTTAATAACAGGACATAGCAACTCTCTTAACAATTCCTTGCTTAAGGCTATATTGCATAATTTATTCTGTCAGTTAGTACAGTTTAAATTGGACTACATGGAATGACAGGAAAGTTAAATGAGTGTCCAGTGAGAGATGCAGACACGAGGGCAAAGCTAGTATTTGGAACATACAGTGACCTGAATTTTGACTTTTTTTTTTAATTCCTAGACTTGCGCAAACATTTGCTCCATGATGATATTGGTACATAACTGAGAGGTTTATGTTTAAAAAACACTCGGAAAAAAACGTTCTTCTTTTTTTGTTTTTTTTTTATTACATCTTCTTCTTTTACGTACACCCTCCCTACTTCATTTACCTGATTGATGTTTCTTCTTAACAAATAAATTTCAGGGAATTTTATTTGAGGACTTGAGAATGAATCTTAATCTAAACTTCCTTGAATCCCTTTATACTTTATATCACTGGGAAGAAACAAGCATGAGGCCCATGTGTTCACTGAGTTGTTTTTATACATTTTAAACTCCCCCAGAAGACTGATGCACTGCATACAACATTTATATATAATCCACCATCCACTTAGAAACTAAAACCAGAACAAACCCACCATTTTTGGTAGAAGACTGAAAAATATTCCATCAGAATGGATGTACCACTTGGAATCCAGAAAGAATGCTGTTAATTTCATGACTAGCCAGAACCTCCATGACACTTTGACTACCATAATACACGACACAACTTTAAAAGAGCTGACTGAGTTGCTGGAAGCTGAACAGGAACCTTATGTGCCTCTAGATAAAATATCCTACTTCTCATCAGGGTCAATTAAGCCTGTGTTGATTGCTATACTAACATATTTATGCTTCTGTTGGTACCCTGACTGACCTATTTAGATGCACCTAAGGTATCTCCAACAGGCAAATGGACATAGGTTTGGTGTACTTAACAGTCATTGAGACAAAAAGCATTTAGTGGAGAACCATCTTCCTCTCCAAGAACCTGATACACTCAGCTTATTGAAGCTGATGTTAAAACTAGTATTGATTTAAAAGGAATGAGAACAAGACTTAACAGCTTGCCAGAAATGGGAATGAAGCTGCAGAGGAAGAGTAAAGTCAGGGCAAAAGCAGTGCAATGGTGGAGAATGAAAACAGTCAAATACTGAATATTTTCTTTTTATCTTCTCCACAAAAGAAAGATGGCCCTAATATAGCTATTAGACTAGCAAATGGTAAATGCCAGCTTCCTCAAGCACTTATTGTTGTCACTAGGCATTTTAATGACTCCATTTAGCACTGCAGCATTTCTTTTGCTCAACACTGACTAATAACATGCTGAGATAGTTACACGCTTTGCAAGTGGAGTTTTATTGAAGAATGGAAAGGTGAATGCCTGGGGATTTTGCTCTTAAAATTGTGGAGGACGCATTTTGGATACAATGTTTGAAGAGGAAAAGAAAATTAAACAGGAAAGGTTAGCAAGGGAGATTAAGGGTGAAGGACAGAAACAAGGGGAGAGCTAATGAAGGAAATGAAATGGATTGAAAATTACTTTGAACAGCAACTAACAGCAGATAATAAATCATGGAGCTTTAAGTGCACAAAAGCCGAACAGTAAAAATAGTGATGTAGTAGAAATGGCACAATGCACTTTTCATAAATGTAAAGTGTTACTGCAGTATGTTAAATACTAAAAAGTTTCCACCATTTTAAAGTAAATTGCCCAACTGTACCTTTCCTTTCTGTTCTCTTTATTCTAACAAGTTAAACTTGTTTCATTGACATTAGTGCAGCTACAGAGTTCTGTCTGCAGCTCCTACAAATTCAGGCCCTCAGCAGATGTATTTCTGTCTAACCTGTCAGATGCTGACTAGTTCCTTACACTTGGTAAATACATATGAATCTGTCCCTAAGAATTTAGGACTTCCACTAATAACACACTCCATATGTTACTAATATGTAAGGGTACCATTATAGACATAAACCATCAACACATGATTTATTCACCTTTTTTAGTATCAATGCCTTAGAAAGGGAAAATGGCACATGCAATGTAAAAAAATTTGGATTTTACAAAAAAAGTTTGGATTCTACTACAAGTTTGCCATTTCGGTTTTTTTTTGAGGACTTATATAATTAATATCTTTATATTTGCACTAGTAGCCCCTGAATAGGTTGTGGGGTTTTTTTTCTTTTGCTTCTCTGACTAGATTTTTAAGATTAATACCTTAATTGTGAAAAACACCCTTTTCAAGGGGCTCTTTTTAAAAAATTAACAAAGTACAGTATGCCTTTATTTCTTAGGAAAATCAGCTCTTTTTCCCTGATAATGAATGCATGTATGTGTGAGTATTTTTGTGCTCTGTTGCACCTTAGGGACTGGTCAGTGTAGTACCATCTGACTGACTGTTTAAGTTCACACTAAGTAAGCACGCATGTAAACCGTTTTTATATATACCAAATATTGCTTCTGGAATATTCTTCTGTAATTTCTACTTTTAAAATTTCTTTTTTGTATATGTACATATCTGTATTTACTAGATGTACATTTTTATGTACATACATGTTCTCTATGTTCTGTATGTATGTACAGAATGCTTCTGTAACTGAAAAATTCCCTTTGTTTTTGAAGTACATGGACTATCCACAGGCAAATGCAGTCTGATTATGTCCATATTCAAAATTGCTATAACCTGCCAAGGGGTTCCAATATGATTTATTGATCGTTTCTTTTGCTGACTGGGTGTGGAGAAAAACTAAGCTTCTCAGACAATCAATTTATCCTTCTTTGGAAACAATATCAGCAATGAAGGAAATGATGATGTTGTATTTTGAGGGGAAGAATTCTGCCATAACTAGCAGCAGCTGAACTATTAACATTATGATGTCTGTGAGTAGAAGTAACTTTTTTTCCTTTAATTTTTATCCATTTGTTCTCCCCTTTCAGTCACCTGAAAGTCATCCAGATTCAGTGATAACTGCTACAAATGGTGGAGCTGCAAATGGCAAAAGCAGCACACCTGAATCATGTATTCAGCATATTGCTCAAAACAGACAGTTTCTTTAGGACCCATGGGAGTGTCTTTTCCCAGTTTGTAACTAAATATTGTGTTGCTTAAATCTATATATTTTGTGGTATTATTTTCCATAAATTTTAAGTAAAAAAAAATTGACAGCACTTTTTTTATTACAAAAGTTAAGAATATATTCAAGCCACTTAATCTCATTTTAGATTTGTCTCTGCATTTTTTGATATTATCTGAATTTTTCCTACATAAAGAGAAGTTTCCCTCTGATAAATTGCATCTCCAAAGATGAAGAGGAAGAGTGTTTTACTTTTAAGCACTTTCTTAACTCAAAGACATTAAATCCTTGTTCCATCTTGCCCATGATAGTGCTGCAGAAACAAAGCACCAGGACTGAAAGCATAAAGCAACATGATTTAGTCAATTAAAATTTGTATTATAAAGTTAATTAATATGGAAGGCCTGTGTATTACACTGTGTGTAATAACTGATGCACAGAGATATTTGAAACAGACAATCTGCTGATATTATTGGATAATCTTACATTTTATTTACAAATACATTTTAATTTGGTTTTATTTCTGTGTGCAAAATTTGTATTGAAAAATTTGATTGAATCCTCCCAGTTGTATGAAGAAAGATATATATGTTAGAACCGGAAATCCTTTTATCATGTAAGCACCTGAAATAAATACACATGAAATGTGCATATAGAAAATTTTTGGTGCTACGAGCCTGAATCAGTGATAAAGCCTTTTTAAACCCAAACTAGACACACCTTTTCAGAAGGTGACACTAAAAGGGCAATGAATTAAAGCAAATCAATGTTGTAGTTTCCAATTACTTAGTGTCAGATGATTTTCTGAAGAGAGAGCAAAGAACTTTAAACATGAGAATTTTCTACAGACCTTACCTGAATGAACTGTAATAAAAACTAAAATAACCCCTCTGATTTCAATATCTTGCACTGATGGTAAGATATTTTCTGCTATAACTTCTGGCTGCATTTTTACTTTGTTTTGAAAAGAGGAACTTTTGGAGAAGACTTAATTTTAAGTTTAACACAATTGTTTTAAAAATATTTCCAAAATTCTTCACAACTTATTTGTTTTTATGGGGGTTTTACCCCCAAATCAGAAATCTAGATTTTTTTTTCCTTTAACCAAATTATTTTTTTATCCTAGAACAGTGTAAAGCTAAAATATATTCAAATTCTAAGAAAAAAAATCAAAAATAAAATCACAGTAGCACCCAAAGCCTTGGGAATTTGGATGAAGTTTTTGAGAAGCATGGTTTTTGTTCTTTAGAAAAGACATGAGATATAAACAGAATTATGTCTGTTTTATTACTGCCATCTGAATATTTTGTTTTCTGCTTTTTTTTTTTTTTTGATCCTGATAAATGCCATTATTGGTCTAATAAGGTAGAATGTTTTTACCTATGGATTGATTTTAAAATCATCTGTGCTCTGTAGAATTCAGGTCAATCCAAGAAAGTATTAGGTCGATGTGTAATATGAAAGATTTGGATTCATCTTTCAAAAATTGCATAATCTTTTTCTATTAAGTTTTCAAAATTTCATGTAATTTAGTTTATTCATGGTGGTGTGTAGGTGCAAAACCGATAATAGATCTGATTCCTGGAGCATAGTTTTGAGCTCTCCGCAGTAGTCTTGCTCTTATGAATGCATAAAAAATCTCAAAAAACAAAACAAAATGAAATAAAACAAACAAACAAAAAACCCCCAAACCAAAATATCTCCCTCAAACAACAACAACAAAAGAAAATCTGATTCTCATTTACTCTTTTTTCCCCGACAAAATATTGTTCACTTTAACTTCCTTTTTATGAAAGCAGTTTTCAATAAAATTATAGGAAAAAAAACCAAAGACATATTCTCACATCTTGAATGTCATGTTTGTATGGTCTTGTAACTAATCATACTTTTATAATTTCCCCTACAAATTCTCTTTATGGAACTTGAGCAGCAATGTCCCAGGTAATTATGTAAATCAATACATAATGATCCTTAGAAACAGGAATAGTTTGTAAAACTTATAATTTTTTTATGATATCTGCTTAGGTTTGTGCTTAGGGGTTTTATACAAACTTTGCTTCACTTGTGTTGCTCTTTTTTCTACAAATAAGTTAATTTTAGGGTGTAACTCTAATTGAAATTCAGCATAGCAAAATATCTTCTACTATTGGTCAACAGCACTTAAAAACAAGTGATTATCAGAAAAAACTGCACCTCCCCAAAAGCCTGATTTCCATCTTGCCACTCATACATTGAACTAAAAATGGATACTTTACTTGGAGATATACATGAGCAGACCATTGGAGCCACATTCAGCTTCCAGCAAGGGTGTTAGATGATTTGGAGAGGCTACAGAGGAACTACAGCAACTACATAAACAGTGCTTTTCAGAACAGAAACAATTTTCATTACTTTTTTTCTTTCACTTAGTGCTGTTAATAGTCATCTCCCTGTGAATTAATATTGCTATAGATTGTCATAACCATCTATAATACACTCATTTATTATGTTCTCCATCTGAGAAATGTTCTATACTCTTGACAGTCAAGTGCAAAGATCTTCTCCTCCCAGTCTGCTCCATAAAGGACAGAATATTACTGAGTGCAAAAGGATGGAGGTGACTAAATGTTATAGAACATATGCTTTTAATTCCACAATTTCTTAGCTCATAAATTATTTTAGATTGTTTAATTTGTGATTCTTCTAGACATATTGGTAAGAAAGCTACTGCATAATTAATAGGATTTGGAGTTCTGTACATTGCCTTTTCACTACACTACTATTTAAATATATGGATTTGATATTTATGGTACAACATAGCAAGCATTATTATAAAAATATTATTTTCTGATTTTTCTTGGCTCAGTGTACCAATATAAGTATTTTTGCCACCATGAATAGTTAATTAAGTGAATAATGTTTACTTTTATTTTGTAAAGATAGATTACTCTCTCACTTCATTAAAAAAATTAATTTAGATGCTAATACATCAGATATTTCATGTATTCATTATGAATAAGTGACCTAGTGGGGCTTCAGATGGCATGTATCAAAGCCCTGAGGGCACTAGCAGAACTTAATGACTCTGACTGTCTTAATCTGGGACACACACACATATAAATGAACCCAGGAACTTTATCTTGTGTGTGTATATATGCAATTCACTATTTCAGACTGGACCACCCAGCAAGTAGGAGGAGACCTTTATAATGGGTAAAGCAGGCCCAGGATCTGGATGTTGATATTAGATGTGTTGAGGGCCCATGCAGATGTTCAAATACTTACCTAAGTATGAGTGAGCTTGTGGGGAAGTGTGTTTACACTTGTGAACTTCAGTCCTGATCAGCCAGAGGTTAGGAGCAGGACTTGGCCATTTTTACTTAGGCTTTATGAGCTCGGGTATCACTACCCGTGTTGGTGCTGAATGCTGTGCCCTGTCAGCAGCAATCTGTGTACCTGCTAGCACTGGTGTGCTGTGTGCTTATGGGATACACACTCAGCCTTGGAACTGGATGAATTTGCAAAGGAGAAAACATCAGTCTTATCTAACAGCCTGGGACTGAGACCTCTGCATCTCAGGGTGTGCCAGGCTGAGCTCCAGATGTCAGGAAGGAGTCCCTGGGCCTCAAAGGCTGCTGGTTTCAGTGGCTTTCCTAGCATCTTTAACACTTGCCCTGTATGGAAATAATTTTATCTTATCTTTTTACAGTCATAAAGACTGTCTAGGAGCAGGTAACTACTCCCTAAATTTATTTGAGCTTTAATTTAACTTTGTGTAATCAGGTGCTGTAATTCCCACTGTTCGTAGATAGTAATTACAGGTAGATATTACTGTGACATTGCTGTCTACTACTGCAGAATAAAATAGCCTTGTTTGATTGTACCAAGCTTAGGTAGAAGAATTTTTTGTAGGAACACTAGAAGAATAGAAGGAATTCAGAATGAGAATGGAGACAAAATTTATGGCAAATATACCTTTCCTACCTTCCAGGAACATTGTGTTTGAAGACAACTCCTGTGACTTCCTGAGCTCCCTCCTAACCTGAATTATCCTATGAATCAATGGGCTTATTCATAGCTAGTTAAACAGTATGTTCTGATGGAAAAGCAGTATGGAATAATTTAGTATGTGTAACTTACTCTCTAAAGTGTTTTCTTAGTTGTCTGAAGCAAACCATCACAGTAAAATGAGTTAAAAGTAGGTTCTCAAATATCTGAGTAACTCTGTGGTTTTGCTTCACTGAGAGCATTCCTCCTTTCACTCAGGTCTTGGTTATGTATATTACAGAGATTTTTCAAATTATTTTTTTCTTTCACCTTCTGCATTTACAGACTCTGCTTGAGGTAAAGAAGATTTGGGCATACGTGATTTCTCCAGTGCTGAAGTGGGGTCATCTGAATTCTACACACACAAATCAGGAAGTGTCTGTAGGACAACATTACTGAAAGAGCTCTCACAACCTTTCCATGAAATTAATATGACTGAGATTTTCTCTGAAGTACCTGTATGCTAAGGCACACACAATGGGGAACAAAAGAAGGGAGGTAGAGATCTGTGCGCAGACCAAGGGTTGCAATTTCATTGAGTTCAAAGAGACGTGGAGAGACAGCTCACATGGTTGGAGTGCTGCTGCTGATAGCTCACCATTTCTTCAGGAAGAACAGACCAGGGGAGGATGGGAATTGTGTTTTATGTGAACAGAGGGGACAGAGGGAGTACAAGGACCTTTGGACATAAAACTTGCTTTTCTTTTTCTTTATTTCTCCTGCCTCTTTACCTTTCTGTGTGTCTCTTCTCCTGTGAGGATGATTAGTTTGCTAAGACAGGCTGTAGAATGTCTATTTTTGGAGATATACAAACCTGATTTCACAATACTCTGAACAACCTGTTCTATGTAACCACACTTGGAGCACGAATGCTGGATTAGACAGCCGCCACAAGTCGCCTTTCTCCTCATACATTCTGTGATCACTCCAGTAGAGTACCCCCAGTCTGAGTCTGTTTGAAGACACAAATATCTTCAGCTAATGAAACATTTAGAAAGGCTTAAATAATTTTCCCTTCCTTTTTGTATGCTTTGTTTTGTTTACCCACTTCACACTTAAAACTTGAAATTGATGTGTTCTCTCGCAATAAATTCTATAGAGTAGGCCAGGAAAACACATTTCATCTGAAAGATTTGAAAATTTGTTCTCTCAACTTGTTTGACAGGGCTATGAGCTGTTTGCTTTAAAAGAAGGCTTTTGCTACAATGTTAGGAGTGTTTACAAATGCATACAGATACACATACACACATATATACTCTGGCAATAATAATTTAAAATTAGAACTACTGAATTGTTTCAGATTGTGACAAAGGCTGTAAGCAATTCAAATCCTTCAACAAAAAAGTATGTGACAGAAGAAAAGCTGAAGAGGATGATTAGGCTTATAGCATGATTTCCATACTTGAGGAACAACTAGACTGTGATCAAAATTTCAGTGTTGGAGATAGATGAAGTCTATCGAATTGTGAGTGCCATGGAAAGAATGAACATACAATGACAGTTTTTGCATTTTAAAGGTAAGAGCTAGCTGAAGCTGAGCCTAACAGTTGTTTCTTCAAAACTTCATCAAAATAACATTGTGCATCAGGCAAAGTCTTCCAGAATGAAGAAGTTTGTCCACCTAAATGCCTCAGCTGAGGTCCATGGTGTAATAAGCAAATAAGTTTCATCATGGCCAAAGGTGTATGCCACGTGTGATGGTTAATGTGCAGAGAGGACTGTGGATGGAAGTGAGATTGACTGAAAGAACAGCTTCAAAATACCTTTAGAAATAAAAAGTTTACTATGGCTTTGGGGCCAGTCATCGTAGCTTCTAGCCACTAATAGTAACAAGACAGCAAGGTGAGGAAGGAGAAAAATATATATGAACAGCAAACATCACATACTCTTTGGCAGGAAAAGCAGGAAAGACAAAGGAAGCATCCCAAGCTGTGCCTACAGCAATAAACAGGCTTATGCACCAAGTGTTGATGTGAAGAGCATGACAGATTTTTGCTGTGCATAGATCTGTACAGCCAGTATGCTGACTCTGCGTAACACATCACCTTCCAGCATACTGTAGTCATGGCCAGATGCTGGAGACATCATATACTTTTATACAGGATTTTAAGTAAGTATGCTTAGGCATGTGTACATAAGAATTTTAAAATGTATAAAAGGATAGTGTGGTTTTTTTTCACAGTTTAAACGTCATACATTTGCAGTCATACTTCTTTAGAAACTATTTTTTTCCTTCTCCTGTAACCATCTGGATGACACAGCAGCCTTTCAGTAAAAGTTAATAGTAAGGTTTAAATGAGGATCTGTTTTCAGACATCTTGCTTTTCTTTTTACCTGCAACAAACATATTTGTTGTGATGGGTAACCCTTTTAACATCACTGTGTTATGTATTTTAAAAAAATAAAATAAACCGAAGGTGAGAGACAGTTTCCTAACCTGTAAAAAGTTAGCATTCGGATATGTTGTCACTGCTTTGAGAAGCAGAAATCAGTAGAGCAAGGTTTATGGGATTGGTTAAATAACTGAACTTTAAGGAGTTTGCTTCAAGCACACACGTTCAAACTTCACAGGCACTTGAATTTCCATCATTCTCTCTGTTTTTTCCAGTTTCTCTTTCACTGAATTACAGAAATTGTCTCCAGGGCAGAGTGTTCTCAAGGAAGGAAGCAATAAAGAAGGAACATTTCCTAGCATTATGGTAAAACTGTTTATTTCTTTAAAAAAATAAGTTGTATAAATTAGTTTGACCTTTCAAAATTTCAGGTTTTGGGGGGAAAAAATTGCCTTTTTAAATTATATGGTTCCACACTGAATTGCTCTGTATTTTTGACTCTCAAGTCCTCTTTCTTTTTCACTCTCTACAGTGATGTTTAGACTAATGCTGTGGTCCTCAGTGCCTCACTTTACTGTTTGGAGGGCAAAAGAAATAAAAGACTTTCTATGACAGCACTTTCTAAACATTTCTCTGGCTTCTGTGAAACTCACTTGAAAAAATAAGCTACACAGATACTTTTTCTATGACCTTATTTTAGAACTATTCATGGAAATGACTGACAGCTAATAGCTCTAATGTTTCCATAGTTTTCTGGTACAGTAAATGTCAATGTCATCCAGCCAATCATAGCAGCTTTTTACTAACCTTTTTTCATTCTTTAGCTGACATTTCCCCCACCTGAAATGTTCACATACACACACATGCACACATACCAGGCTCGGGCATTAGTATACAAACTCTCATGCTAGCTGTAGGGTCTGACTGTAAGTTTTTAAAGAATTGCCTCATATTCCTTTCTATCCCAAGTATTTTCTACGTCAGATATTTAAAAGATGAATTTAAAATCTTTGCATTAAATACATCTTTTGAGAGTTTCATTCAGGAAACTTAAATTATAGTATTCAATTTGACCAACTGCAAAGGACACAAATAGTAAATTTTGTGCAAGTACAGAATGTATTCCATTTCAGTAGGTTTTACTAAGTAGCAGTTTAAAACAGAAACTTTCATAACCAGCAACCATAAGAAGGAATGGCTTAGGTACCCTGCTCCTGGTGCAAAATTAATTTCTTATCATTGATGAATGACAAATATTATCTTTTTCTTACAATTAACTTTGATTATTCATTGTGTGCTATGGGTGAAAGTAAAATTGATCCTGTAAAAATGTATTGAAAGTCATTTTAAGACTGATTTCTGTAATCTTTTACCAGTTCCTTCAGTTCATATATACCATCTAGATATCTTCTTCAGGTAAGTTTTTTAGAATTGGAAAAGCAGTAGCTAGAAAAATATTATCATTATCTCCTGAGCAGCTGCTGCACTGAGACAGATGACACTTATTAAAATATTGTACAAATATATGGTCAAGATTCCCTGTAAAACTTTCAGTAAATAAAATATACCTTGCAGGACAGTGTACTTCAAAAATTGAATCACCACATTTTGGTACTTTTATGATGGTAGCAACACAAAAATCTTTTCTGCTTCTGTGTTTGTTGAGTCCTGGTTTGCAGTGTCAGCAAAACGAAAGAAAGTGCAGCACTGGGATTTATCTTTCAGTCACCATAGGAAAAGATGTAGAGTACAGGGAAAGGGAATCACAAGGAATAAAAAGAAAACAATAATGTTTGTGTTTATGGATTGCAGCAATAGGTGCCTCAAAAATACATAAAATTGGTAGAAAAGGATCTTAGATTATTTATTTCCAGAAGGAAAACACTTCCTATACACTATTTACAAGAAAGGACTTTTTCCTTTTAGTTTATGTCCACAAAACTTGTTTGCCTTGTGATTCTGCAGTAAATGCCAGTATAGCCAGTGCTATAATGCTTCACTATAGCCAGTACTCATACTAGGTGTCTATTCTTGCCATATCCAGTTAGCATATCTTCTTAACTAGTCCTGTGGGGGTTAATAGAGCTAGAGAAGAGAAATTAATGTCTTCTACATCTTTGATTTTCCTAGTTTTATAATTATATTTTGTTTTTTGCTGAAATTAAGTTTTCCATAAGCAGAAGCCAAATTTACCTTTGCATTGGAGGTAGAATTTTGCCCGTAAAGCAAAGAGAAGGTTCAGAGTTAATAGCTCTTTTATGTGTTTTACACATAAAACAGACTCATGTCCAAATTTTAGCTGAAGTAACACATTTCTCAGCAGCTGATTATTAAGCTGATTAATGTCTTTTACGAGTTCTCTCTAGAAAAGCTCACTGTTCCCTAAGAAGTGGTCACCACAGTAAGGATGATAACAAGCAGATACAGGCCTGTTATAGGAGTTATTCTAGTTTAGGCGGTTTGATACATTCTAATTCGGGCTGTATGGGTGTTAGGTAGGATGGTTGAATGTTGTGATTTGGGTTGTATGGAGTTGTGCTGCTTGGACTGTTGAATGGAGTTGGAAGCCCTTTTATTTAAAAGGACTGCAGTTGATATAAAGAGGCCAGGAGGTTGTGATATACAGTATGGAAGGTCCCTAAGCCCCATGGGGATGACATCAGCCTTGGGAGAGACAGCTGCACCCACAAATCACCAGCCTCCCTCCAACCCCGACCTCACACCAATCACTCGACGCACCGTGAGGGGAGAGGGAGAGACCTAGGGGCGAGCCAATCATCACCTGAGAAGTGGGAAATCTAAGCCAGTGAACTAAGTTGCTAAGCGGCAACCCCGTGGACTAACCAATGAGAAAGACTGAAAGGGAGCATAAAAGGCAGTGTTCCCCTGAGAACACGTCCTTCTGTGGCTTCAAGACTCTCACAGTGAAGTTCTTCTGTGATTGGAGCCTGCCACACCGAGGTCCTCCCGCCTCTGGGTTAAGAGGAGAGGGCTACTCCCCCTCCTGGTTCTTCGACCTGGTCTTTTTGTTTTGTTCTCTTTTCTTTTAAGAAATTACCAGTTAATCACTTTTGCAGATAAAACTGGCCCTCATTTATTACAGGCCTAAGACCTCTTCACTGTGTGCTCCCCCAACATTGAAGAAGCATATTCATAGTTAACTGTAAAGAGCAGAGATAATACCACGCTCCAGCCTCCCATTAGTATGGGCCTATCTAATTCATTTAAATAACTTACACAGGAGAAACCGTTCCCCTGCCTTTTTCCTTTTGGAAAAGTGATAGTCACCAGCTTAGTATGCTTCTAAACAGGCTGAGTCTATGCTGGATCCACACATGTTTTCAGAGATATTTAGTGTGCTTGTCAAAAATGTATTTCTAGGACTGCTCAGTTAAAATCATTCAAGGAAGAAAAACTATTATTTTCATCACTAAAGCCTGAGCATGATGCCTTTAGGAAGAACAAATTGTTTGGTTCTGCCTGCATTTTTTTCAGTTTTGTGGAGCTTACACAATTAAATCTTGATTAAACATTCTGCCTTGTTTTGTTATTTTTGGTTAAAGGCGACCTTGTTAAAAATGTCGTTTTCATAAAATAATTTGATCTAAATCCACAGAATATTGTTGGTTAGGGAAAAAAAAATAAAGGGCTACATTTTCACAAAAGTACTTATAGTTGCATACATCCTTTTCCTCTAATTGCTTATTGCTTAAAGTGACAAAGTACTATTTTACTTTTTAATTTAAAAAAAGAGAAAAAGAACCATTATCCTTTCTCCCCATTTGCCTTCTAAATTGCAAGATAATCTATACACACAATTCTAGCTGAGACACTTTTGAGAGGCTTGCTTTGCAGTAGCTGGTGTATATTACTTTCTAAAAAGTCATAAGTTAAGAAGCCTAAAGAAGCAGAGGTGCAGTTGCCTGCTTGCATGTTCATACACATGCAAATATTTCACACACAAATAATACAGTAGCTACAAAAAGAGAAATTGTCATTAAATCCCTGTATTGTTCAATATAGTTAGCATCCCAAGGTTACTTGGTTCTTACTGTATAAGTCCTAGTCTGGAAAAACATATTTTGCTCTTTCAAGTAAACTTACATCTCAGTGAAGGAATAGACAAAAAATATTACACCCAAAACACATCCAAAGACATAACAATTTTTGCATACCCTCTTTTGACTTTTAGTCCAATTACATGCCCTTATTATATATTAAGGTTATGTTGCTTATGTTTGCTGCTCCGTTCATTTTAGCTAATGTATCCACTTGACCGTTCATCACTATTGTGAATGTTACTGCAATATTTTAGAGAAATTCTAGATTCTGGCAGATGTAGTGTGTTCAAATGGTTTAAAAATGATTGTCAGACTTATTTGTAGAAGTCTTTTCTTTCTACTATCTTCCTCAAACACAATTTAGTCTCTTAATTTGAAGTGAAAAAACAGATGTAGAGAAAAGCTGTGTATGTTAGAAATGTCAGGTTCCAATACACCATACAGGATTGGGGTTTTCTCATGTTTAATGGTGGTATTTTTACAAAACTAAAATAATTTCTTTAATATTCTCTACTTTTTAGAATTGCATTAATAATACATGTGACTCAAAAGACAGTGATAAATTCTTTGATACTTTTAACCATGATGATGATAAATTATATCAGCTATATTGGAAATTTCAAATCTCAGAATCATATGAAAATGAAGGGTCACTTATTGCAACTTTTCTCACAGTACACCAAATTATGTATTCTGCTGGCTAAGGTTTCTCCTGAGGAAGAAAAACCCTGCATGATTCCGATGATAGCCTTTTTTTTCTGTCTTGAGAAGTCTTTTTACTTTGAGTATGTAGAATATGACTTGTCATCAATAGAGTAAGACCAAGAAATCCAAGTGTGCGTTGACTCAGAATAGAGAATCTGTGTAAATTTCAAAAGAGTTTTTGTCTTTGGCACAAAACTTGTCCAAATCTCCTTTCTTCTATAGAATACTTTTGCATGTTTTCCTGCCTATGATACGTGCTCACATATATATAAAACTGAGGAAATTATTATTTCCACTTACTATGCATTTTCAATATACCACGTATAGTAATTAGAGAAACGGTATAAAATTTCAGAGAGGTCTCAGATTAATCTATTAACAATTTATGTAGTTTCTAATGAATGTTAAAACTTAATATAAAATTAATTAAATGAGAAGAATCTTTACTAAGGACAGAAAAAAGAGATTATTCTTGTAAACAGATACAATTAGCTAAAACAGGAAAGAAGCTACAAACTCAAGAGAGTATAAGTAGAATTAACAAAAACAGATGGATTAAATCCATTTGCAAATAATTCTTTTAACTGAAAAAACAATGGAGATTTTATTTATTGATCTTAATACTGTCTAGATGCAAGGCCTATGTGCTTTGGGTAAGCTTACATACATTTCTGGATCATCATCTTAAAAAATAACTGCCCCCCTCAAAAACAAACAAACAAACAAACAAAAAAGCAAACAAAACCCACCAAAACAGTACAGTACAATAAAAACCACCACCACCACCAAAGATATAACTGACAATTTTTCACAATCTCATTGTAAATATGTTTTGCTTCATGCTTCATTGAAGCATTATGTGAGTCACCATTCCATTGTTGCTGGATCAAAATCAGGGTTTATCACATCTCTTTAGGTATGTAATATGAAAATCTTTGGATAGTCTATAGATTGCTTTACACTGAAATATCCATGACTACAATTTTTCTTTGTTTTAGCCTCTGGAGTTTGGTAATGAGAACTTGTAAAGAAATCAAAGCACATCAACATGTATGGAGCCATTGTCTGTAGAATGAATTACATTTCAGCAATTGCCTTCAAATGGACAGGTAAATAGTAAGTCATATTCAAACCTATCTGTATTCTTGACTGTTGAGTTCTACAAATCTAAAAGCATATTTGATTCTCCTTCCTTCTGCTATTGCAAGGAAATAAAGTTTTCAATACTATATAGCATAATAGATATGAGAAAAATCATATTTTTATGTATTTATATACACTATTTCAGATTACTATTTCTGAGAAAATTGCATAAATATAGACAAGCTTGTAAAATGAAGCTGAAATTTTGACAAGGAGACAACTTATCTTCCATGTTCTCCGCTAGAATTACAATAATATAAGCAACAAAAGAATATTGAATTTCAAAATACATTTTATAATCCATCACACTATTTGTTGTAAGAGGATTGTGTTTCAGATGAAATGCAGTTGAAGAAAACTCATCCGTTTCATTGCATTTCTCAGAAAGTGGACTTTCCCTTTAATATATATTTCAATCTGAAGAGTGATGTGCTGGTGAAATGAAAACAAATGACAGTGCTATCTCCAAAGAGACAATGTATTATTTCAAAATGTATGAAAAGGCCCTTGCTTTGCCCTTATGACAGTTAAATGCTCAAAGTGAGACAGGCAAAAACATAGTTAACTCATTCAAGGAGACATGAAAAGTGACCCTCCTTTTTTTCTTCAGTGTGAAGAGAATGAGAGGATGAAGAGGACTGAGGAAATGTGTATATGTGTTTTACTGAAGCCTCTCTGTGGTGTACGCAAAATGAAACCAGCAAGTCTGAATCAGAAAAAGACACTTTTGATTTACGTGATGTCTAAATGTCAATTAAAAGAAAATAAGATTGGCTTGCAACACCACTCACAACATAAGAGGATAAGATTGTAGCTGAAATTATTAAGGGTGAAAGATAAAATGATTGGCTTAGATGGTGATCACAGTGATGATGAAGTCTGAATAAATGCCTTGTTGTCCACCACAATGTCTTATTTCAGGACTGAAATCTTACTTGAAGGTATATATAATCACTAGACTTCAGAAGAAACTTGTTTTCAGTTTGGGATCTTTCTTGGTAATTATTTCATTATTTAAATCTCTCTCTCCTCTGTTCTGAATAGTCATGATTAACATGTGAATATGTTTTGAGATATTTCATTGGAAAATTATGTGGAAGCATAAACACACACTCTTCTACAAAATGTGAAAAACAGAACTGATTTATTAACTTGAATACAAGATACAGTCTGTTCTGTTTCTGACAGAGGTCTGGTATCAGAGATTTCAATGGAAGTAAAAAACCCACCGAAGACACTTGCGCTTTAAAATCATGGAATCATAGAATCATTTATGTTGGAAAAGACCCCTGAGATCATCAGGTCCAACTGTAAACCCAGCACTGCCAAGTCCACCTGAAAACCATGTCCCCGAGCACCACATCTACACATCTTTTAAATACCTCCAGGGGTGGGGACTCATCATTATCAATGCCTGACCATCCTTTCAGTGAAGAACTTTTTCCTAATATCCAATATAAATCTCCCTTGGGGCAACTTGGGGTCATTTCCTCTTACCCTATCTCTTGTTGTTTAGGAGAAGATACCAACCCCTACATTGCAACAACTTCCTTTCAGGCAGTTGTAGAAAGCAGTAAGGTCTCCCCTGAGTGTCCATTTCTTCAGGCTAAAAAACCACAGCTCCTTCAGCTGCTCCTCATAAGAACTGTGCTCCAGACCCTTCACCAGCTTCTTTGGAAGAAGCTTTTTCCCTTTTCTGGAGATTCTCCAGCACCTCAATGTCTTTCTTGCAGTGAAGGGCCCAGAACTGGACACAAGACTCAAGATGTGGTCTCACCAGTACCGAGTACAGTGGGATAATCACTGTCCTGGTCCTGCTGGCAACACTATCTGATACAAGACAGGATGATATTTGGTTCCACCCAGAGTCAAAAAGATACAAGACTAGTTTAACAATAAAAGCAAAAACCCTATTGGAGAAGTTTTATCTTTCAACATCGTAAAAAGACTTTCCTGTTAATTATTCAAACATTCACATTCCTTACTATTAACATTTAAAATAACTTCTCTAGATTCCACTTTTTAAGATGTAAATAACAATTTTTTTCTTGATATTGTTAGTAGAAATAATACATAATAATACATTTAAGCATTTCCTTTACACTATGAATGCAAATATAAATCATTCACTATTTTTTGAAATAAAGTATGATGAACATATAGGTTACCTGGATGTGTTATATATGTTTGAGATTAAGTCCTAATTTCAAAGTTATAGAATGCCAACTTCATTGTCTTTGGATGTATTTAATAGAGGTCTGATAAAAATGAAGAAATAAGATGAAGTAAGTAATTTCCTACTTATATTCATCTTGAAGTAGTAGTTCTGTGATTTTCTAATACACATCATCCTGGAATTACACCATATTCTGTAGAGATTTTTATATCTACTTTATGCACAGATTATGTAGCATCCTAAGTAATCCTATTAATCTGTTAAAGTAAATTCCTACAGTGTTATAATTTAATGTATTAATAGTTGCTGGAAGAAAGATGAAAACACAGGTCTTAATACCACAAACAGTATAAATGATAGCAAGTATAGTGATCATTATACACAAGAGAAAAATAAGCATCTGAGTGTGGGCAAAAAAATATTGAACATTACGAAAGGATGGAATTCTACTTCCATTTTTGCTTATTGAATAACTTCTATTAGGGTAACTGTAGTTATTCCGAATTGGTGGCAGAATATTTCAACCATCTTCTTATGCTATGTAGTCCTAACTGACCTAGAATTTTTCACAATTTCTGATGAGTTTAGTTTAAGTTGAACAAAAGGAGACAGCTGGCAAAACCCTGCTGTGTACTTTTGAACATTCATGAAATGTACCTTTGCATCTGCTAGAGTTGGACTTAATGACAGAACATGGTGTGCAAAAAATGAGAAGTGAAAGCTAAAGTGCAGAGCAGCATATCTGTTCACTTATCTAATTTGAAAAGAATGAAAATATTGGGAAGGAAGAGAGAAATGGGTAGAAAATAGAAGTGAAAAAGAGTAGCTGTGAAAACATTTAGGTTCAATAAATTCTTTATAACAAATACTCTAGCTTCAGCCCAGCTTCATATGGAGCACCATACTGTTTTGTGTCCTGTACTCTTGGAAAGAAAGAAGATGGAAATCTGTTTTCATAATAAAAGTAAAATCACAGATCCAAGTCCAAGATGTTGAAGATATTGTATGTAGAAGTAAGTAAATGTAAAAGAAGTTATACTATATCTCTTTTGAATAGATTTTTAGGCACATAAATTACTCTCTGTGAGGAGTCAATGTGAAATTGGTCTGCATTTTTGAATGACTGTAATAAACTTCCATTGTTTTCCCCAGTATGAATGGAGTATTAGAAACACTATGCTTGAACAGAGTAACCTTTGATGTCCATTTCCCATAAGGAGTTGTGATGTTTTTCTTTCTTTTTTTTTTAAATCTAATCTCATGAGACACAAATATCTTGCAGCTGTAGAAGTCTGTATGCAAATAGTTGCTTTGTCAAATAAAACATCAATAAGTCAAATCTATTAACATATGACTACATCCAGCTTATTAGGCAAATTTTACAAAGCCCATGTATTCAGCAAAAAAACATGGAATTCCTTGGACAGTGGTATTGTATTTTTAAAACTGTTTTAAATATTCCTGTGAACACAAAGCCTCAATAAAATAAAAGTACAGCATAAGAGAACTTAGTTTATGAAATTTTGTAATAAATGGATTGCAAGGATTATTTTCAGTGTTACACAGAATGCATTTAAACTAGTTTCAAAAGCTAACCACTTTCTAGGTTGTCTGGATATTATTTCAGTTTAAATCCCAATATGAAGCTCTGCAAATAGTCATTTTTTCTGTGCTGTTCAAAAATGTGAGGTGATTGTTTATGGTGTGTGGAATGTATGTGACATACAATATGTGGATGTGTATCCTTTCAAGAGCTGAGTGACAAGCATGAGAAATGGTTCTCTGTAGTGATGACTGCACTTCTAGCCCAAATGACAAGTGTGTGGGTATTTCCCTGGAGGGCAGTATCAAATGGAGAATCACAGTAGTGACTAGAGCTAAGCTAAAGAAGAGCACTGCTATTACCTATTTTATGAAAACCATACTTTCTGTGAAATCTGGAAAGAGATAAAGTTTGGATTGTTTGCCTTTATTTTTTACTAAGATTGGAGACAATACTGGCACTTCAAAAAAGAAACTGTTTTTTACCAACACTTCTTTTTTTCTTTTTTTCTTTGTTACTACACTTCTGTTTATGAAAAGATTTGCATTGTGCTGATACAACCTCCTGTGGCATATATGCTCTAAAATTGTGATAATTCATCAGTCACTGATAACTTTAAGGATAATGTCTTTATGTCTATACATACTTACTTTTTCTGCATCAAATCCATCATGAAACATAGAACCCTATATATTTACTTATTCAATGCATTAATCAGTCCTGCAAACCATCCCTTCAAGTTAATGAAGACTTGTTTACAAGATATCAAACACTGCTCTCTGACAGTATCAAAATATCACAATTCTGATTATTCCAAAGTATGTGTTTTGTTTTTAAACCATATTATTTGCAAATTTTATGTGCAGTAATAGAGACACCAATGATGTACTGTAGTTTCATCATGATAAGACTTACTGTGGTATTCATAAACACACTTGTAGTGGTTTGGTGAGCAGCTGCTCCTTCTTATTCTCCCTCCTTCTTGTCCATGTTTCCATGCATCTATCTCTACCATAAAGTTGTTACTGTTGTGTGTGCAAGTCTCTTTATTTCATCTTTCCATTTGCCTGCCACTAGCACTGGATCACAAAATCAGAGAGTAATTTAAGTTGGAAGGGACCAGCTCCAAAATGTGTGCACTGTAGGGCACAATGAGAATGGAAGGCGTGAGATGAAACTTTGAAACCAAGGATGAGGGTGCAGAGGAAGGTGTTTTCATTTTTAATCTTTTTTTTTTTTTTCACTACTCAAATCTATCTTAATTAGCAATAAATTAATTTTCCCAAGTTTGTTTCGCCCATAATGGTAATTGCTAGGTGATCTCCCCGTCTTTATTTGGACCCATAAGTGTTTTTGTCACTTTTTTTTCCCCTGGGTAGGCATCTCACTGCTGCACAAAGTTAACCCACCACAAATCCACTGCTTAAAGCTAGGTGAGTTCTGTCAAGCCTGTTGAGGTCTTTGCCCTGCCAAAGTTTGTGTATCACCAGTGATGGAAATTCCATGCGTTTCTCAGAAACCCCACCACGTATTCCACTATCTTTGATAGCTCTTGCTTCCTCATGAATTGGGAATATCCTCTGTTGTAACTATTGTCTATTGCTTCCTACCTTCTTGTTACACACATCTAAGAAGATCCTGGATCTACCTCCACAAGCTCTGCTGTTAGGTATTAACAGTAATACATCCCTTTTCTCATTTTTAAGTTTGAACAAAATCCAATCCACTTAGTCTTTCCTTGTACTTTAGGCTTTCCAGTCTCATGAACATTGAGTGGCTCCTTGCTGCATGCACTCCAATACATCAATGTCTTTTTATGTTGTGCAAGGGAGTTAAAAATTGGATGTGACACTCCAGATGTAACCTCACAAGTAGTAAATAGAGGGAAAAAGTAGCCGTCTCACTAATGCAGCCCAAGATGCTGGTAACCATCTTTGTTACAAGGATTCATTGTTGGCTCAAATTTCTGCTCATCTGCTGGGGCCCCAAAGTCCACTTCTGCAAAAATGTTTATAGACAGTCAGTCTATAACCTGTGCTGGTGTATGGGATTATTCCTGCCCAGATGCATGGCTTATCATTTGCCATTTCTGAATTTCATGAGGTTTATTTCAGTCCTTTTTCCAGCCTGTTGTAGTCCATCAGCACACTGACTTCTCCGCTGTACTTGTTATTGTCTGCAAAGCTTCTCAGAGTGCTGTCCAAGGCATCATTCAAGTTTTTAGTATACACATTGGTCAGTGGTGCCTCAAGTACTGATTCTCGAGGGGAAGCACCACTCATGAATGAGTCTTCTATTAGTTTCACAATACAGTAACGATGAACTTTGATCATGATGGTCTAGCCAGTTTTCTGCTCATCTCATTTTCCATTTACCCAGTCCATGCTTCATCATTTTTGCTGTAAGGATAATATGGGATATTGTGCAAATTCCTTGCTGAAGTCAAGTTATAAGATACCATCCATGACATAATTTCTCTTCCAGATTATATATTGCATCATCCTGTTATGCAGTATTTTTCCTATTCCTTGTCTGATAAGCATTTTTTTCCCTACTCGTCCTTTATTATATTTGTTTTCCTTTCAGTCATCTTTTGTAATGTTCATCTCCTCCTTACCTCTTCCATATATTTGGTGCTTGAAAAGTACATGTTTTCAGTCCTTTTTTCTTCCTTTTGATTAATAAAAGGGCCAGAAAAGGTTCAAACATATAGCTAAATCAAAGTAATATTACTTATAGAAAATACAGGAACATGTGTTCACATTTCTCAAGGCATGCTGCGCCTCTGAACCCAAACATATATGTAGAAGACAGCAATTTCTGATGTGATCTCGTAATCACTTCTAAAGACCAAACAGGTTTCTCTATTGTTGTGTTGAGTGCAACCTGCCATTTCAAGTCTATTGGTTCCATCTTTGAGCCTAGGTATTCTGTAGCAAATTAGTATTGCAAAAAAACATTGCAAGGATTGAGATACACAGTCAAAGGGCAAGAGCTGCAGCAAGTGGATTCAGCAGTCTCAAAGCCTTCAACGGGTTTAAAATGTTATTGTTTGCCTGTTTCTAGGTAAGCATGATAAATAAAAATTCATTAACTGTGAATGAGAGGATAAATTTGTGTCTAAAGAGATTTTGAACTAACCTGAACTGTGACAACTTCACTAAAAGGAATGAATAAACATGTATGGCTTGAAAAAAAGTGAATGTGTAGAGTGCAATGCCATAGAATGAGGTTTAATGTACCTTTACTCTAATTTTCAGGTGAAATAGGCTATCATAATTCAAAGTCAGTTCACTCTGAAAATGTTCTAGGGGTGGAAGAGCAAGGTAATTTCAAGAGTAATGGTAAGCAAAATGAATGAGATAATTGTCACTGAGATCAAGCTTATGTAAGAAGGATTTCTTGGTTTTTTTTTGTTTATTGTCATGTTGTTGCTATAATTACAGAAAGACATTGATAAAGAGTTATACATGGATATTAGGTTTCCCTACCAGAGAAAAAATTGAATTACTTTACTCTTGCTTTCTCTTCTTGCATTTGTAGCATCACCAAATCAAAACAAAGAAGCATGGGTTTTCTTATATTTGCAGGATGTGGTGATTTTTTCAATCACAAGTAAAGAATGAATTTTAACAAAATAAAGATCACCCCTGAAATTATTTCTGAATTTATATTATTGAAAAAATGAAAAATATTTTTCCTCTTCTTCAGCTTCCAGCCATGAGTTTGACCTCCGAATACTGAATCAATGTAAGAAAACTACCAAAGTTCAGTTAGGCACCTAAACCCTGGAAGGAAAGGCTTTCAGGCAGGAATTTTCTTCAGTGTTTCTAACTGATGCATTATTTTGTGTGCTGATAATTGTGAAATCCTTTCTGAAGTGCCAAGGTCTGTTTTGCCCATGCATAGTTATTTTATTTACAAAACTACCAAGTCTGCAGACATTTACAAGACTGCAGAGAAACACATGAAAATGCAGGGAGAAAGATTTTAACCAAGATCCCTTAAATTAAAATGCATTAGATCTTTCTTCCTCTTTGTATCCAGCTCACAAGACAATAGTCTTGGTCAGCAGAAGCCTTTTTGTACCTTTTTCTGCTTTTGGTCTTTGGGGCTTAGAAAGTGGTCAACAAGACGTTAACAGACTGTATATTAAAACATTACATTCTGCTTCAATGGGCATTGTTCACATTTCACTTTCATCTTTTTCAACCTAATGCACTGAATTGTGCATTACATTCAAAACATCAAACCTTATACATTCATATACTTTTATATTAATGATTTTAATACAAGTTGTTTGTTACTGCCTTTAATTTCAGCCATCACAACTGAGCCAACAGACATCATGCTAGCCAATTATTTTTGACAAACTGAAATCCAGCCCTGTCAATGAAAAAAATATGAGAGAACACTTTAGGAAAAAATATCCTTTAATCAGAGAAAGGACATATTTCTGTTCTTTGGCAAGGGTATCCTACATTTAAAATATCTTACTTAAAAAAACCCCAACAAACCACAAACTATCTGAAGAAAAAGAATAAAGTCTTCAAGCTGAGCAGAATCCTCTGAGGGTTCTTCACTATACATGGTGCATCTTATAGTTTAACTATGCTTTACTTTGGAAAAATTAAAATATCCTAAAAATGTCTTCTTGATGGTTATTTCTACAAAAGGAATTCTCTATGGATTAAGACATACTTTTATCCTTAAATACATCTCATGCACCCAACAAATGTTAAAATTGTTGTTATTTGCATAATTCTAGAGATGGGAATTCAGTTTCTTTTTTGATTTTGCAACAGCCTATTCAGCTTTTCCTTTGAACTGAAGCAACTCCACACTGTTATAACAGATCTTGTTGAAAAAGTTCAATGTAAATACCCCTGCTAACTAAACGCCCCTAATTTTAAAGGATTTGGACCTGATATTCCTTATTCTGTACTCCCTGTCAAGTTATGAGGTTTTAGAACAATACTTCAGTAGTCTTCAGTAGCACTACACTGTGAAGTAGCCAGATGGCCTGTCCTTTTTCTTGCCAGCTGTTTCCTGGATTCAGCTACAGCAAGAGATCTGCCTATCCAAAAGAGGGAGCCTACAAGACAGTAACTGCTGATTGAACTGACTGGCATTCTCCAACTGCCATGAAAAACAGAACACCATTTTCTCTAAAAAAGTACCAGAAGTGGTATGAACTAGCCTTTCCCAAATCTAACTTTCAGTTCTGTAACAGCAATTTATTTACATGGTTTTGTAATTTTTTAAATTCATGTATATTTGAGAAAATGCTGACTTTTGTCTCAGCCGGAGAGCCTTGCTTGCAGAAAAGGTCCAACTGCGAGTACTTTGATGTTCTTTGAAAGGATTTTTTGTCTTGTTTATGTGGTTGAAGTTCTGATAACAATTAGAACAATGTGAGCAACCTAGGTAGGTATTCTTTAGAGCAAGACTAAACTTTTGCTTTTGAAACTAGGTGTGTGACAACTGTTAACAAACAGAAAAGCTTTCTGAATTAAACATCTGTAGCTGTAGTCAAGAATAAATTAGATCAGTTTATGTTTCTGATGATTTAACTTAATACACAACATAGGTTTTCTGAAGGTTCTTCAGCTTCCATATATGTGAAGAGATGTATTGAAAACAGTGGGAATAAATTGTAAGTGGGCTGCAGGTTTCAGCAGAAAGAAGAGTTGAATCTAAGGCCAAATAGCTGAAAGGGAGTTATCTGGTTCTGGAAACAAACCTTTCCCAGTACTGACATAGATTTTGACAAGAAATGCAGAATATATTAGGAAGATGGAATACAAAGTTGGAGATCTATTACATACTGCTTATTGTTCGCTGGGATGTCTACATTAGCCAAAATGTCAACAGAGAGATAAAAAAGACATATATTCTTAAAAATCCAAGATCCAGAAAGTAATTGAGTTTATGTGATTTATAAATCTGCCTACCACTGCTCACGATATCCCATTTAGCTTGAGGATAAGATTCCTACAGTTCTTAGAAATGTCTTTCCATTAAGGCAGGTATTAGTCTTTCACTTAACACCAGGGTGCTAGCTGGCAAGTTTTACACCTGCCTTTTTAATGTCAGCATAGAAGTAAGATCAGCCTTGAAAAAGTGCATGTACTTTTCCTGTAATTTTTGAGAACTGCTGGAGAAAAATCCAGAAACAGTTCAGAGAACAAAATGGTTTTTTGCCAGTTTCTAGCCTGTATTTGCCATTCTAGAGGAGCAAGCATGTCTGACAGTCAAGGGGTATAGCTTCTGAAAGAACTGTGAGGGCAAGTTTTATGCAGAGCAGACTGAAGACTGAGGATTAGACTACTTTTGCAAAATCTTAAATCTCCTCACTTCCTTATTAACAAGTGGTTTGACTACCATCTGGTTACTGTCTTACTACCGTGGCCAGTAGCCTGAGTGAGGGAACATAGTCTATGTTTGGCTAGATATTTGGACTTTTCCAGAAAGTTTTATGAAGGGAAGATTATTTTATGTCTTTTCACAGGAGGCAACTGCTGTTCTAATCTGTGCTGTAGACAGACAGGTGTGGACATTTATTCCAGTACCATGTCATTTGCCAGAAAAGGGCCAGTTTGAGGCTTGATGCATGATGGGGGTCAGAGCCACCTTAGTAGGCTAGAGGAGGCTGCTACATGGCACTCTTAAACTTCTACATCCATGAAGTATTTTAAAACTCTAAGTGCTTTGCTGGATTACACTGTCATTCTTGAAATATCTACCAATTTATTTATATGACCTTCATTGTTTTGCAGTGTCATAACTAATTTTGACTAAATTTCATTTATCTCAGCGTTGTATAAAACAAGCAGGAACCAAAACTGTTTGCAGTGTTAGATGTATACTCCGTTCAAGATTGATTTGATGTAGAAGTTCCAAAGGGTGGCTTAAATAACCTAGTTCGGCACTGACACCTTTAACTTCCTTTTAAGTAGATACAATCTGGTCTCTGCTCTCAGCTTTGTGAAAAAGAATGCAAAAGAGTGAGATCTGTACTTTCACTGCAGTTCTGTCTTCCTCCTCCATGTACTTGGTACTGGCATAGAACCTGCTTATATCACACCCATAGTAGTCCTGCAGAAGTAAAGCTTTTTTTCCATGTTTATTGTATAATTAAATATTCATAACTTTATGTTCCTGGATTGCCTAGAATTCTCCAAATTTTTGAAGATATTTCAGGCTTAGACTTTCTGTCTGGTTTGACTTTTCACAGCTATGAACCTGAAGGAGTTTTTCAACTCAGTGACATGCATTTTTAAGAAATTCTAAATAAGTAATGCACATTTTAAAAAGATGGTCTGAGGGAGACTAAATAAAAAAGCTCACACAAGCTGACAACTTCAGAGAATGCAAAACAAATGAGAAAGCCCCAGATCTGTTTCACACTGCAGTGCAGAGAAATTTCAGAGGTCAGTCTTCCAGTAAGTAGTACATGTAAACCAAGTTCCAGGAAACAATAGAAAACCTACAGTCTTCTAGTTATTACTTCAGGGGATATTTTACAATATTGGCATTATTTTTAATCTTTAGATACAAAATGACTATGTATGATTTTTAGCTATTCTCTGTTGTTCATTCATGTACGGTTTTGTGAAGTATTTAAGCTTTTTACCTGACTGTATTATGCAACATATTTTAGGAAAATGCCTTGTTTTAAACATCTGTTTTCCTGAATATCTAATTTCAAATTAGAGAATTACCAACAAAGAAAGCATTTGAATTCTTCTTCCTCCGGGATATTTTAATTTTTTGTGCAAAATCACAATAACTTGATAAGCAAAATGTTCTTTACTGAAGAATTGTGCTGTGAACGTGAAGTGTGTGATGAGAGAAAAGTGGAATTCTGTGTCCTGGGTAGATAGACTATCCTGAACATATGAGTTAAATAAATTGGATTGTTCCTTTCTTTTCATATGATTTTGTGCATGGCCTTTTTTTCAATATGTGATCAAAGTCAAGATGACCAGATCAAGCTTCAGGGCTACACAGATGAAGAAACATTTTGTTTCTTCATCTCCCTGTAGATATTGTAGATAGATATCAGCAGAAACTGAATAGCTTTGTGTAATTATGAATAACAGACCTCTGAAAATGCCAATACATACTTTGATGGCTAAAGTCCTCCAGTGCTGAAAATGTGAGTTAATAGGTTTTAGCTGCCTTCAAAACCTAAAGTGAAATTCCTAGAATAAAAGTTTTGACTGTAGATACTGAGAGTGAGACCTGATCAGCTCTTGAATGCCCAATATTTTTGCTGAACTAAGTTATAGGGACTGATATATTTTAATATTTCAGGCCAGCTTCTCTTCCCTTATCCTATTAAAACTCAAGCATAACTATAATACTACTTGCCCTACTCTAAGCATGACATAATTTTACCAACAGCTATGCAATTACTTACCTTATTTGCATAGTACTTATAATAGAAACCTATTCCTAAATAAGATAGCTGTCCATTTTCACAAACTAAAAATACTTGGGGCTCACACTTGTGCTAATTAAATCATTCTCACAAAAATGTTTATATGACTTATGAAATCAAGTTCTGGTTAGTTTTACTTTTCTTAGTCATGGGAGTAGTTGTTACGTACAAAATATATCTTAAGGGAAGGTTGCTAATATTTTAAGGATTGTTTCCTGTATCTTGAAAAATTGTGACTAATGCAGGCAGGCACATCTGCTGTGTCCAAAGAGGTCAGGTACTGTAATCCCAGGGCAGGAAGTAGCTATTTCAATAATGAAGGGTTTTAAAACTAGACTTCTATTTATATTCTATGAGCTCTGTAGGAATGTCTTCGTGCTCAATATTGATTATTCTGTGGTTGGATTGTGAAGACTTTGCCCTTGTGTCCTTGAGACAATAACATAGAAATCCATTTACCTTACCCTTAACCTTTCACACAGCTGCTGAATGTAGTTACTGTCTGTATGGGACTTTGGAAACCACTATATTCCCATGGCAATATTGGAAATGGAAGAAAACAAGTACTGCACCAAACTTACAAAGCAATGCCACTTCCCACATGCTGTATAATGTTCAGAATTAACCTCTGTTAAAACTCTTAACTTTTCTGATATACTTCAGCATTTACTAGCATGTTCAAATGAAATTATCTACTTTACTTCTCAAAATAACAACTGCATTGTCTGGGTTCCTATGATACCATGGAATATGCATACTGCATATCAGTGTGGTGGTCCAGTAGCAACATGTTATGTGTGGTTTAATTCTTGGATTTGAAACTAGACAAGGCTTCCAACAGACTCAGAAATACAGCATCAGCACAGCTAAGATAAGCCTTACCATT
>NW_008237609.1:2551085-2628823 GCF_000691975.1 Corvus brachyrhynchos
AAAGAGTGCAACCCCAACAGATTGCAAAAGGAAAAGCTATATACTGGATGATGATAAGAGACTGCTGAGAAATATTTGAGAGCTTGAGAAAACAGCAAATAAATGTGACAAGGTTAAAATTCAACAAAATAAATATTCAGCCTTTGATATAGATATTCATTTTTCATTGTCTTCTCAGAAAAAAATTGTTTTGATACCTGGATCTACCACACATGCCTTTGACTGAAGCTGAGCTCATATATTTACAAGTTTTTTAAATCCTCACTCTTCTAATAATCTCACAATGCAGTGCCATTTATGTTTATTAACACTATTTGATGGTGACAGCACAATATTTGGAGTAGTTGAGTAGATTAATAGAAGAAGATGTGCAATATTATAGTACATATATATGTATGTATATATATTTGTGCAGGTTTCACCATTTCTCAATCTATATGTAGTGCAAGAATGGGAGATTTATGTATTAAAATGTACCTTTTGATATAAACAAAATACTTGAAAAGTATTTTGATTCTCTTTATGAATGGGAATTGTCCGTAAAATCCCTTGAGCATCCTTCAAGATTTATTTATGTTGTTCTGTGACCTTTTTAAACAAATAGTGGATCAAAGAAAACAAAACTTGAGGAAGGCTAACTGCATGAAAAAAAGGGGAACAAAGTCAGACTTTAGACTTTCATCCTATGAACTTCCAGAACCATAGTATTTGTATCCACAAAACACTTCGATTTTGTCTCATTTTCAGTTTTAATCATTTGCTGGTGATTCTTCCACATGCTACTATTATTATCACGAGCCAATATCATTTGATGATATGTCAACTTTTTCCATGTCATGATAAGATTTTCACCATCATCATGAATCTCAGAGCAGATGTGACTTTTTCTCATCTGTTGGTAAGCCTTTTGAGTCTATGTCCTTTGTCCAGTTTCTGGGAGACAAATACCCTCAGATCTGTTTGTCTATAAGAATAGCATAAAGCCATGTAAAAGACTTTAAAATATCTGTGTCAATTCACAGTCAGAGAAGAATTTTGTTAATGGTAAAAAGTCTTGATCCCCAAAAGTTAGCTTTGTGCATTATGACACCTTCCAATATGCTCACAAACACAAAAGAAAAAACCCAAAACAAAATGCTTAAGAGGAGATGGAAATGGAATCTGTTCAGGCACAACAGATGGTGGATGTAGCAAAAATCTGGAGTCAGAGAAGGGGATAAATTTTACCTAACTTTGCATGCTGTACTATTTTATTATCTACACTGAGATGACTACTATAAACTCTTTTTAAATTTAGTGGGGAAAAATCACACCCTTGGAGTAACAATTATCTGGCCTATTTACATTTCCACTTTAAGGTAAGGAAAAGTATATATTGAAATTTCTGCTTTTTTCCTTTTTTTTGATTTTAAAGGTGACCAGTCCTGATACATACCTCTGCAGTGCAAATACTCTGAGATGTATTCTGAGTTATTAGAAACTTTGTTTTTATTTGGAAGAGTATAAATTGAGCTATGTTTAGTTATCTAGTTATAAAATATCTTCGTTCCCCTTGTGACAGACAAAAAAGAGAAGGTTCTTCCATTTCAGTTCCCAAAAATGACAACATATATATTTCTCAGTCTTCGTAACAATGGTAAGAGTTTTTGGTGCCATGGAGGTAGGCAAGAAAATTCTTAGGATTTAGCCCCTTCACAAAGTCCTAATAAAATTTGTCAGAAGCTTTTCTTCATCTCTCATCTTTTATATTCTATAAAGGCAGAATGGACTAAAATATTAGTCAATTACTCCTCCAGTAAAAATTCCACCATTTTTAGCTTTAGCTAGCGTGGGTGACACTATTTCTATGGATCTCTTCTGTTAATAAATATTGCAACTGCACAGAAAACTTCCTACTAAGTTCTTAATGTTTTTAAATTAATTCTATATTTAAAATTTAATTTCTCTGTACACTTGATGATATTAAAATGTCACTGATTTTGTTGTAGGAACTTTGTGGGAGAAACAACAAATGTAGTAGAAGATCCTTGGGAATAATTTTATCGTATTTGTTTTGGATATCTCGCTGACGATTTCAAATACAAGAAGGGAACATCGCTGAGCATGTTGAGTATTTACAGATTTCAGATTTGAATATAAATCAGTGCCATGACATTGACTGGAGCCAGGCCAGGCAAGTGCAGAGTCCACTGTGGTAAACAGAGAGTTATCAGCTATAAGAAGTAAAGCAGCACCCATGCCTGCCATGGTTGCACAGAACAAGAACTAAGCATTGTCTTGACAGTAACCAGTAGGCAGTGTGAATACCTTGCCTTGCCAGTAAAAGTCACTACCTTAAAAATTCATTTGGGAAGACCATCAGGAAAACTTTATTCTTAGGATTTAGTATCATTAATCCGAGGGGGGTTAAACTCCTGGGAACATAATAATTTCTAAATCATAAATTATTCAGAATAACCTCACTTTTAGATAGGGGTTGTATACTTAAAACGTATACATGTCTTTATGTCATGCTTTTTTTTTTAAATTGATGAATGCCTGGTGAGATGGGATACTTAAAATCTTCTGATTCCATTCACCTGAAATGTGGAAACACAACATTTCTCTTCTTTTTCAAATCTACATACAAGCACCTCAGCTGAAAGTAATGAGATAATTACTTTGCTATAGAGTTCACAGGATAAATTCTGCGAGGACAAATTCCTCAGAGGAGGAATCTTTATCCATATTGTTGTAGGAAGACTGAACTTTTCAACTGAACATTATCACATAGTGGAATGACACAAATAGTTAAACACATAGAAAGCTGAAATCAGCAAAAAACAACAAGCAAACTAACATTGCCACCCACCACCCCCCTAAAAAAACCCCAACAACCAACGAAAACCAAACCCAACCCTGGCAAGATTAATTGCAAATAAATAATTTTAAGCAATTTAAGTTTAAATACTAAATATTGTTAACTCTTCCTTGCAGAGATCTACATTTATATCTGTTGTGCGCAATTCCCTTTAAATTGCAAAACTGAATGTACACAAGCGCAAAATTGATAATTTTCAACTGGAAAACAATAGTAATTTCCAGTTAAGCCCAGGGGCAGGTAAGTCTGTCTTTCAAACTCAAAACACCATGTGACTATGGCCTTATATGTATATTTTTTTCTTTTTGCTTCTTTGGATGTGTTTATTTGGAAGTAAGAATAAAAATGCAGTCATTGTTAGACATGTTTAGGAAGCTCATATCCCAAGAGCAGTAGGTGAGTGAAACATTACAGTAAGAGAAAGAAGCAGTAGAATAAGAAAGGAAATTCAAAATAAAACATATTTTTCCTTTTCTAGGTCTTTTGAGAAGGAATAGAATGGTATTTTGAACAGCCTAATATATTATCTGTAACTGACGTGTTTCCTTCAATACCCACAGTTATTTCTGTCTAAGGGTGAAATTATTTTTTCTCTTTTATTTCTTTCTAAATTTAAAATAGAAAATGAAACCAATAGATTTTATAAGGAAGTTTTCTTTCCTATACAGCTCTACATTTTTTTCCAATATGAATATTAATGATTAATGAATAAAGAGAGGAAAGTGTTTGTACAAGATCTGGTTTCTCTTGAAAAAAATGCTATTTAGCAGTAATTGTGTTTTTTATGTTCTTGAAAGCAGAATTCTTCTCATCATATATATTTCTCTGTGTATATCTCTGTGTAAAGTTGGTCGTCATTGTTTTTTCTTTGCTTTTAAAGGATATTTGTTAAAATAAATTTGGTTTACATAAAATATATCTACCTGAACCAAGTTAAGAGAAATATAAAGCTCTTAAAACCTTTCAAATCCCTGTAACTTGTTTGTCAAGTAAATATTATACATATATTTAATGGCTTTAACTGTAGCCAAATGGATCTAGAAATACATATATACTGCAGCCTTGGGGAACAAAGGTCACACATATGCACAGATGCACATACATGCATCTATATCTTTATATTTATTGTACATGGAATGAAGAAAAAAGGTGCCAACAAAGATATTCTTTTTGCCTAAATGAAAAGTTTGTGTGATTGACAGAACAAGATGCAGACTATGCTGTTCAGTTTAGCTGGATAAAAATCTGAATTTGTAGGATAAAGGTTTGGCTATTTGAGTCTCTAACATATTTTAAAACATATTTCTATTGCTAACATTTTTGTTCTCTATATCATGATTCAGTTCTGAAGTTCATAAAAGAAGCATAAAGACCCAGTTTTGATCTCAGTCTGGATTTTCACCTATTTCTACTGTATTTAGTTTGATTTAAATCTCATAGATTCTCTACTTTTCTGAGTGATTTGACCGTGATAAATGCTGTAAAAATATTTTGATGCAAAACAAATACTGCAATATTGCCTTTAAAAAATGTAAAAATCCCCATGAGGAAAAAATAATAGTGGAGTGAAACCCAGTGGCATTTTTATTTATCGATTAAAATCATAAAATAGTCATACAAGAACAAGAACTGAACATGCACTTCAGGGATTATTCAGCATGAGAGTTTTATCCACCACCAGAAATGCTGGTTTTGAAACTGACTCATTTCTGTGGTATAATGTCTTTCCATAGCTGCCCTTAAATACTTGAGAAATTGTGCTCAGCATGTGTTCTGGTTTTGACTGGCACACAGTTAATATTCTTCACAATGGCTGGTGCACATGGCTGGTGTTTTAGATTGATGCTGAAAACAATAATTCAGGGATGATTTAGCTATTGCTGGACAGTGTTTGCACAGAGCCAAGTCCTTTTCTGCCTCTCAACCTCCCCACCAGTGAGAAGGCTGGGGATGCACAAGAAGTTGTGAGGGGACACAGCTGGGAGAGCTGACCCCAACTGACCAAAGGAATATTTCCCAGCCATATGGTGTCATGTTCAGTGTGTAAACCTGGGAGAAGAATGAGGAAGGGGGGGAAGGGGGGAGGAGAGGTGGGTCACTTGGATTGATGATGTTTGTCTTCCTAAGTCACTAGCAGGTGACAGAGCCCTGTTTTCCTGGAGATGACTGAACATCTGCCTGCCTATAGGAAGTGGAGGATTAATTTCTTGATGTTTTGTCCTTTCATGCACAGCTTCTGCTATTAAAATTGTCTTTGTCACTCAATATATGAATATTTAAATTTATCTTTCCATTTCCCTCCTCCATCCAATGGTGCCAGTGAGTGACTGGTTGTGTTGGGCTGAGCTACTTCTGGGGTTAAAAAACAACAAAAAGGAACAGCTTTCAAGATGAAAATGGTACATGAGATCATTTGGAAGACAGGGTGTACAGAAGAAAAAGAAATTTGATAGATTATCATAATCTCTAAATCAGGAAATAATAACCAGGCAGTAGCATGAGTCTAATCTGTGTAACAGAAAGAGAATAATTGGTTCTAGACTTTAGCATCACCTTAATTAAGGCTTATGTTCCAATACTGGATGCAACAAAAGAGAAAAATAATGTTTGTTAATGTCATAGAATGGAAAGAATTCCTCAGAGATGGACATGGCCTGGAAAGTAAAGTGATGCATCAGGGATACTGAGGGCAAGAAATAAAGAAAACAGTAAACACTCTGCTATATATAAAATGGATGAAGAAACAGGAAAGTCGCAAATAGGTAATGCATTAGTAGGACCCCTTCATTGCCATGAATAAAACACAAACATCTAATCAAATGCAATGCAGATGTGTGGTATACATAGGTGCATGTGCTGGAGAAAGAAAAAAAACACACAAAAATGTGGGGTTTTTTGTAGAAGAGTGTAGAACTGGTTTGTGTGTGTGCAAATTTGGAAGTGATTATATCAATTGCAGCACTATCTCAGCAATCATCAGAAGAAAAAGCACTTGTTCATGACTAATCTAGAGAGATCACCTTCTTGGGAAAATAGGAAAATAAAACAGAATACCTAGAAACAGAGGTTGAATAAAATAACTTGAAAGAGATCAACAGGAAGATCTTAAGATTCTTCACTGATACATTGCAGGCAGCTATTTTGGAGGCAACACAGATAAGAAGCTGATAGATCTTCTAGAAACTAGGAAAAGACAAGGCCTAAGGTTACAGTTAATAGTTTAAGGCAACAGTAGGTACTAGAGGATAGTCTATCATGCAGCTCTGAGCAAGAGCACAATACTGACACATATGGTGTCAAAATGCCAATATATGTCCATTTATCAGACACATATTCCAGATGAAAACAAATTAAGGTCTTGGTAACATTTTTTTGGATATGGAATATAAAGGCTGGCATCATCATCAGAAGGTTTGGATAAAATTTAGGCTTCCAGGCCATATGAAAAATCTCAAAGAGTTTTATTCTACAGAAGAAGGGCAGGAGTGCAGAAGGAAGACAAGGTAAAAGGAAGAGCAGAGAGAAAAAGCAGAGAGGATGAGGGCAGACTGTGCAGTTGCCACTGGGGGCAATAGACCAATATGTGAAGTTACCTAGAGGGTTTAATCACCTGAAATAACATAATACATCAAGGATGTAAAAATTGTGCACATCAAGTTGCAAGGCAGAGGAAAATGAAGTTTTAGGATTGAGATTCAGTTCCCTAAATGCAGACATTATGGGAGTACCTGACAGCTATGGCTTCAGAAAGGTACATATTTCCAATAATCTGGTGTCATCTCAAATGCTGTTAGACACCAGTGTTTATGCAACTAAATCCCCCATTAGATTATTTCATTTAGCTGTTCACTATGATACCTTTTTCATTAGGTTATAAAGAAGAAAGGCGAAAAAATTTTTTACTTGCCTTTTGAGAAATTTGCAAAATGAGTTAGGTGACAAAGCAGTTCTGTTGATGGGAACTGGACTAAGCTTTTTAAGGCAGTATTACCTTTAATATTGCCTTCAAACAATAAAGAACTGACATCTGAGACATTAGTCTTTCATCTTGTCCTCTAAGAAGTATATGTCCTAAAATCCTTTACATTAAATTATCCATGTCTAAGTCATTTCCATGACAGAAACAGACTAAACCAGGACATACTAGCTACCTCAAATTTCTGTTGCAATCAGTTCATAATTCATGGCCACTGGGCAAAGATGGATTAATGCCTAAAAAATCCCCCTTTAACTGTCCATGTCATACAACCAAGATAGACTAGAGGGAAGATTGCTGCTATTAAATTAATTTTGTTCTATTTATTATATTGAAAAAATTAAGTGACTCTGCTTTTTCTTCATGTTATTGTTCTGGGTTCAGGCAAGGACAGGGCAAATTTTTTACAATAGATGAGAGGAAGTGTGGCCAGACCCCCACATGTCTCAGTACCACCTCATATCATTACTAGGGGTAGGGGAAAGGAACTCTGGCTTCTGAGAGGAAGGGTGTGGTTTCTGTTCAGGAGAAAGCCTGGCCCTAATGAGCTCCTCCGTATTTGTTGCAGGTTTTGCATGTAAATAATTTCTTTGTCTTACACCTTTTGTTATTAATATTGTTGTTGTTACTGTTTGTTCTCTTATCTCCTTGCTATTTCCAGTAAATTGTTCTTATCTCAACATGAGGGTGTCTACACTTAATTTCTAATTACAACAGTTCAACACTAGCAGACTGGTTGCATTCAATAAAAACTTTCACAATCACAAATGCAATGATACTGGGGTTTATTGAAGTAAAGAAAATACGGATTTGGAAATTGCCATTGATAAATGCGCTTAATGCATTAATGCTAAACATACATACTAAAAAAAAAAAAAGATAAATTGGTAATTCATTAATCTTAACTTTGCAATCAGTTAAGCTTCATTTCACCTGGGTGTCATCTGACATAGTCAGGAACTCAAATCTTATCAAAGAGGCATCCCTGCTTGGGGGAAAAGAGAGGAGCCAGCCTGTTGACTTGTGTGCAAAATGGTGTTGCATTCTCATCCTCTGCCGTGGAGGATTTCAAATGCCAGATTTCTGTCATAATGGTGAGGGGGGAAGAGACTTTACATGTGAATGAGAGATATAGAGAGATTTATTTACAAAAGCTGTGGGTCTTGTGTAAGGGTGGAACAAAACTGTGGCAAGTTGGTATCACTCCCTCTTCCACCCCCCTGAGGCTGAGATAAGGCTTATCTGTCCTCTGCCTGATAACCTGTCACTTCCGTCAGCGGGCTAGCACACCCACATTAATTCCTTCCTCATGGAAATCCCCTCGACACACACCTCATGGCTTTAGACCTCATTCCTACAAAAATGTAAAACAAAATATACTGCCTAAAGGGTAACTCACTTCAAATTCATCCTATGGCTACAGTGAAATGGATCCACGAATACAAGACTGTGAATAGGGAATGTTTATTTTCTGTTTTCTCGGTAAAAGCATTGTAGCTGGCAAATGATGCTAGTGGGTGGCTGGATCAAAGCAAACAGAAGGTGGCAGTGTTCTCATAATGCACAGTTAGAGTGGAGCCCATTGCCCAGCCCAACGTGTTTGACAGAATGCTGCAGTGATTTAGAAATCAATTATCGTATCAAACCAACTAAAAAACCTGAGACAAAGATACCCCTTAAAAATCGTATACGAAAGACCCCCTTGTATTACTTACCTGTAATTGATACATAAAAAACATTCCCCACAGTTAGTCTGTTTTCATCTCTTGAGCTCTGTTACTATTGTCTTTACAGTTGTATGCCTCTTCATTATTTTCATCATTGCCACTTTTCCTTCACCATCTTCAAATTCTTACTCATTTCTAAAATGCTCACTGCTCTTAACTTCTCTGTTCAAACAAACCAGCTTCAATTCTGTCCGTGGGATGCAATTACAAATTTTCTAATGCCTGAAACAGTGGTAGATGAGGATTGTTTGTTTTCCTTGTGTGGGCTGGAGCCATGGTATTTTACCAAAAGTCATTAAAAGTTTTTAAGTAATCTAGCAATAAAGGTTTTTTCACTATTATTTTGAATGCCTGCACTTGTGTCAGCTTTCCTTCAAGTAAGAACTCAAGATCAGTATTAATTTTTAATGGTTTTCTTTGCCTATGTTAAATGTCTTTTAGTTGCATCTCGAGCAAACTTAATTTTTTCTTAACAAAACAACGGATCTCCTATCCAAAGCTAAGTTCAGACAATTCTTTATTAAACAGGTAGACATTCATTCTTGGTTTTAAGATATAATAATTTTCAGAGTAGACAGCTTTTCCTTTAGCTCTGTATTGCTCTAGAAGACCTCACATGACTGGAATTTTATACCCAGCGTGTTCACTGCCAACCTTCCTGTAGTATGCTTTTTTTTCATTACCTGAAGTTTTTATAGTGATGAGTTTGCAGCTATTTTTTCAACAGCGTAACTGGAAGGTACTGTAAACCTAAACTGGTGTCTCATTTGCTTCACTCATTTAGCTTAGCAGATAACTGTGATCTTTATGCAATCCAAAGAATGCAGGTGGTGTGCAAATGGAACCAGAAGGCTGATGCCAGCAAAGCAAATTCTTTACTGGGGACAGAAAACATTATGATGCACAATAGTATGAGTTGACCAATAATGGCTTTGAATTCTTGCTGAAGAATATTTTGTGGTTGTCTTGGACTTTCAGTTTAAAAATTTCCTTAGTAACAGTTTTTCCAACTCTTCTTTCAGCACACATAGAATTTCTAATTTGCTCTAACTCTTGAAAAGATCCCTCTTTGGGTGCTCTATTTGTATATGTGTATTAATATTCTAATAGTTTTTTTCATCACATATTTGCCCCCATCTCCTAACATGGTTTTTTTTTTAATTCCCCCAAAATCCCAGCATAGACCATGATTCCATAGCTGAAATATGCAGTGTACTTTCTCCTTACATTTGCTGATAGTACTTATTTCACTCTAATTCACTTTTACATTCCTATCTAGAACTCACAGAAATTCAAAAATTACAACAAGTCTCTGTGAAATTCAGACCATTCCATAATTTCACAAGTTTCCCCTATCCTCCCTAGAGGACCTTCCACATCACATTAAATAAGGCAATCCCAGATTTAATCCCCCCCAATTATGCAGTTCAACTACCTTGAGGAAAAAAAACAAACCCTTATCTTCCTTTCTGGTAAAGTAAATAATTCTTAGTGAAAACTCCATTTTACTTCATTTGGTTTTGTGTTCATCCATCTGCATGCAAATGGTAGTGTAAAAAATGTTGGGGAAAATAATATTTCACTGAACAAAAAACCAACTATTTTTTAGGCAACTCTACTCTGCATATTTATTTTACATTATTATTTTGTTAACTGTTGGGAAGTGCAAAGCCATGAACAGAAATGAAACCATGATTACTAATTGCATATGTTTTAGAAGCAGCTTTTCATTATCTGTCATAATTTTATAGCATATTAGAGATATTTTTTTCTGGGTACTGTAGTCATTTTCATCATTAGAGAGTATAAGAAGCTCATTAATTACCTTGAACTGCCAAGTTACTTTCTTCCTAAATTGCATGTCTATTTCCTATTTTGTTTAAGACTTTTCAAGATAAAATTTAAGCATTTCTTCTTTTTCTTTTTTTTTTTTCTTGTTAGAAGATGTACTAAAGCAACATGATCAGCTTTATAATTAAATGTTTTGACATGAATAAGCTTATCTGCTTTCCTGAAGACAGTGGGTGTAGATCATCCGGTTATACAAGAAGCCTTTATCGTCAAGTACAGGAATATGAATGCAGGAAAAGTTATAAATACTGAAATAGCTTTTTAGCATAATTAACAATTTAAATGCTTTTGTAGAGATTTGAAATAATGATGGACAAGAGAATTTAATATTTCATTTTTGCTAATCACAAAATTGAGCTATTGCCCACCAGATAACAATGAGCACCTCTACCATTAGTACTTGATCTCTTTGTGCAGGCAAATAGAAAATAACATCGGGGTAAGAAAAGAGCCATCAACAAAAGAATTTCTAGATTTGAATCAACTCTTTTACCTGTTCTAAACTTATATGTAGTGTTGGCCTTTTGACTGAATGATAGTAGTCCTGTAAACTGAGTAAAACGAACAGTGTTCTCACAGCTGGACTAGGTAGAACTTTAACTCCAGACATCCATCTATTCTTGTAGTTGAATTGTGAGGTATCAGGTCATATTTCAGAGCTGACTGGTTTGCAGCCTCGTACAATTGGGTCTTTCTGGTTCACACTTCAGCATTTCCCAGTCCGGTCACTATACAAGGCAACAGTGCATTTCTGTTGCTCTATTTTCTGCTTGTGGAAATGGACTTTTCTGCTCCAGTTTGGTACCAGTGTTTTTCAGACCATAAAATGTTACTGAAACCCTTTTTAGCATTACTCCTATATGAGGCATCTGGAATGAATTGACTGTTTATGCCAAAGAAGCTCTTAGCTATGAGTTCTGTTCTCTGCTATTCTTTCTAAAGGGTAGGTGTGGGAGAAACTAAATCTTTCTTGTTTCCCTCAGAAAGATATTTTGCTTTTATAAAACTTGTATGCAACTGTTCATGATCTGGGTATTCATAAGTTTTCAAGCACGCTCTTTTTTTTAATTTAATGTTCAAGTGTTATTTTTTGTAGCCATAGCATATTCAATACTTCCTGATGAGCATTCAAATGCCATTCTGAAAAAACTCAGTGGGCCACAAATTGCATTATTCAACAAGGAAAGAGCATTCAGGTAGACAGGTAAAGAAAGCACTGTTTCCCAGAACAATAAAAACAGTAGTTTGTATTTGAGGCTTTTTCAACATATTCTTAATATCTTGATTGTAATGTTGAAGCCCTGCAATGGTCTTTTGTTTGACTTTATTCTTATGTACCTAGGAGGATCAGTCATATTTTCAAGAAATGGGTATGGTATCCTTGTCCACTACTCAAACACCAGTGGTAAATTTTAGCAATAATAAAAAGTTACGATTTTAACACATTTCGTACTATTTTCACATCTCTTTAGTGTAGCTATGGATTCTATTTCACTATGGGGAGGATCTTATACTTCTCTAGCCATAACATCATATAGCTTAAATAGTGTATGATTTGGCACAAGAAATTACATCTACACTTATGGAAAAAAAATTCTTTTATGGAAAATTCAACTGTATTAGTCTTACTGTTAATTGTAAGTGCTAAAGCAGACTTTATTCAATAAGTTTTCAGTGATAGGGTAGTAAAAGCTATTTTGACACAGCAGAGTGATTTGGACATAAGTGATTAGGACTTGAAGGTGGATTGAAAAGTGAAATGAGCCCCTTGGCTTGGGGGCTCATTATCAGCATCACAAAATCAATCTGAATCCCAAACACCAGCAATGTACTGCGAGGGCTGCTGCTGGGTCTTGTGCTTTTTAACATCTTTATTAATGACCAGATGATGGGATGGAGTGCACTCTCAGGAATTTTGCAGATGATGCAAAACTGGAAGGAGTGGTACCACCAGATGGCTGTGTTGCCATTCAGAGTGACCATGACAAGCTGTAGAAATGGGCTGACAGGAACCTTACAAAGCACAACAAAGGGTAATACTAAATCCCATGACTGGGCAAGAATAATCCAAGGCACCAAGACAGACTGTGAGGCCCACTGGCTGGAAAGCAGCTTGACAGAAAATGGCCTGAGAGACTTGCTGGACAAAAGCTGCCCATAATGCATGAGGGAAAAAAAAAAAAAGAAAAAAAAAAAAAATCAAGATGACTTGACATCTAGTTATTTGAATTATACATTTTGACTACCCATGGGCTGTACTGACACTGGTGACTCTGATTATAAACTGCAAAACCCATATTAATATTTATTAAGGAAAAATACATTTGTGCAAGAGCTTTGACAAAGAACAACATTCAAAGTTACCATTTTCAATAGTGACACAATTCTAAAATATATTTGAAGACCAGAAATTCTTTGTAATTATGAAAAGTCTTCAAAATACAAAGAACACAATATAAAAAAGTTTTGAGTTAATCAGATACAGACTAGAAGAATCTAGTTTATTTTTAGGAAGAAAATAACAGAAAAAAAAAAAAAGAGAGACTTTTAGAGCTCTCCTGCGGGAGAAGGAAAAATTCTTTGCAGGAATTTTCTTTTATACTCATCTTTCTTTAACAGTACTAAATAGGATATCTGTAAGTAGGCTGTGAACAACTTCAGTCACTGCACTACATAGTTTATCAGCTACATTACAAACACATGAATTCTAGTAATACTGGTTAGCCCAGCATGATAGTTTCTTGTGCTTGATGCCAAGCCAATTTTATCAGTACTGCTCCTCAGAAATTTGGCCTTGTAAAAGAAAATGTATCTTTATCTTTGTAATAGAAATAAGATGTCATATGGCTGAGCAAATGCAGTGTGCTCTGTGACTAACCACTGAAATTAAAAGTCAAGCTATCAAATGCAAACTGTCACACGGCTTAGGGTAATTAAAATTCTCTTTTCCTATAGCTCCAGAAGGGATTTATATTTCTTTTTTTTGACAAGAAAAATGTCTCAAGAGATATTTCTTATTTACAAGGAAATGCACCTCCTATGCTACATTGTGGTAAAATTACATATAAAGGGTTTTTTTTAGAATTTTTAAAGAAGAAAAATATGTTGCTTCAGAATGCACCTCCAAAAATATTTCCGTTAGTATTGACGTTTTCAAGTTAATACTAACAAATCTTCCTTTTGACTGATATGGTAATTAGATTAACTCTTTGGGGGTTTGGAGGGTGTGTAATTTTTTTTGGTTGGTTGGTTGGTTGTTTCTTTGGGGGTATTTTTGTGGCAGATGTTTAGGAATAATTCATGCCTCCTAACCTTGGTCATACAAAACACGTATTTTTCTAGGCTACTTCAGGCTGGTTCTTGACATACCATCTGCAGTAGTGGGGGTAAAAAAGTATCTCCAGAAGGAAGCAATCTCATATTACAGAAAAACATACAAGAAGAATATCATCCAGAGCATTTAAGATTGGAGCAAAAATTAAAGCAAAACAGTAACTGTAATGTTTACAATATTATTACTGATCTTATCAATAAATTACCTAAGCGTTAATAGTCAAGACCATTGCCAGTGAAAACACAAAGATTTATGTAACTTAGCCATCTTCTTTAATACTAAGTCTATTTATCAGTCTATTTACACACATACCATGAAATTGACTAGCACCACTCACTAGGGATCAGAGAGCTCTGCTAGAAACTATCATGGAATCACAGAATGGCTGAGGTTGGCAGGAGCTCTGGAGACCATTGTGAGACCCAATCTTGTGTGGGTTGATCAGAGTAGCATATGGTGAGGTTTTGAATATCTCCAAGGATGGAGATTCCACAACATGTCTGGGCAACCTGCTCCAGTGCTTGACCTCCTTCACAGTAAGAAAAAGTTTTTCTTATGTTTGAGCGGAGTTTCTTGTGTTGCACTCTGTATTTCTCTGGATACTACTGGAAGTATTCTGACTCTATCTTTCTGAATCCCCTTCCCATCAAGTATTTATACACAATGATAAAATGCACCTGAGCCTTACATGTCAGATAGTTCAATCCCTGAATCATTTTACCTGCTCTAATTCTAGTGCAAGATACAGACACAGTAAAAGCCAGTATCTCTCAAAGCTTGCAGGAGGAATATCTACCAGAAAGATACATTAATATATGTTCAACTAAGTTGAGAACAGAGATAGGTTTTGTTTCTTGTCTTGCCTGTTCAGTGACCCATCAATCTGCAATGTCATAGTTCAGGCCATATGTACATACACAAAGTCTCTGCTAAGTAGTGAAAAAGGAAAGATGTATTTAAGTTTAATTAAGTGTAGAGATCTAGAAGTAAGCTACTTCTTGCTCTGAAATAATGCCAGATAACATGTGAGGAAATTTAAGATTTTCCATTTCTAATTTCATTTTATTACATGAGTTAATCCTTTACCTGCTTGTTTCCTGAAGGTGTTTAAAGTTACCAGTTCCCATGGATGAATTCTGTTAGAGATTCTTTAGTAAATCTAAGTTAACAGTAAAACAATTAAAATGGGATGAACAATTAAAACTATTCCCCAAACTAGTTTGTTTATGGATTGTTTTGGGGGTTGTAAAATGTGCTTTCATCATGTTGCATTCAGAAATGTCATGAGAAAATGTGTTTTACTGACATTATATAAAGTGTATTAATTTAATTTTCTATTTCTTGTAGCAATTGGAAGTAGTTTTGAAACTTACCTGGTAAGACAGCAAATGGTCTTCAATCAATTTTAGAAGAAATCCAAATACGTATTAAAGACATAAGTTAAAGAGAAGACCAAAAAGAAACAAATCATTTTATAGAAAAAAAAATCCAAAATAGTAAAATAAAATTAGGGATTTCACTTTCAAGTCTTTATAAACTTTGGTTAATCTGACTAATGCATCATTGGAGGGTTTCAATCTTCCAAGGCTTCAGTTCCTCTCCTTCAGACCAAAAGGAAAAATTTGGTCTTTTTCCTCCTTGGATTATCAAGGATTTATCAGGTGCTGCTTTTCTGCAGTTGTGCTCTCTTCTGTTACACCACCTGTATCTCTTGAACCTTAGGAAAAGTGAAGGGTTTTTTTACATAACATACCATAACATACACAGTTTATATTGACTGAATTGGGTAGCATGTTCAGCACTCACTTTATTTATCTATGAACTAAACATTTAGATTAAGCTAGTTGTCTAAATTCTATTTATCCATGATAGACATGTTCATCTATGGGGCAGATGACATTCTGAGTGACAATCAGTGAGAGGATTTGTAGATTCTGTCCTTGTAACTTGGATCAACTTTTAGTTCACTAAGGTCAGGCTGAGAGAGACCTAGCCACTATATCTATGTTGGTGACACTTTTTAGAGAGAATTAACTTTTACACCATTTTAAACACTGCACACTTTTCTCCTATATTCCATTAATTCTTTACTATCTCATCAGCTGTTTTAAATTCATGCCAATTTACTTTGATGCAGGAGTAACTCTTTTAAGTAATCTTGTTAGTCATCACTTTATTGGTTTCAATAATTAAGCTTCCTTTTAAAATAATTTATTGTATTTTTTCACCATGGTTTCTCAGCTAAGAAGCTTAAATATTTTAGTTTGAAAGGGACTTCTGGAGGTAAATTGCTTCATAGATTTATATACAAAGATACAGAGATACTTTTGAGTACACTGGAGAATCTTTTCTCTGAAATCAAATCACATGAGGACCAAACAAAATTCAAGTGGCATTTTGCTCTAGCTGCCCAAATGGCACAAAAAAGGGAAACAAAAAGAATGTTGTATCTTTGATTTGCTGATCTTGCCTCTCATGAAAGGTATTACTCATCAGAGAGGTAGGCATAAGAATCTCAGGTTAGAGTTCTCCAGGGTTCCCAAATGTGTGGTGAGTGTATTGCATTGACCAGTATCTTGATCTATACCTTCAATGCCTTAAAATGTTAATTTTAATAATTTATTCTTAAACAAAGAGAATAATTTCTAAATCATAGCAGTAAAGTGTATTTATTTCAATGATAGAGTTTTTGCTTTTCAGTTTATAAAACCTATACATGTTATACACGAAACAAACTTTGAATGTTTTAGAAACAGACTTTGTCAGCATATCTAAAACACATTTTCTTGTTATTAGGAGCTTAACTAAGAAATTTAAACTTTAGTATATATTTTCTGTGTTTTTGTTTGGTTTTTTTCTTGAAAGTTAGTTGAAAAAAGTCAGAGTCAAACCAAATAATTTGGTATTTCATTCAGCCTAAGACTCTGCTTTTTGGCAGATACCCCACAACCATTAATGCAGCAACTGGCTGAAGGTGATTTAATGGCATGTATTTCAATAAGAATCCCAAAAGAGATCCCAGTGTATGAAGCAATAAATGTCTTCTATAGCTCCAATAAACATGACATCTTGCTGAACACCACACAAACTGCCCTGAGATCTCGGCCATTGGAATTATCAGATGAAGCTCTAAAAGAAAATAATTTCTTGGCTCAGGAAACGTTTGTTTTAAGAGATCCCTGCTTACAAAGGCAATAAAACCTGGTCATTTGAGACAGAGAAAAGTTTTCACCATGTGTAAATCAAAACCTTCCCTCTGACAAGACTTTTGGCTACTGTTCAAGATGGATTTTTGTCTGTTTGAAGTTCTGAGAATCAGGTCTGTATTCTTATTTGAAAAATGGAACATTTGCCTGACCTTTAAATTATGTAGTTCAGATAAATGATGTAGTTCAAACTAAAAGGATTAGACAATGTTAATGAGGATTCCACTTATTAGTATTTGCACCTATAAAACAATTTTCTCCCTCTTCAATACTTGAACTATGAATTATGCTTGAAATTGATTAATATGTTCACCACTCCCATTATCTATTTGATTCTTCCCCAGAATAAAAATTACTTTTATCATAATATATGCACACCATTGCAGGATCATTTATATGCCTGAGGCAGAAAGATGATATAATTTTAGCCAATTCAGATTATTATTCAACTATCAATTGATATAATTGGGAATGCTATACATTTCATATGCGATCAAGTGGGTAAAGAATATAGTCAGCTGTTCCATTCATTGCAGTGAAAGGATCAAATGGATAGTTCAAAAGCAAAGAAAAACAAAAACAAAATCCCAACACAAAAAACCAAACAAATAAATAACAGTTTTATCTGTTACTCCAAAAAACATGAGTTCACAGAACTAATATTTTTGAAAAACAAAGATATATACTGAGGTAAATGTCAGATTAGGTAAAGAGACATATTTTTTCCTTCTTCCTTCCATCTGCTGCTCCAGCAATGGATAATGGAACTTAACTACAAGTACACCAACTGCCTAACAATATGGGTGAAACATACAGGACAGTGGATGGATCCACTGGCACAGTTTGCCAGAGCTGAGACTGTGGCAAAGTGATTGAGAAGTCAGCAACATCTTCTTTTAGAAGGAATGAACCTTTTCCCTATGAGAGCAAGAAGATAGATGAAGGTACGTATGTATATTAATATCACATAGTTTTCAAGACAGTGCTGTGCTGCACAGCTTTTGTCAAGAGAGTGTAGAGATCTTCTTGAGGTGGGGACTGGCAGGAAATACATATTATATGAATGAAGTCTGGTTATTTAATCATGATTAAAAGTGTTAGTACTGCATGATAAAGCAGAATGTAGCAAAATGGTAATCCTCCAGAGCTGTTCAGCATTCAAAGAGATGACACTTAACAATACAGAGAAAGTCTGAAGAAGTGCATGCCTAGAGATTGCCATTACATCCAGGGAAAATAAACAAAAACAAACAAAAAAAAGTTTGTCTGGAATCCTGGGATTCCCTAGGTTTCAGGATTTGTAGTTTTGCCAAGCATAGTACAAGACAGATTACTCTGACTTAAGAATCTGCTTTTGTAATTAAGCATTTTAGTCATTTTAGCTGTTTTTTCCTCTTTACAGGTATTAAACCTCATACATACCCTTCCCCTCCTATGCTATGAAAGAATTTCTTTTTCCTTTTGTGGTCTTTTTCTGATATAGCTTTGGAGCTATGGTGATTAGATGTAATATATGTATGTTAATTGGCAATAGATGTTAATATAGGTAGTAGCAGCAAGGGCAAATATAGCTTCATGATTGAAATATTAGATAGTAATTATAGTAACTCTAAGAACTCTTAACAATGGCATGAATTTACCATTTACTAAGCATTTACTTTCCTTTTCTTATATTCCACTACACACCCAGTTCTCCCTGCCACAATTTCCATCTCACTTTTTCTTTCTAAACATGTCATGAATTTTTGAAAGCTACAGCATCATGGAGAAGCTGTAGCTTTCTGTCTGATACCTTTTGTGGAAGGTGCTTATCAGAAAGCTGTATATTTCCTATATTAAATACCTTGAATTTTACTCTAAATGGCATTCTACTTACATGGTCTCTCTAAAACTTCCAATTCCACTTCCCAACTTTAATATTTCATACTTCCAGTCAGCTACTCTAAGCCATTTGTGAATTCAGGCTAGTTGCTATGTAAATCTAAGTAATCCTAATTTTGTGCTCCTAGCTTTCAAAGTGTTATATATTCACCTACAGGGGAATAGAAATTCCAGATGAGGTAGAGGGGGAGGAATTCAGGCATCTTTTTATATCAGTGGATAACCCACAGGATAAGCCCATCTAATCCTTCTCCCTATGCTGTACATTCCTGACTCCTGACTTGTTTTCTATTATCAATATTCATACTCCTTGAACATCTCCTTTCTTAATGCTTTCAATTTTATCAGTTGGTACCCATTTATTCCTTTTAAATATTTTTTGAGAGTCTGTTGAATATCCTGGGATGCTTAGTAGTACGCAAGTAAGTCACATCTAGGACTTAATCTGCAAAGTTTTGTTGCAAGACCAAAGTGAATTCTACTTCTCAGTCCTTAAAGTCCCTGCTGTCATTTCTTTTGTTCTATTTTTACTTAATCTAGCAAAAACAAAGCCAACCCTCAATTTTACCTCTAGCTCCAATATTCAAAGTTTAGGACATGATATTACAAAATTAAATTTAAGATTAAATTGTAGTTTAATTCTGACTGTAATTTTCCATTGCTTTGGGTTTTCTTTTTACCTTCTTTAGATGCTGGGTAATGTGATGACTTTTACAGAATTTCAGTAAATAACTTTTTGAGACAGACATCTTCATTAGCAGGAGGCAGCACCAAGATGGACTTTTCAATGTTCCTTTGTAAGAAGTGGTCATAGTAGACCCTTTTCACAAGAGTTTACCAGATACTAACAGGTTTTCATACTCTTGCTTTCCATGGTAAGCTAAAGACTTCAAGGCAATTATATTCTTAGAGTGAGTATAAATGACAAGGAAGTCATAACAATTTAAAAATTTATATTCAATCTTAACAAATTATGCAGAAAAATACCCTATATGGAACAAATAACTTATTCAAGGTCTAGAAGGGCTTAAGGAAATTATTATATCTCAATTTCCTCAAAGCATGACATCTCTTTTATATCACCTTATCTCGATGGATACTAACTGTTATTTCCCAGTTTTACCCCAAAGCATGAAAAGCTAGTTTTAACCCAGCCAATTCAAAACTAAACCAGTACTATGCCTAAAAAAAATTAGTCTGAAGTAGGCACTTGAACATAGCACTGCATGAGTTGCCATTAAAATTAGTAGTTATTCTTTCATACCCATGGAGGTGCCAAATGGGTGGGTATAGGTAGAGAATTATCTTTTCCCTCATGCTTGAAATAGATTGTGGCACAGAAAGACAAATAAGGAGAAAAAAACCCAAAAAATCCCAACCTATAACAAGACTTGAGTTTTTTTGTCCTTAGAATTTAATGCATAAAAATTATTTGAAATAATTTTTATGAAAGAAAAAGAAATAATAAGTGTGTATAAGATGTTTCAGGAAAAAAAACCCCACAACTAAGTAGAAGGTTGATTAATTGGGGAATAAAAATTTTCTCTGAATTAGTTTAGCTATTTACGCTAAGAAGTGGTGTCACTATTTTTTTTAATTTCCTTATTAACTGAACAACATCTTTAGAGTACACAATCTAAAACATTTTCCTAAGCTGGGTAATGTACATAATTTTGAGTTGATCAGCTGAATTAGGGATGAGGATGTGCCTATGAGGGATGAATCTCATTGCTTCTACTTGAACTTCTGGTGCAGGTGAATGAAAATCCATCCTTCAGACAAAATAAGTGGCTAATATCTGATGATGTTTTCTCCAATATGTTTATGCATACAAAAATGGACTAGGTGTAGAGCAAAGGTTTCTACACAAAATCTAGGAATCTTAAATCAAGTTACCACTTTCCTTAAGCAAGGTTCTTTCTCCAAGAAAAAGAATTCCTTAGATACAAGAAAGATGTATCTTATGTCTGAATATCTGTATCAATTCAAAAATAGGCCCAGGTTTTCTTTTCACCTTGCTCTGGTAACAGGTGAGCAACTAATCAGAGAAGGTATGGACTAAGCTGCTGTCTCTTGTGTTGATCATGTACACGATGTACAAAAGTAGGCTTGTAGTAGGGGAATGACTTTAAATACATTAGACAGAAAAAAATAACTAAAATGAAAAGTAATATGTTAACAAATTTTTGTTAATGTGCTTTTCGGTCTTCCTCCTAAACAACCAAATTATCTGATGTGAAAATTTCAGTTCTGAAGGCACCAGTCAGCTTTTATATCTGGCATCATCATATGGTAAAGAATACCCCTTTGGTTAATTTAGGTCAGCTGGTCTACTTGTGTCCCCTCCCAGTATCTTGCACACTCCCAGCCCCTTTGTGTGGGGAGAATGTTGGAGAGAGGGCGCTGATGCTGTTCCAGCACTGCTCAGCAGCAGCCAAAGCACTGGGGTGTTATCAACACCTTTCCAGCTACCAGGACAAAGCACAGCACTGTGAGGGCTGCTGTGGGAAAATGAACTCCTCAGCCAGACCCAATACACTATTCTAAACAGGAAACACCACTGTACTGTACCAGTTACTAAGAAGAGAATTACCTCTATCCCAGCCAAAACCAGGACAAAGGACATCGTGAAGCTGAATGATAAAGAAAAGGAGGAGACAGACATTACAAAAAACAAGGGAGACAATTACAAGAAACCAACCTTTCTAGTCACACTAATGGGATACCAAGAAATTGCAGGCACCACTTCGAAGAGGGCCAGCCTGGTCTTTGCAGATGATAAGGATGCAAATGTGAGGATCCTGGATATTTGGAGAATTTGGAGGTATGTCCGTGGAACTACAAGCAGACAGAGAAACATTCACACAAAAAGAACCTGGGAGGAAGGAAAAGGGGAATAGGCAAAAAGGGTCATAAAAACCAGGCAGCCTGTATGATTCTCTGACTGAGCCCTGTGCCTGATTATTACAATCTTTACTGGGTTTTTTTATGGCATTATATCTTGTTTTAGTGACCTCTCTGCATAAGAATACTGTCTATCCCGTGAGTGGCAGTGTTGCAAGGACTCAATGCCAGCTACTGAGAGGACTGGGATGAGTAGGGCAAATGGAAAGGCCTCCTTGCCTGTGGCTGGAGCAGCACCGTGGGACACAGCTCCAGTGTACCCAGTGTTGACTGCTGGGTGTGTCTGTACCTTCCTGAGAGAGATTGAAATGGTCAATGGCTTAAACATTGCTAAAATCATCAGAGGACTTTTGTCCACTGTAGCAAACTGCAAAGAAGCTGCTCACCTGCAAACACGGAAGCCCATCCCTCCCCAAATATGCCTACTAACTGGAATTTGAATTGTGATGGGAACTTGAGATAAGATAAAGGGGGGCACTGTTGTCTAGTCATCCCAGGTCTAGGGAGAAGAATGTATCCACAAGTGATACTGGAAGAGACACCAGAATGCTGATGTCTCAAACATTCAGTGACAAACTGCCCAGGTGAAAAGTAAGCACTCCGAGAAAGAGGAAAACCCTGTCCCTGTCGGCAGGTAGGGTACTGTCTCTTATTCCTTGCTCAAGTGAACTCAGCTGTGATAACTTCTCTGGGAAGTACCAGGACGTTCACATGTAGCCTGAAGGTATCCATCTCTGCTGATAGGCCATGATGGGCCATAATGGGCTCAACTGCACTGAGTTAACAGGCAGCTGGAATGACTTTGACTTGCAACTCACAGTATTACATCATCCAGTGTAAAACTCCTTGCCCCAGGCAAGACAGGGTATTCCCACCTGAGTGAATATAACTAATGAAATCTTTGAATTTCATGGACTTTCCCCATCCCCGATGGATTAAGATCATAATTTTGACAGGGCTCTGATATTCACTTCGACCATCAGACATCAAAATTGCAACAACCAAATCTTTTTTCTGGATCCGAGGGGTGGGCACTTCCTACTTTTATCCTTTCTTTCTCTTTCTCCCATTTTCTTAAGGGTTATTTTTGTACTTTTATATTATTATACTACTACAGATAATAACAACCAAAATGCCTACATACCTGCTTTCTATTGCAACCAAATTGTTCTAAAATAAACCTTACATGCATAAATTCATAAACACTAGTTATTCAGTGTTGTTTTCTCTAATCTGCCTCTCAGGATTTATTAACAAGAACCTGGGTTACCTTCACCTTCTGGGATGGGTTATAACACATCCCCAGCCAGGTGTGTGTGGGGTCTGTGTGTGGATTCACTGGCAAACTCTGAACAGGACCAGATGGGAAATGGAAAGTTCTGGGTTTGGGCAGGGTTACCAGGTGGGTGGAGAGTTTATCCTGGTATTTCAGCGGACACCCACATTAGGGTGGTGTGCCTGTTGGAAAAGTACTATATTTTTTCTTAGGAAAAGAATCTTCCAAATATAGTGCAAGACTATTCCACGTATTTGCTATGATGTCATCCCAACACATGAGGAAAACAACTCTACTCTTTTTACTCTTCTCTGACACAAGATTGAAAGTACTAAAACAGTGAAGAATATATGTTTCTGGTAATTCCTTTAACAGTGTTTCTTGATGTATGCCTATTCCTTATATCTGATGCTTATATTTTTTTCTCATAGCTGCAAATTAAACAGTATCTTCCTTATTCCACATGATGAAAAAATCATCAGTCTATTTTAAAATATTTTTAATTAATTTAGCTTATTTTTTAGAATGTATAGAAATTTTTACAATTTTGCTGAATTCACCTTTAAATATCTCTGTGTGTTACCAGTATATATTCTGAACATAATTATGAATACATGTATTTCTTTAAAACTATTTACATGGATCACACCTGAGTGTGCACACCAAGGCTAGCAATTAGAAAGTGATACACACCCTTTGAGAAAAGGTTTTCATCCCTGTAAGTGCCAGTGTTATATTTGTTTACTCTACACCATTTCTCTGTAATTTGCTTATGAGATTTCATGTGGCTATATGCCTTACCAAAGTAAAAAAAAAAAAAAAAAATTTCTTCTTCAGCCTCGCTTCTCCTTCTTTGGTCAGTTATCTAGAGCAAAGAGGAAATTAGATTTGTTTGACATTATTTGATCGTGATAAATCTCTAAGTTGTTTCTTACAATCTTATTACCCTCCTGGTGTTTACAAATGGATAGTTTAATAATCTGTCCTAGCATCTTTTCAGATACCAAAAATGGCTGTAATTCCCAGCAGTAAATCCCCCATACACACTTAATCTTTTTAAAGCACAGATACTGTATTTGCTGTTTTACTGTCTCTTGAGATTTCATTCTTCCTTTGTAAATTTTCCATAATACTTGTCAATGACTCAGAAATGGTTTTGAGTGTCTTCTTTAAATATAGCAAATTTCATCAGAACATGCTATCTCAAATACCTTTATCTACATAATCTTTAATCTTTCCTCATTCAGGCCCATTTTTTACTTGTTAAACATTTCATCACAGTCAAACCCTTTTTTCAAGAATGTTGTTAAAATGAAAGTGACCTTTTGAGTCTTTTCATTTTCATCTTCTTCTTGTTTTTCCCATTAGTCACAATATCCTTTCTTGACAACTGTTAAGGAATCCATTTATTTTTTTATCTGATACTTGCTAGGTTAAATTTTGTTTTTTTTTTCCTTTGCATATCTGACATCTTTCCCCTCTAAATTCCTATTCTCCTTTTTATCTTATATTGGTTTATAACATTTTGTTTCCTTCTTAAATGGTATGATTTCTTTTTAATGTCAGGTCAAGTAATATTTTTCATGCTGTTATGAGTATACATATGTAGTTGTTCATATGTAGTTACCTTTCTACCACATTCATTCTTGCTGTTCTGCATCCTGGAAATTACCAGCTGCCCTGCAATTCCATTTCTTACTTTTATTTTTGCTTGAAAATCCTTCCCTTGCTACCATATCAACCTGTTTCCAGAGTGTGATGAACTGTTTCCTTTTTGAAATCCATTGCCATGGTTTTGCTACTGTCACTCCTTTATTACCTCACAATCATGGACTCTATCACTTCATTTTCACACTAATTGTCTTCCACCTTCAGATTCTGGACCAGTACCTTCAGTTAGTCAGAGTCAAATATATTGCCAAGACCAAAAGGCTAAAAATGCATGGCTCAGGGCCCAAAAACTTGTAATATTTTTATGGAAGAGACAGTTTTAACTTCTGTCTTTTCAGCCCCTTGGGTATCTTTGGGTTAATTTTTCATGCATTTCTCTGCAGTCATAAGGGCTAGCAACCTGTTTTCTTCAAAAGTGAAATAAGATTTTAATTCTTATTCTTATTTTCATCTCTTATTCTTAAACTGCAGAGCTTTAACACTGATCAGGACAAGACTCTTGACAAAATAAGGATTTTCTACACTAGGTCTATTGACAACTTGTGAGAAGGTAGTATTTTATGAATATTTGCAACTCCTGCTGGTATGTTTTCAATATTTGGTTATTGAAAGCTCCCCTTCTTTATGTGTTTTTCATTTCTCACATTGCAAAAAAGTTGAATCTACTCTTCCCTCATGAGTAGTTTTTACTACATTGTGTCCCCTAAGGCTTTCAATAAACTCAGAGAGTGAAGGCAGTAATGCTGGCATTGACCTTTAACATAGCATAAAACTCAGTGTAATGAAATGAAATAAACTACACAGAATAGTGGAAGGATCTAATTTCCTATTGTGTATAATTTTATAAAAAACTGTTTTGTGGTCTAATGAATAAAAATATTTCTTTGTTACAGTATAATGTTATAAAAGTAATTGTTCCCTAATCAGTCTTAGAAGACATTTTATTTTAAAATTTATATGGTGGTAATATTTTGTGAAATAGGGAATTAGACTTAGTCTACAAAAAATTGTAGCCAACAACTTACAATGAGTTTGCTATTCACATTATGTAACAGATTTTTGCTTTGTTTTAAATTAATAATTTGAGCATTTGAAGGCTCTCATCTAATAAAGAATCGAAAACTTTCTCTTTCTTGGCTTCCCATTCATGAAGAACTTTGAGTTACAGATTTCACTTAGAATATATAACTTAAAGAAGGTTTTTGCTTGCACACAGTGTCCTGACTGACAATTCCCTGGGTCTTGCTTATCTCCTGGAAACTCTTTCTACAAGTGCTGCTTCCCTGCTGAGTCCATCCTCTTCTAGTGAGAATCAAAGCCACATCTCAAGCTGAGTTACGGAAAGCCTCCTGTTTTCAGAAGCCAGGTCGGGCAAATTGCATCAGAAAGGAACAATGTGATTCACATGATCACTTTGGGGCCTGAATGATATTTCTAGGTACTTTGTATGCTGTGGAGCATCAACAGCTCATTTTTCTATGAAAATGTACTCATAAAATTATTTAATTTATGTAAACTTAGCTTAGTTTATTAGAATCTCTTAATATTAAAATAAGAAGTGTGGGTTTGAATTCTGTATATTTTTCATTCATCTCTGTTAAAGCAATTATTTAAAATTGTTACCTAATACTCTGTATGATTAATTGTGATATTGTGGAGGAACCTTCACTTAATGAAGGAAAATGGGATTTTTTTTCTCAAGAAGAAAGGTATCTCTTTAAAAATTGCTGAATTGGAACAATCATAGTCTTCCACAGTATGGCTGTTACATGAAAATATAGACTCACTGGTTTCATTTATCCCATTAAAACATTGGAAATTGTAACTCTCCACTAAATTCTGAATGGTAGGTAAATACAGCCTAAAAATGTTTTAAAATGGGTGTTGTAATTTGTTTTTTCAGAGACTCAGAAGCAATGTGAGGGAAGTCCTAATATACAGGGACTATGCACAAGGAGAATGAGTGGAAGATGTAACAGGGGTCTGTAACTCTTTAAGCTGCCTTGGAATGAAAATAAATTAAAATCTCTTAGTCATGCAACACATCACCATTAAGTTGGTCACCAAGTGTTAAGGCTGTTTCAGCTTACATTTTAATGTGCCTAACTACCCAGTGTTGCACTGAATATAGATATGAATTGCTTGAGAGTTTAACAGAAAATCTAAGACTCTCAGTGATGGTAAAACTCACATACTTATAAACAAGTGGGCATTAAAGTTTGTGTGTATAGCTGGAAATTACTTCTGAAATTGGAACCCAGTATCATTGAAAATGTGACTGTATAGCTGCAGAATTGTGCTTTAGACCTCCTCTTCAACAACAAGGACAAAAAAAAACCCAAAAAACCATGATCTTTGGTTTGTGCCTTGGGAAATAATATTGTATGTCTAGTGTTCCAGGCATAGGCTCTACAATGGCAGAAGAATACATTCAGCAGAAAAATCTACATGGTTACAGCAAGTGGACCAATGAAGCACAAATGATTGTTGTGTCAGTTTTTACTGGTTTGGGATCACAGATCTGCATTGCAATAACAGTACCTTTACATTACCATTACATTGTTAGTAACAACAGTAACAAGCAAAGACAGCTTGGTAGCTAGTGGCAACCCAAAGTACAGTATTTATGGGAACATTTAGATGAGTAGTTTTTCTGAAGTACCTATTTTGTATTCACATGCACAAACTGAAAATGTAGTATAGCTTTTTAAAATTTGTCTAGTAGAGTAATGAATAACATTTGGTGCAAATACTTGTGGCAATGTGTCCTTCTGTAATCTGAGGGTTCGAGCATCGTCATGGAAAAAAAAATAAAAACAGACGTATTTAAGCTCTTAGGAACACCATTAGCAAAAAGCCAGCACCTTGCAAATGCTCTTGCAAAAAAAAATCTTGCAAAATTAGAGCATGAAGAATGAAATAATTTTTCATACAGTGACTGAAACAATGGAGAAACCTCTGGAAAAGGCAAATAGTGGTGTGAAGGAAAGCTAGAGAGAGAGAATACTACAAAATTGAGATAGTCTGAAACCTGCACATTCTGTCTGAGGATACCAGTGAAATGTTAGGGGTTTTCTTGGATAGATGAATGATTAGAAGCTTATTTAGAAACCATTATTTTGATTTTTTTCTGAAATACAGAAAATGCAACACGTGCAGTCCAACAGCAAATGTAGGGATTGTTTATATTACACTAATATGATGCAGTGTCATGATATCAACTTGAAGAAGTGCCAATATCACACTGATATCACACAAACTCTGTGACTCAATAAAATTACACGGGATAATTTTTTTAAATGCAGAAAGATCAACCATCAGATACAGTGGACTGTGAACTTGCAGTGAACAACACATCACAGAAGAAACCTTAAAAAATACTAAAAATTCTAATGAAATATTAGAGACATTCTAAAGGCCAGGGCACAAAATATTAGGCACTCCCCCATATCAGTGGAGAGTTATTGCTGCATGGATTGTGTAGCATGAGAGATGAACTAAAATTTTGTTAGTTTTTTCTTTTTTTAGTTCTTGTTGCCACTTAAAGTCCATGTACTCTTTAACAGAAGATTATATGATTTTAGAAATGTATGTGGAGTTAACAATAAAATTCCAGTTTATACAAATCATCCCTGTAGCAGGCCCAGCTATGATGTGAGGACAGAGTCTATTCTAAGTAAAGCACTGAAGTTAGAATCCTCAATAACTGGATTCATTACATTCTTTCTGTGTGGCTGATCTACCGATAGCACCCTTCTGCTATGCAAGATGTCTCTGCTGACATCCAATCAAAGTGTCAGATATCTTCTTGAGCAGATTTAGTAGTCTGACATTTCTTTTTCTGACTCCTGGTCACAGCCATCTGAACCCCAGAACTGCAGATAAAACAGGAGTTAGAAATAAAAAAGCATCTACATTCCCATAAAAGGTAGAAATAACTGCATAGAGTTGCTGTTGAAATTTGATGCTTGTTGTGAGTGACAAGAAGTAAGAGAACCAAGTGTCATTTTCACCAGGTGTTTTTGATGTGATGATGTGGACTTGGTAAAAGATAATTCCACATTCTACTGCTTCATGTCAGTTATAGATTTTTGTTCTCTGGTTCAACGGATATTTAAATTCTATATTTCTGTCTTACCCTAACAATACCTGTCATGGAAGGAGACTAGTCACTCTTGAAAATTTTGGCACAAATTAACTCCTTCTGCAGCTTCATTCTTATAGTTCATGGATCAGATGTTTCACTCAATTGATAGCAGCACACCAACAACAATAGGAGTTATTGCTTTGAATAATGAAATTAATATATCTTTCCACATTAACTTTCATTTTCATCCTTTCTTTTAATTTCTAAGAATGTAGTTTTACTGTATATGATGAGCAAAACTTCAGTACCTCTGAAGTTGACCACACTGTTTAACCTTCATTTTTCCCATGTGATTTTTCTGTGATGGAGAACTCTTAACTGGTTTACAAATCCTATGTGAATTACATTTTAGGGTCCTAGATACAGCATGTGTATCTTTACTTTAGAAAAATGAACTCACTTTAATCCATACTGATATGTTTTTAAGTCACAGGGACACTATGGTATTTGCTGTAAAAATCCAACATATTCTGAGTTCTTGAAGGAAGTTCAGGTAGTTCCCTATTTATTTTACGGATCTTCTTGTGAGTTTAGAAACAGTATTGAATGGGCAGTCATCTGGCTTCGTAGGAACAATAAAGTCTGAGTTCACTCATAATTTCTGTTGTATTTCTTATTAAAAACACTGTGAGTTTTAAACCAGCTTTGAGGATAATCAATACCCATGCCCTTCACTTACTCCTTTTTCCCTTCTTTCAGCTGGTAGATATGTTACGGACTCTGAACATTTCCTTCAGTTGCCCTAGTTATTGCATCAGCAAGTGGTAGCACTGAGCATATTTGCATCCAGAGTTTCTTTTCCAGCTTTAGGATGGTCTTAATATTGTTGACTTTTAGTGATTACTGCAGGAATGGACCAGATCATCATGGTGTGTGAATTATTTCCTTGTAAGATTGAGGCCTCTATATCTGTCCTTTAAGAGACCTGAGATTTTATAAATACTGTAATGTATTGCTAATCTTTTAACTGTAATGGAAATTTTTATAGCTCCTTTCTAGATACCTCCCTATATCCACATGCTTCATTTTTTTACAGAGATCAATACAATCTGAGACCATTGATCCTAAAGTAAAGCAAGAGCACATCTTTCAATAACATGAAGTTGAAAACACTAGTTCAAAACAAATACTCAAATTGAAAGGGAAATTTAATAGGGTATAGTTTTGTTTCAGTCTTTTTGATAAAATGTGATACATTATCACATTTTCACAATGGATCCTAGACAAATTAAAAGACAATTTAGCATTATTACGGAAATAAAATATTAAAGACAAGAAAGATATGTTTCTTCTATCCTTTTTAAAAGCTCAGAAAATAAAAATTAGTGCCTGTACCTTAAAATTTAGATTCTGGGGCAAAAGTCCTCTAAGATATACAGAATGACATAAAACCTCGTGGTCTTGAAGGAGATTTTAAGCTTAATGGCTAAAATTCAAAATCTCTAGAAAAAAAAAATGCAGCAAACCAGGATTTTCCTTATGTGTCCCTTCCTGCTTTACAGTTTAAAGGTAATCCCAGGCAAGCATTTTCAATTAAGAAAACCGTGTTTTTGATACAAGTGTGCAGTATAATTTATTTCAATATGCCAAGTGATTTGATAGGAATAAGTCACTCCAAGCTCTATTAAATCATTTTGGTCAGATGAAGAAGGTCTCTTCTGACTGATTATGACCTTAGTGACCACAAGCATGAATATATGACTTTTCTTTCTGATATTTGGGTACCATGTGTGGAAGTAGTTAGAATTTCAGAAGATGAGATGAATATCTTGGCTGTTGATATCTGAGTAGTTGACCAGACACACAGATGATCTCAAGGAATTTGTTTAAAAAAGAGTACCATGATTTTTACCTCTTGAATGTTTTCACTAATACTCAATAAAAGATGAAAAGTTGAAATTCTGAATTCAATTGAAGTAAAAAGAAGAAAATTCTTCTCCTGACCAGGTACTATCTTGGGTCTACTTAAGCAGGGACTTCCAAAACTGACTGAGGAAAAGAAGACAGTCAAGGATCAATTATGATTTTGACTGAATGATATTGAAAACTCTTTCAATGCAGCATGAAACTGATAAAGTTATTCCAAAAATGGGTATTATTGTACAGATCTCTTTGACTTTGGTGCAGATCAACGCACCTGGACACAAGAGTTAACCCTGAGGAGGAACAGCAGTGTTACAGTTATGAAGTCAGTGCTAGAGCTGATTTCAGGAGATCAATTACAGGAATTCAATAGAGACCTTTTCAGTACTGTGAGTAAAATACATCTATATAAATAAATCTGACTTTTGTTGCCCAGTTGGGATCTCAAACAGCACAGTCCCCCCTCATTATTTTAATCTGGATTGGCTCCATTTATATGATACTACTGTTCTCATCTCTGCTATTCTCTGTCCTTGTTCTTTCCCTTTCAGTACAAAAAGGAACAGCATTGAGCTGTAGTAATTATTCCATTATATTATAAGGCAAGAATACCCCACTGTAGTTATCTGCTCCTGCCTAAATGGGAGCAATTTTTTTTTCTTTTTCTTTTTTTTTTTCTTTTTCTTTTTTTTTTCTTAAGCAAACACACTGCATACACACAAAACACTACCTTGCCTCAAAAAATTCCCACAGTGTTTTCTTTTTGGAAATTTCCAAGTGATTGCAAATAGTTACAGTGATTTATTGTTCTTCTTTTCTTATTTTTCAAACTTGTTTCTAGTTGAATTTGTCTGCCTTCACTTTCCATCTATTAAATCTTTTTGTTTTCCAAACTTGTCTCTCCAGCTTCTACACCAACAAGGTAGCTGGCCTACAGCCAGGTAGGCAGTCTAGGCATAGCTCTCTGTTGTGGACACCCCTTCCCCTATGAATGACCTTCATTGTTAATTCCTGCTCTGTGGTCTGAACAGAAATGGGGGCTGACAAAACATCGCAATGTAAACCTTTACTGACACAGTAAGAAAGACTAGGAACAACACATCCATAAGGTGACTCACCCAATCACTGACAGCAAAACCAGGATCATAAGTGACTCCATGTCTCCAGTGGACTATCAGTGACACTTAGCGTGTGGGTCACCCAGCAGCACCAGCTAATAAAGCCAAAGCCTTCTGAATGTGGGTGAGAGCTGTGACAAACCTTGTCTGCACAGCAGTAGCGTTATCATACAGAATCATACCTTGTGTGAATAATGTGGGAGGCTTCCTGCCAACACTGCTGATACCAGGCAAGGGGCAGGATGTCAGAAATTGCATGATCTGCTAGCAGTCTGAACTTAAAAGCATAATTACAATTTTCCTCAGGCACTCCACTTTTCCAAGATAACAATAATAAGAAACAATGAGATTCTGCCGCACTTGCTGGAGCTTGATTGTGAAGCGCTTCAAGTAAACTAAGAGATATTTCTTTACTGAAAATATTGAAAAAAAATGGTTTCTTGAATGAATTTCATTATATTGATGATGAGGTGAATATTAGTGTTTTACCTTCAAGAGGTATTTTCAACTTTCTTTAAGAAACAGTAATGTAAGCAATTATCTTCAGGGCTCTTAAATGTCATTGTTTTATTTTGGTTTGTTTTCTTTTAATACAAACTCAAGTTATCCTGTCTCATTCTGACTTTTAATGAATGCAACCACTGAAGTTCAGTGGAGAGTCAAAGAGTGAGCAGATGTAAACCCCACAAAATACCATAGCTATCAAAACACAAAGAAATTGTTTAATGCATCTTCCTTAGTCTAAATTTAAATTTGAAAAAAAAAAAAAATCAACCAGGCACAAATAAATGTATTTTCCTCTTTTCATGCCCCAAGACATCCTGGCTATTTTGGATTTAATAAAAATCCAAATTTATTTTAAGTTCTGCTCTCTCCATGCCAAAAATAGTTGGTTTTGCTCATGCTATACCAATCATAGGTTTACATCTGAAGACTTATCTCTATCCAGGAATTAGAAGTGTTTACTAGCTGAAGTTTCTTTTTCATAAGAGACACTATAAAGAAGAAACATCTATACAAAACTGCAATAAATATTTGATTCTCTGTTAATAAATAATTATTCCAGTGGCAAAACTGCTAACTTTTCCACACAAAATGGACAAACTTCACAAACTGAAATAGGGAAATTAAAAAAACAAGCATTTGTCTGCAATTTTTATTGTATGGGTAGCATAAAAGAAAAGGTTTAAAAGTATAGTGCAAGTGTGTCACCCTTAATCAGTAAGGTCTAAAAGTGTTTTAATAGTGCAGTGTTCTAAATGTGATCTCCCATGTCTTTTTTCACCCTGGGATACTCTCAGTAATAGGATTTCCCTCAAAGCCTTTTTAGCACCATAGGATTTCTTTCTGCCCCAATAGAACTTCTCTCTGATCATGGATAGGCTTGGATCACAGTAGGGATGAGAGATCATGAAAAGGAATGAATTAATGAACAAGCAAATTTTAAAGAATTCAGGCCTTTTTGCCTTAATGACACAAACTACTAGTTTTAAAATTGTCCCCTGATACTAGTAGCTATTCTGTCATGCTACAGCCCAAGGATCTATGCAAACTCAGAGCTTTATGCTGATAAATTACTGCATTCAGTTCTCATAAGAAAACGTATCTCTCTTCAGAACTTCATAATGCCTCATGAAATCTGCTGAGGCTTAACATTTCCATTCTCTCAAGCCCCAAAGGAGTTTGTTGTTATCAATAACTATTTCTCCCCTTTGCTTTTAATATTTCTGATTTAAAAGTACAGCCTTGTTTAGCACTTGAACTGTACAGCTTGCAGCTTGCCAGTAAAAATACCATTTATTGTTGTCCAGAAATCATAGCCAACAAAGCATCCAATACTCAGAAACCCACAGATCCTGTAAAATGACTCTGTAATAGACAGTTTGAGGATTTATAGCTCTCTCATGACTCTTGTTTGAGATCATATCCTAATAACCACTTATACCTAATCAGATGGAATTTATGCAACCTTATCCAGTAAATGGGCCATGTGAATGTTTCTCTATTATTGCCTCCGTAGCTCACAGACTACAAAACAGTTGATAGTAATTCTATGCAAAACCAAATTACTCTTCTAAGAATAGAAATCTCAATGGCCTTGACATAAGTAATTTCAAAGTACAGTGGAGCCCAGATCTAAAGAAATGCTTGAGGGATAGAAAATTTGTTTGTGGAACTTTTTCCCACTAAATTAGTCATTCAGCTCTTTGTTCTGAGGAAAAAATAAAAAGGAAATTAGTTTGATAAAATGGTTGGGGCTCCTAAATTTATGCTCCTCAAATTAATCCTTTACTATGTTGCTTTCACAGCTGCCTAGAAAGAATATTTTTAATTTGCATCTCAATATCAAATGAAAAATGTTTTGTCACACTGTGTAGAGGGCAGCCAAATATATCACACTTCTTTGAATTACTTTAGGGAATTAAAATCTGTGTCTTGTACCTATGAGAATCATATGGATATTTGTAATGCTAGTGTTGTTTTGTTTAATTTTGCATAGTGTAAGGTATTTAGCAATAATTAAGTTGAATTTTTTTCTGCAAATCTTATGTCTATCCTACTTAATGACTGAAACATGAAATAACAACAGCACATAAACAAAAAAATATGCAGGAATCAACAAAGTTTTTTGTAGAAACGTAAACTGTTTTTCTGTCACACAATTTTATTTATCTGTATTCATTGTTGTTAAAGAGACAAGAGTTGAATACAGGCTTTCTGATTCCAAATTTTCTGTAATTTTAGTGCTGCATTCATTGCTTATGATTCTGTGCTCAGAAATTACTGGCTGGTTAGACTCACCTTTTTATCATTCTGTCTTTCCTCAGTTTGACCTGAACTTTAATTTTTGCTGTAATATGATTTTTATCTATAGAGTTATCAAAGTTTAGAATCTTAATATGGTTTCCTATGATGACTGAAAAAGCTTATATCATACCATGTGCCTTCAATAGTATAAAGCAGGATCTTGACAAGAATTATTGTTCAATATTAAACTCTATACAACTTCAGTGAGACAGAGAAAGACTTTTAGTCTGTTCACTCAGCTACAAAATAACTGCAGTTACAATCCTAAATATTTCTTTGGCTTGCAAAGAACAGCATGGCACCAAAGCCAGCTAGCCAATATTAAATTTGGGCAAGATTGGTCCGTGAGGTTTTTTATATTACATGATTGCTATCTGCTACATGTAATTTTAATTTTGTGTCAGTAGCCAGTTTAGTACATTTGTGCATACATAATTCTTTTAAAGAGATATATATTAATATTAACATATATTTAAGTTTTGACAATCACATTACATGAATTTTCCCAAGTTACACTCTATCACAGAAAAAAGTCCCTGAAACAAACCTTTAGACGATTTATGATGTTTGGATTTCACAGATTAAATTTCAGCCACTCTCTCACTATTTACATGATGTAGAATTATATAAACTAAGGTAAATTTTATCATATATGCTTTCCAGAAATATCAAGAAGCCACACTATTTTCATAGAAGGGTCCATACTTTACTAATAACCTGCAACTTAACACTAAAAATAAAAAACTGTAAAGAAACTTAAACTCGGCATTTCATAGAGTACGGATAACACCTACATCAGTATATAATGCCCTGTCTACACTAAATATTGTGTGGTTGTTTTGCTTTATGGTTTTTTGGAAAAGGTAGAAGCTAAAGTAAGCCAGCTGTACTTTCCAGTGCTAGAATTGCCACCTGCAGTATCGTGATACTTATTATAAATGAGCAGTACAGCATCATTTATGTGCTTAGTTCTTGCTCCATATTTATGTCACTATGGGTCTTTCCATTTTCTTCATTAACCTCTGATAAAAGGTTTTATTTCTGTTTTGAAATACAGGTAGCACTTTGTTTCTAGTTGAATAAAATAGATCCATTCTGATACTTGCCTCTCTGACATACCTGCAATAACACACACAGACCAGGTGTTAGTCAGGAGTCTCATGTTCATGTGTCTGAGCAACTGGTACAGCTTCTGTCACAGAGGGAGAGAGAAAGAAAAACTTTTTCCCCTGTTAATGACACTATCCTAGCTAACAATATTTTGGGAAATCATATTTGTAGTCATGCTTCTCAGGCTTTGAGAGGGAGGATATACAGACAATGCTACTACTCTGACTAAGAAAATATAATTATGGGTTGGGTAGTGTGACATCATTACCTTTTGCTGTGAATGATGAAATAAACAAACGGAACAGTGTATATACTATGATGCAAAATGGTGAAATTATTACTTATAAAAGTAGAATTTGCGATTATAATCAATACATAAAAGTCTGCTTCTGAGTCTCCTTCCTCCTGATGCTTTTTCTTTGCTCTACCATGACCTCCTCCATGGGCTGCAGGGGAACAGCCTGCCTTACCACTGCCTTTACACAGACTACAGGGGAATGAAACTCTGCTCCAGTGCCTGGACCACCTCCTCCCCCTCCTTCTGCTCTGATGTTTCTGTCTGCAGGTTTATTTCTCACAAATTTGGCCCTCATTCCCCTCTCTGCTGTGCAGCATTATTCCCTTTCTGAAACATGTTTTCCCCAAGGTGTCACTGCTTTGGCTGCGGGGTTCAGCCATGCCCCGTGGTGGATCTGTCAGAGCCAGTGGGACTGGTTGTGTCTGCACAGAGGCCTCTGAAGACCCCGCTGCCACTGACTGGCACCTGCACCCAATATACCCTGTTATAGAACAGAAAATGTAATTAAAAGATGCAACTTACAATTTTAAAATTTATGACTTACAAACTCAAAATTCTAGCAAAGAAATTTTAAAAATAGTGTAAAGGAAAACTATTTATATTTTAATACTATGGCAACCAAAAAGTTGCCTTTTTTTACATTTTTTTTTAATCCTATTTTTCTGATTTGGTAGTATCTTCATCAAATTACTTTTACTTATCCTATTGTGTTAAATGTAAATAATAAGTTAAATATTTTTCCAACCTATAAAAAATACACCAATGAAACATTTGGAAACTCCAGAACAGTGAAAGAACAAAATATTAAAGTAGCAACATCACCATTCAAAAAAACCAGCTATACATCTTTGTGTTATATTTCTCTCTCTTCATGTTTACAATTATTCAAAGTCACGTTATGAACAAGTAGGTGCTAAGCTTTAGTGGTGAAAATCACTAGAGGAAAATACTCTTAGAGGAAAACAAAAAGAATGAAAACCAAACTGTAAAAATCTGATACCTGAAACATGCAGAGTTCAGGTAAGATTATGAGCTGCTTAAATAATTAATTAACTCACAGAATATTTAATTGCATGTTTTGATCTGGCCCACCTATACTAAAGATATAGCTTAGCCAACAGAGTTAACTTGCACCACACTTTTAGTTCTTGGGGTTCTTTGGGACAAGCCAGATTCTTGGCACAATTCAGGCTGCATTCTCAACTTTCATAGTTGTTTACAATTGTGAGAAACCATAGCAAAACACTGAAGTTACAGAACATCTCATGGTTCCAGCTGCCTGTTCTTTCACCCAGTAGGATACCAAGTGCCTAAAGTAACAAGAGTTGCTGTAACATATCCTAAGTTCCTTGTGAGGCTTTTCTCTAAGTAGTATATTATAAGGCAGCAAGGTCTGCAAGACTGGAGGTGTTTTTCCCTATTATTGGCACAATACAAGTCAGCTAAGAAGAGAAACCAGAAGGTGTTTGTCTCTTTTCTGAATCTGAAAATCAGGCATTTATCATAACCTCAGAGCTGAGAAGATGCATCTTTTATCATAATTTTGTTTGTCATCTTTCTTTCATTTGTTGAGTATTCTTTGTTATATCCACAAGCTGATCATACCTCTTTTTATTCTTCAGTTACTTGGTGGTTTTTTTAACTTTGCACACATGCAAAATAGAATACAGTGAAAAAAAGCTGTTGTGTATTTGAGGGTAAATTGCATATTAAAGGTAAGAGAAAAGCATCTTTGGTGTGGAGTGATTCAAAGAAATAAACTGTGGAAGTTTGAAATAGAAATTACATACTGAACTGGTTTTAACTTAGATTAAGTGGGAAAATATAGACCCAATAGTCAGGACTGTGGACTTAAGGCACCTTCCATTACCACTATTAAGACAAACATTCATACAGGTTGATTTAACAAGGGCCAACTAAGTAAAATAAATAGTTTCTTCCTTTACTTGAGCAAATGCTGGTTCACATCCTATATATGAAGTAACTTGAACTATATATTTTTATTTTAGTCAATGACGCTAATGAGAGATTTTTTATTTTCATGAACATATTCAGCATTTGTATTGATACAACTTGGATTTATATTTCAATTGTAAAAAAGTCCCAGCAGACACGAGCCCTAATTATCTTAAAGTTTGACACAATATTTTGAAAGAAACCCTTATTTACAGTGAAATTATGCACTGTCCACATGGCGAAGGTATATAGATCAGTAATATTTTTTAACATTAGGAATTATATATTTCCTCTCCAGACTTTACAAGCCTGACTATGACCAACCAATTTGATTTAATACACCATAATCAGGGCCTACTGTGCATTTGAATAACCTAGTTTGTTACAAAGGAGATGCAAAAGAACTTTTAATATATTCACCTGCATTTCTGGAGAATTATAAATAATTAATAACTACTTCCATAATGCAGAATTTCCAATTGAATTGAACAACATATTTAAAGGCTTTAAAAGCATATTTACTTTGGTACTTCAGTGTTACAATGTGCACAGACAATGTCAACAGATTGTAAGGATAAAAGAATCCTATTTCTTGTGGGTTAGTAGTAAGGGCTTTTTATCTGAAAGAGTATTTATGGGACTCCAAAACATAAGGGTATAACTTGCAAGGAAGAAATTTGTTTTGTGTTTGCATATACACACCTGCATGTGTATGTATATTATATATATGCATGTATATATCCATATGGTTGTGTTTGGGGGTTTTGTTTGTTTGTTTGTTTGTTTGTTTTAATAATGCCATCTGGCAATATTAAAGACAACTATTTTAAGGTAAAAGCAACTTATTTTGTGGAAAATTAACATTATAAATATAAATATATCTGATTTATTTCTTTATCTGCTTTTCTTCTCCAAAAGAGTAATGAACTAAAGACCTTTGGAGGTAAAACAGCTGTAGAAAGCAATTTGTTAAATTTGATTTAATTCTTTCTATTTTAAACAACACAGATACTGTGTTTGGAGCACATTAAAACTCTGATAAAATTTAAAATAAAGATGATTTATCTTTCTAGATTTTGAAAGCTAAAATTCACACTTTTATGGTGCATGATAAATGCTATCCAGAAGATGCTCAATATTTTTCTAAATTTAGTTATCCCCATAGTGCTCATTTTTGAAGAAATTTAGTCCAGGATTTGATTTTGTTAGTTTATTTGCCTTATGTGCAATTCATTATTGATCCTTGCATTGTTTTTTTTTTCTTTTTAAAAGAATGCACACTGTAATTATTTAATAAACCTGGCAAAAATAACGTCATTAACAATTAACCTGGTCAAAGTTCAAGTAAATCATATTTGTATAAAACCAAATTGCCCTTTCTATTAATTCTTGCCCTTTCTGTTAATTCACATTTACAGATCATAAAATGTAGTATCTAACTCTTCAGCATACACTCACTAATATGCTGCTTCTTTTTAAACATGCTTACGCTTAAATTCTTTATCTTTCTGAAACTTGATTTTAGTAATAAAGTTTTCCACTACAGTAGGTTCTCATTCTTCCAGTTCTGCAGTATCTGAACTCCTCTGTCAAACATGTATTGGACAATAAACATCACTTTCACTACCATTCATTATCTCTAGATCTGTGAAGAAATATTAGCTGTGACAGAACCTTTCACTCTGAGAATTCAACTGAAGAGGAGATTTAGGGTGACTACAGACAAGTGACATATCTGAAAGACCACAGAAGGTAATAGCAATTGCATGTGGGGAGAACGAAATAAATTAGAATGTTGACACAAAGTAGAGTTGAGAAGCAAATTACTGGGAAAGAGAAGATTGACAATATAGGCATAGCTTGAAATGAGTGTAAGGACTTTTCTAAGGTGGTGTTTTATCAGAACAGCAGTGGACAGCCTGGAGAATTGAAAGTGAAAAAGGAATTATTACAACCTGAAAGGGTGAATAGATGAATAGACAGAATTAGAAGGGTAGGATGGAAAGAAATATTGAAATCAGATGATCTAAGTTCAAATGTAAAAAGACCTGAAGGATGCAGGGAGACGATGCTTTGCGTATGGTTGCCAAGAAAAGCATTCTCAGTATTGATAAAGAAGAAATGGGAGAAGTAGTTGTATAATAGCATTATCATTGTGTCAGCTTGTTAGTAAAATATCCAGGAAAAATTGGCTTCAACAAAGGCAACCCCTCATAGATAACATTACTTTTTAAAGCAATTAATGTTACTTTGTCAGCAAAAATGTTATCTACTTGGATATTCCTGTTAAATATAAAGATACAGATAACTAACTCTTTAAATAAAGTAATGCATATGTGTATATTATCATAGTCTTACAACTAAAATTTGTCATGTTTTATTTTAATTCAGCACATATTGATAGAGAAAAGTTTCTGCACAGTATAAAATGAGATATATTACTAGCTTTATTTCTGAGATGGTAATTCTGGCTCTAAACTTGTCATGGGTGAAAACATACATGTGAGACAAGAAGAACAACAAAACTAATATTAAAAAGTTTGCGTTTTTTTCCAAAAGAAAATTATACAGATATTTTGTCTTTATCTTCTGAGATTTTATAACACTCATGATGAAGTTTTTCTTCATCACTTCAGTTATACTTGCTTTGATGCTGAATAAACTGCAGGTCCTAACTATTAAATCCCATAATTCTGCTGATAATTCATATAACCAGTAATGTGCCATTTTCTTAAGAGAAAAACAAAGAGTGGACCAGCTAAGTGATTATTTGTCATCCTGCCAGGATAGCAATATCTAACGTGCTTTGTGCATACCAATAATCTGAATGTATTTCAAATAGTTAGATAAATGTATTTTAGTTCAAAAGGATTTACTACTTTTTCTCAAGTCCATTTCTTATTCAACTCTGGTTTATCAGGCATCTCAGAAATGCTTTCTGTGTGATTGCTTTGCAGTTATGTTTTCATGTAACTATCTACTTTCTTTTTTCTCAGCTTTAATGAAAGTGCACATTATATGGAACAGTCTTACTTACAGGCTTGTAATTTTCTCTTCAATTTTTTCATTTCCGTGTCTGTCAAAGTTTGCTTTTTCCTTTGAGATGAATACTTTGAAATACCATTCATGCTGATATTTTGCAGACTGTACTTGTGCTAAACAACACCATATTCCTCGAGCAGTCTTATGCTGAATAGTTTGGTAGGGTGTTATTTTTTCCAGCATAAGCAGGAACAGCAGATTCTCAACTTAAATTGAAAATACCTGGCAATGATGGAAAAGACTGAGATTTTGAAACACTGAGTTCTAATTTCTCAACACTGAAGACCACTAGTTATCAACTCTTCTCATCATCTATGCATTTTTAAGTTTTAGATTTTCTTTGTAGTACTGTCATGTGAGTGAAGTAAATAATGTTTTTAATGTATGTGAAACTTGGAGATGCTATAGTGGAAATATGTTTATATTTCCTATATACTATATAGTAAAGTATGAATACATTATAATTTATAATATTTCTCATCATAGTATATATAGGCTCATAGAATCATACAGCATATTTAATACATTTTACAGTAAAATTCATAAAATATAAAATATTTATTATATATAAATATATATATTTAAATTATACACGATATATATTGAAGCCCAACTGGAATATTACAGCTGACTTAATGACCATTTTTAAACAGAGTAAATAGGAGGACTCTGGGAACTACTGAGCAGTCAGCCTCACCTCCATGCCCAGAAAGATCATGGAACACGTTGTCCTGGAAGGTATGTTAAGATGGAAGAGAGGGAGCTGCTTAGGTATAGCCAACACGGCTTCACTGAGGGCAGATTCTGCCTGCTTAATATAGTGGCATTCTGTGGTGGAGTAACTCCATCCGTGGACAAGGGAAGAGCTACGGATGTTGCCTACTTGCACTCATGTAAGGACTTTGATAGATTCCCCCACAACTTTCTTACTTCTACATTGGAGAGGTATGGGTTTGATGGATGGACTCTTAGACTGATAAGGATTTGGATGGATGGCCACACCCAAAGAATTTCAGGCTTAATGTCTGAATGTAAACCACTAATGAGTGTTGACCCTGCTGTCTGTTCTGGGATCAGTATCTCTTAATATCTTCATTAATGACATAGATAATGGGATAGACTTCACCATCAGCAAGTCTGCAGATGATCCCAAGCTGAGTCATGGATTTGATTTGCTAGAAGGAAGGGATTCCACCCAGAGGGACCTGGATAACCACTCCTTGAGGAGTGTGCCTCTGTGAGGCTTATGAAGCTCAACAGGCCAAATGCAAGGTCCTGCACATGGGTCAGGGTAATCCCAAGCATGAGCACAGACTAGGGCATTAACTGATTCAAAGCAGCCCTGCAGAGAAGAATCTGGGGGTGGATGAAATATTGGACAATGTGAGCATGGAGCCCAGAAAGCCAGTCATATCCTGAGTTGCATAAAAAGTAGTTCAGCCAGAAGATTGAGGGTGGTGATTCTCCCTGCTCTATTCCACTCTTAATAGACCTCAGTACAGCATCAGTCTCTAGGGTCCTGAATAGAGGAAAGATGTGTACGTGTTAGAGCAGGTCCAGATGAGGGCCATAGAAATGATCAGAGGGCTGGAACACCTTTCCTAAAAAGAAAGACTGAGAGAATTTCAGTCTATAAAAGCAGCCTATAGGAAAGATGGAGAAAGGCTTTTTACCGAGGGCATATAGTGATAGTACAAAGGGCAATGCTTTTAAACCAAAGGAAGATAGGCTTATATTATGTATAAGAAAAACATTTTTATGATGAGGATGGTGAGTGACTGGACCAGGTTGCCCAAAGAAATTGTCTACAGTCCATCATTGAAAATGTTCAATGTCAGGTTAGAGGGGGCTTTGAGCAACCTATTTGGTTGGAAGGTATTCCTGCTCCTGGCGGGGGGGTTGCAACGTGATCTTTCAAAGTCCCTTCCAACCCAAACCATTCTATAATTCTGTATTTATATCTATATTCTATCTATATCCTATTCTATCTATATCTATATTCTAGCATAATATTTTTTATAAATATATGCACTATGGGTCTATAGCTATATATATGTATGTGTATATATATATTTATATATATATAGATATAGATATAAAGACAATTGATATCTAAATTCCAATTTCCACTTTGGATGTTTAGGTACAAAGGTCTAGTCATAAAAATCCACCTCTCAGCAGCTAAAGCCAGAGGTATGAATCTTTCTAGCTGTGTCTCTTTTTAAACCTAACCATCCATGTGATATTATACTCTGCTTCTGAATATATCCAGAAGCAACCTTTTATTGATTAGGTTGAATGGTCTTTTACCTTTCTCACAAAAATTTGAAGCTGGTCTATATACCAAGCTTCCTCCTTATATGAGTTCCTGGAAAGGTTTTAAAATGCTAATGTATTTGACTGCCACAAAAAAATCAAAGGAAATATTACTCATGAAGGAGGTATAGATCCTCCACTCTATACCAAATACAGTAAGTAGTAGGTGATTTCCACAGATTCAGCCACTTCCAGAAAAGAAGGCTTCATGACATGTAACGATTACTTGGGAAGACAAACATCATTACTCTGAACATCCACCCTTCCTATATATATTCTTTAGCTTTTAGTGACGAGCACAAGACGGTCTGTTCAACTGGGGTCATCTGTCCTGGCTGTGTCCCCTCCCAGATTCTTGTGCACTCTCAGTCTACTCACTGGTGGGGGAGGGTGAGAAACAGAAAAGGCCTTGACACTGTATAAATGCTGCTCAGCAATAGCAAAAGTCTTGGTATGTTACTAACACTTTTTGTGGTCATGAGTCCTAACTATAGGCTGACACAATCTTCTATGAAGAAAAGTAACTCTATTCCACCCCAAACCAGTACACAAACACAATCCACAGAAATCAAGATCTGTATCTATCCATTTTATGAGTTTTCTAAGTCTTGGAATACAGAAGGATGTTCACTCTTCTACAGAAAAGTTGATTGGAGGTATTGTGTATATGTGAGACAGTGGCTTTCATTTAGTGCTGTGTTGTGAACGCAGAAGGATATGGGAAACTGGAGCAGAGCTCCTACAGAGCCAAGAGATTGGTGATATGTGAGGGAGGGAAGCATCTTTGCATTTCCCAGCTCCTACTGAGCTTTTATCAGATAATCGACTTTTGTTTTGGGGAAAAGAATAAAAAATCCAAAACCAGAAACCAACAAAACAAAACATATTAATTAACATCTTTATCCTTTAAAAAGTGTTAGAGCCTATTTCAGAAACTTTGGAAAGCCCCAGGAGGTACAAGGGAGTACTTCCTTGTTGTGAAGTGTAGGAAAATAGTACTTCATATTCTCAACCATAATATTATATTAATGTCTGGAGACAGGTAGAATATCCTAAATATAAAGAATTTTGCTTTTAACCAGCTATGTCTCCACTTCTCCTTTTCTCTCCCTGCGCCAAATACTAGTGAATGTCTTTGCTAGAGTACTGAAGTCTTAATATGTTACTGTAGAAGTCTTTGTAGCAGAAGGCTGATACACTTCAAATCAAAACTAAATCAAAGAGAGACGTTTCCTAGGACATAGCACAAGGTTGTTCACTATCAGAGGCTGATGAGAAATGGAGTTACTTGAAGGAAGAAAGGCAAAACAAAAGAAGTCCTCAAAGAAACAGCTACAGACTGACCTCTTTCCTCTATGGAGTGCAAACTCATAACACAGGATGGTCCCTGGTTTTCAACAGCCTAAAGCAGTGAAGAAGATCTCAAGTATCACTTAACATCATAAATGAGAGGGTGAGATTTATTCCCATTTCAGTTAGAGCTGGATAGACTATTTTGACTAACTTCAGTTGCCATCGTGTTATTAGAGACCTGTGACTCCTTTCTTGTGTGTATTTATTCTATATGTGCAGTCATGTTGCTGTTTGACAATTTTCTTTCTGAAGTGGTTTACACACTTAGAGTTACCAAGGAAGGGCATACACGCTCTTTCTCTGGAAAAGTGCAGGAACACTTTTTTGCCTTCCCTGTCTCCAGAGATCTAAAATGAAAGCCTAGAGTTCCCCTATCCATCATACTGTACTTTAAATAGAGTGTAAAAGTATTGGACTATAGGTAAAATATCTTTCAACAATCTTTCAACAATTTTGCAGGTGTTTATTCTCATTTCTTAAAGTGCAAGTGAAGAATGGTGAGGACTAGATTGTGTTTTTAGTTTCCACTGTCAATAAAACTAAATAGAACATCCACGGTCTATAATTGTGGATGCAGAATGATGTGAACACTTAACTATAGATGTTTTGGGTTGCCTGGCTGTAAACTGACTCCATCTCAAGGCTGAAGAGCAGCACAGCCATGGTTTGATCAGGGACATTTACCACACAGATGGTTAGAGATCATAAGATTCCCCCAGCCATATAACTTATTGTCTGCATAAAATAATTATGAAGCTGGTCTTCTTCAAAAAAAGAATTTAAAATAATTAGAGATGAGAAGAAGAAAAGTGCCCGGTAACTCTCCCTCCCTACATTTCTATTGCTCAGTATTTCTATGGATTTTTAAGGACTCTCTTGTGCTTGTCCTCTTTAGGACAATAATTATCCATTCATAGATGGATAGAATCATAGAATCATAGAATTATAGAACCATAGAATCATAGAATCATAGAATAGCTTGGGTTGGAAGGGACCTTAAAGATCATCTGGTTCCAACCCACCTGCCGTAAGCAGGGACATTTTCACTAGACCACGTTTCTCAGAACCCCATCCTAGCTGGCCTTGAACACTTCCAGGGGTGGGAACCTCTGGGCAACCTGCTTGTGAGGTCACCACCCTCATCCTATAACAGGATGATGTTATTTTCACACTGCTTATTGTCATTATCCTATTGCCTTCTGCCTCACCTGCTTGACTTTCAACATTTGGGAATTGCTCGCTCCTGTGGCTTTAGCAGATGTTTAAAAAGTGACCAGCACTGATGGGCCTCATCAAAACTGCAAAAATATTTTCCTGGGGGACCTTACCCAATAATTCCCTGAGCAGCCTGAAGTCTTCTCATGTCTAGGGTTGAAGTTTTGAGGTCTTGAGGAAACTAACACTAATGGGGTCCCTGAATCTACTTCATAAGATTTTGGCTATAATGTACCACACCTGAAATATTTCTACACTAATGCAGGAAGCATGAGGAACAACAAGAAAGAGCTCAAGGCTTTGGCCTAGCCCTAGAGATTTGACATCATTGGTATGAGTGAAACCTGTTGGGATGAGTCCTGTGACTGGAGTGCCCTGCTGGATCAAAGGCTTTCAGGTTGTGATGAGGCTCAGGGCCTCTCGACCAGTTCTTGAACTTGGGAACTCACCCTGTACAGCTTGATCTCTGACCTGATTCTTCAGTCACAGCCACCTGAGCTTCACCAACTGAGTTGTTAAACTCTATGTTTTAAAGAGGAAACTAAATAAAATTTCCTTTCTGCTCCTCTAGGACAGAAAGAGATTTTTACCACTATTTATACTCATGAGAAAGTGAATGCAGTGCATAGTGGTCAACATTGTTTGTTTGAAAGCAGCAATGAGCTCAGAAAATGTGCAGGGAAAACACAGAGGTAAAATTGAGATGCTGTTGTGTTATTAGACCTCTGTGAAATAGGACTCCGTGGAAACAGCATGATGTAGAAAGGCCTGAACAGCCCTTGCTACCAATTTAGCAATATTTTTGTTCTAGGGCATGCAAAGATTATGATTATGCCTAGTCTGTTTACCACTGTCTCACTCTTAGCAGCTACTTAACAAACTTTTTAGCACTGAGATTGTGCAAAACCAGTATTTTGAAGTTTTTTGGTTTTTTTTTTTTTTTTTTTTTTATATTTTCATTAAAACTGTGACATAATGGTAGTATACCCCTAGCTTAAACACTGGTGGCAAGAAAGCAGGATTTCCTTTAGGTGTGTGAAATCTACTTTAATCATTTTCTTATATGAGAAAGTGAAACCTCCATGCTTCCAATATTTTAAGTTCAGAATGCAAACAAATACTACTCTTTTGAATCTAATCTAGTGAAATAAACACTTTTAGTATTTGTTTATGGTAATATTTAAAAAAAAAATTAACAAATGGCAGTCACTTTTTGAGTTGGTCTCCCTTAAGAATCCTCATTTTGGGTCACAGTAATAAAGAAAGCTCTGGAATACATGAGATGCAAACATTCCCAAATTAAAACAAACAAAGAAAACCAAACCAAAAATAAAACAACAACAATCTCACAATATAAAATATAATATCCTTGAATATTTTTGTTATCTATCAGGAAAAATCTCATTAATTTTCCAATAAATTTTATTTTATAAAAAATATTTAATAAATATACTAAAAAATCTACTTTAAAAGGTGGATAAGAATTTTTAAAAAGTGAAGTTTTGCATGTATAAAGTTCTGACAGCAGCTAAGACACATGCTCTTTCTCATCACCTTTTACATCCTTTTTTTTTCACCAGAATTCAAGACCTGATTTATTTGGGAATTGTTGCTTGTTTTGGTTTTATTTTTTCCTGACTGCTGAATGAGAAAGGAAGGGTTGAAATGTCTCTTATGTCTCTTTTTATGCCTGGTTTTGTTTTTCATGGGGTATTTTGGTTTGTAGGTTGGTTGTTCCTTTGGTTTTTTGGCAGTTTTTTGGTGGTTTTTTTGTTGTTGGTTTTTTGGGGGGGTTTTCTTGGTTGGCGGTGGTGGTTTGTTGTTTTGTTTCTTGGTTTGGGTTTTTTTTTTTTCGCTGAAGAAAAGGTTCATTCAGGTTTAACTAGAACATTTTCTATTTGGTGGTTGATTTGTTCTACAGTTTTTTTGCTTGTTTGTATTTGGGTTTTGTTTTTAACAGTTATGTAGTTATTCTTACTCTTCTCGGACAGATGAAGTAGCAGCTGTATGAGGTAGACTTTTTTCTCCCCAGTTTGACACACAACTGTAAATACAGTGAGTTGGCATATCTAACAAAGCTCTTAAAATATTTCCATCTCTTCTGATCAGCAAAAAAGTGCTAAGGGAACCAAGTAAGGAAATAATTTAATTCTTCACTGACATTTTTAAAGTTCACACAACTCAGGAGAGATTCCTAAGGATTGAAAAGCATCAAAGAGAACTTCATTATATTCCTTTAAATGGTCATGAGGGAAAACAGTGAGTTTATTACTTGCTGGGAGAAAATACAGGAACTCTCATATGAAATGTCCAAAGTAAAGTAAACCCATGTAGCTTGATTAAGGATAGTCAACATGGATTCAGACAGGAGAGGTCATGCTTAACTAACCTGCTGGAGTTCTTTGAAGATATTAGTGCCACAACAGATAAGGAAAGTTCAGTAGATGGTAGTATATTTAGATTTTCAAAAGCACTTAACAAGGTTCCACATCACAGATTAATGACTAAAACTAAAGAGTCATAAAATGAAAGGTAAAGTGGAAGAGTAATATAAATGTTTCCCTTGATACAAACTGGTTTTCAGCTTGCAAGTAGCTTAGATTGGGGCAGGCCAATAGGTCATTTTTCCATACTTCTGTTCATAGTTTCTGTTTGTGTGTTTGGTGCTGCAGTTGGGAACAAAATTTGAGGTGATGGTCTGACTGGAAAGAGAAGAAATACATGAGAAAAAGTGAGAGACAGTTAAGCCATAAATAAAAAAAATATTTAAATATATCAAATAATTTAATAAGGGTTCTTCTGGACAGGCAACTATAATACAGTTAGCACAGTTAGCAGTGGAAAAGGTACATAATTGTTTAATCAAAAATATTTTGGTGTCCCAGGAAATAATAATGAAAATGAAACATATTTTTTACTAGTTGCATGCCTCAGATAAGAATAATTATAGATTCTTCTCAAATTGTTTGGCTTGAATAGCAATTTGAAGTACAGGCTTGCTTCAGAAAGTTTGAGGGCCTCGATGAAACATGCTACCTGGTGAGTTAAAGACCAGCTGCTTTCTTATTTTGCATAGCTATTTAAGTCAGCATAGAGTAGTACTGCTAGCAACAAAGTCTAACAAAATTTTACTTGCAAATTGTCCTAGAAAAGGCTGGGGAGAGTTTAACTAGATTTCAGATGTTTAATAGAGGAAAGAAAGAAAAGAAGAAGAGAGGAAGAGAAACAAGAGAAGGGAGGAAGGGAGGAAGGGAGGGAGGGAGGAAGGAAGGAAGGAAGCAAGGAAGGAAGGAAGCAAGGAAGGAAGGAAGGAAGGAACTCTACATTATCTGAGAAAATCCTGAACAAACTAATCCTCATTTATCTTGAAATTTTCCAGCGGATCTCGAACCACTAAGGGATAAACTGAATGCCATTTAAATGCTGCTGGTTGTCAAACACAAAATATCAATGAAACTTCTTGAATAAAAGGAGTATGGAGTTCCCACATCAACATAGCTAAGAAAGCAAGTCTATATAATTAGAAATGTGGGATAATTTTCTTTAGTAGTTTCTAAATTATACAATTATGTACCTTACCAAACTGCAATTATGACTGCATTTTTCTTATTTTTTGCTTTTCCTTCTTTCTTTTATAACTAATTGAGTAGTAACTCAGTTCATAAAAAATATTCCCTAAATACTCAAATTCATCTCCTATACCTAACTGCATATTGTTTGCAATCAAAGATGATATTAGAGTTGCAATAATCTGTTTCCTATTGCGGTGTTACAGAATATTATTAACTGAAAATATTTTTCAGTTTTGCAGTTCTGCCAGTAGGTGGTACTAGTAGTTTCTAAATTTGATAATAAATGTCTTCAACTTGACTATTACACTTTTCTGTCACAGCAAGTAATGTGTTTCTACTCTACCGAAAATAACTTATTTCTATTTGATGCATTTGCACTCCAGGGTAGATTTTAATTCAGTTATTATTTCTTTCAGTGGTGATGCCTGTAAAGTATCCTTTCAAATGCAGTTCAGAATTTGTGTGACAAATTATTATGTCTATTAGTTAGATTTCAATTGAAAAGTAATATTAAAATATCTTTTATAAAAAGTTTCCCCAGTTTTACAGCATTTGAATCTTCGAGATACAGTTCAGAATTCAGCTTCAAAATTTTTTAGCAATATTTGCTGTCAAGATTCAGAGGTGAGTCATTCAAGTAGTCCCACTACTTCTTTTTAGTTCAATATAAAGGCTGCTAAGTCTTGAAAAATTATCTGGTTTTTTACTGTGTCAGTCTTTTAAGCATATGGGTGTAAAGTAAAATTCCTTTTTTTTCCCCTACTTAGGGGATTGTCAGACCCAAATAGCTGCAGAGATACAATAGTAATGCCTACAGAAAATATTCACGCAAGCCAAGGAAATTTCTATATAAGGTCAGAACACTTGAAGTGTGGCAATAGTAGCACTTCTAGCTTTGCTAGTGGATGACAATAGATGCAAGTAAAAAGTTACTTGTTGCAGGCTAGTTGCCCTTAATGAACTGAGATAAATAGCTCTGTGAAACAAAATAAATTAAACAGAACAAGAAGTTTCTTCTGAGAAGTTATATGATTTAAAAAAATAATGAGGAGACATTGCTAATTTGGGTGGTATTGAAACCTATTTTCCCTTGGAAATGTCAAAGATTAAAAAAAAAAAACCTAACCCCAGGAGTTACATAATGTAATGACATACTACAGCAACCTTCAAAGGTTTGATTTAACTCACAGAATTGTCACCACCACGTCAATTGTTCTGTCATTGTCATATTCATATAAACAATAATAATTAAAATGACAGAAAGTGATGTTATTAGCATGTACCCATAGTTGTGTGATCAGAATTCACTACAACAGTGGAAGAGATTATGGATTCCTAAGTGGGAAGACAAAGACAAGTTTATGTACTTCTTCTTTTACTGTATCTGCAATGTCTTCATCAGGGGATTTACTTCCAATGTCAGACAGCTTTTCTTAACAGTTGATATCAGTTCTTGCTTATATATTGATGCCTTTTTATTGATAAAATCAAAGAGATTGTGTTCAAGCTGTCTGTTTCTACAGGTGTTTGACAATATCTGGAAAGGATATGTATTAAATTTTGTGTATTCTTTTAAATTTCACATAAAATAACTGATCTATGATGAGTTACTTGTTTGCAAACCACTGTTTGTCTGCAAACTAAGATTTTCTTTGTTATTTTTATTTTAATTTTCATCATTGCTGATTATTGAAGGAAAGGAATACCCATTTCTCTCAAGGAACCTCATGGGACTTTATTCTCATCTGTTCGCCATTCACCTGTTGGCATTTGACAGAGGTAACTGCTGTGGTTTACATTCACATGTGATAACCACTCTTCTCATTTTGTTCATGAATGGCTCATGGCTTGAGTTACAAATTTTGGAGGATCCTGAGGTATGAGTTACAAATTTCCACTGATAAACAAGGCAATGAATGTAAGCGTTGAGATAAGCCTGGCCATGGCAGCCTTTCTTCTTGTCAAAATGAATACCCTTCAGAATTTCACAGTGCGTGGGGATTCTCATGCTTATACTAAAAATATATTTGGCTGTAGCAGATAGGAGAATGTTTTATTATAATGTGCACATGTATTTTTTGCATTTGGTTTTCAAGATTCTTGATTGATTGTCATCAAGTAGTATAATAAGTAATAAGGCTGTTAGAGGCAGAATTCTTTAATACTTTATTTCAGAGAAGTAATTAACTCACTCAGCCTGAAAGGGCAGTGTTTGTGGTGTGATGCTATAAAGATTTAAGTATGACAGTCACCTTTAAACAGGGAATTTGGTCCTTTCTATGACAAGATTTGAAGTGGACAATGTGATATGGAAACATGCAAAGTGGAACATCTGAAGGAACATGGAGCAAGATCCTCCCCTACTTAAGTGCCTCTCAGGGGTATTCTGGGAGAAAGAATTAGTAGTCTGTGTGCTGCACAGACAGAAAAAGAACAAGAATCTTGAATACTGTCAGGGCATTGAGGACACCACCAGTCCTGACTGACCCTGCCCAATGTCTTCAGGGTTTCCCACACCCTGTCCATGGTTTAGGTCCCCATGTCAGCCTCCCACAGCCCAGCCCAGCCTCGGCCTGTTCCCATCCCACATCCCCAGGGAGGTGCCTGATGCCTGGGGCTGTCCTGGTGTCCCCAGCTGCCTTGGTCTGGGATGGTGAGTGGCACAGGCCCTGGCTGCCAGACAGCACCCTGACAGACCCTAAGGAACCCTCCCCAGCTCCTGAATCCTAGAGAGACCCTGGTCCCTGCAAAACTCCAGGAAGCACTGAGAGACTACAACAGTCTCCAGCCTGGGACTTGAGCAGAAGTGAAACTTGATTTTTCAGCATATGATTTCACTCCTAGTTTTTAATATCCAGTAAAATATAATTTGTTTAAACTGTAATTTGTCATGGAAAGACTAACTTATTCTTTTCTTTCTTGGCTAAATTAAAACTGAATATGTCCATAATGTTTAGGGATTTTTGAGGCATTGAGGTTGATGTGATATCTGGATCCTATTTCCAAGTCTCATGCTATTCCAAAGTCATTCCAAAGTTGACTAAATGAATCACTGCTTAAAGATAGCTTTTAGCAACAGAAATTCAGGCAGCAAGATTCATTTAACACATTGATCCATAATAACAATGCAGACTGAGTCATGCTGACTATTATATTACAGCAGAAAATTCAATTATCTGTTTGGTTCCTTGCTGTTTTCCCACCATAAATGGATATATCTGTGTCTATATCCACATATGTAAAAATGTATATAATATCTGTATGTCTGCATATATACATGTATTTTCATTTACACACATCTGTGCACTGATATACAGTAGCCTAATACATGTATTGATATATAATAGTGTATACCTCTAGATTCTAACTATAACCTAAAGTGGTTTTGCTCCAAATATGCAGGAGATTGTCTCTATGTTTATACCTAAATATGTACATCTGCAAGCAGAAGAGTCACTAAAAGTATTGTGCATGGGCTGCTATCAATTTAGGAGGATACTCAGTGCACCTGAATCTGCTGCAAAAGGGCTGCTATTCCAAGCAGCCTTTAGGGGAGCTTCTAGAATCACTAAATGTTGTCTGATTTAGAAGGGACCATAGTGTTGGTGTTATATTTTTAAGATATGTTCTTTGGTTGAAAGCTAAATACTTAATTTCTAAATTGATTTCAATATTTATTTCTTTTTTAAGTTTAGACAGTATACTAGAAAATCAGAACACGAGCAAATTTATGATAAATATGAAAGCCCTGAAAATCTAAAATTAACATTTTCTGGAGACTAGTCACAAGTACATAAAAATAAACCTGCTATGTTGTAGAAAACTCTTGTCAGAATACACACAAATTAATTAAAGATATCAAGAATGTCATTGAGAATAAGGTCCCACCCTGAATAGTAAGATTCATATACAATTCTTTGCTTTATCTTTTAGGAATACTTACACTGACTCTAAAGCCTAGATTTACTTAAAATGAAGAAATCCAGCCTTAGTATCTAAAATGCCTTTTACATTAAGAAAGGAGAAGTCATCTTTACTTAAAATATTTTTAGTAGAGTTTGTCATTTATACTTCCAATAGTTCTGGTCTATGAATTTGTTCTCTATGGATTGTTACTCTTAAAGTTTATGTTCACTTATTTTCTTTTATCACTCTTTTTTTTTCTTTCCCACCCTTTCTAAAATAAGAGCATCAATCTCTAATCTTGTTTTCCGTTAATGTATTTCTTGTTTATCCTTTTCATCCCAACACAAATATTGTTTCAATTGTTTCAGATTACATTTTAGAAAGATATAACATATATATATATATAAAATATATTTCATTGAGAAAAAACATAAGCTTAAAAAGATAAAGTCACACTGGTCTCAGAAGGAAATGAGTGACGCTCCTCAAGAGCTGGTATTGGGACTGTTGCTGTTTAACATCTGTGTTGGTGGGATTGAGTGCACCCTCAGCAAGTTTGCCAATGACACCAAGCTGCGTGGTGAACGTGTTGTAGGAAGGGGATGCCATCCAGAGGGACCTGGACAGACTTGAGAGGTGGGATGATGCATACCTCATCAAGTTCAAGAAGACCAAGTGCAAGGGCACCTGGGCAATCCCAAACACAAATATAGTCTTGGCAGAAAATGGATTGAAAGAGGCCCTGAGAAGGTCTTGGGAGTGGACCAGAAGCTTGACATGACCAAGCAAGGTGTTCTTGCAGCCCTGAAAGCCAACTGTGTCCTGGACTGCTTGAAAAGATGCATGACCAGCAGGGTGAGGGAGAGGATTCTCTCCCTATAATCCACTCTGGTTGAGACCCCCTTTAAGAGTACTGCATTCAGCTCTAGAGCTTCCAACATAAGAAGGACATGGATCTCTTGAAGTGAGTCCAGAGGAGAACCATGAAGAAGATCAGAGGGCTGGAGCACCTCCTCTATGAAGACAGCCTGAGAGAGTTGGGTTTTTTCAGCCTGGAGAAGGCTCTAGGTAGACCTTACAGCACCTTCCAGTACCCAAAGGAGGGCTACAAGAAAGCTGGAGAGGGACTTTTTATAGGGACATGTAGTGATAGGACAGGGGGGAACGACTTTAAAATGAAATAGAGTCAGTTTAGGTTGAATATAAGGAAGAAATTCATTACTGTGAGGATGGTGAAGCATTGGAACAGGTTGTATAGAAAAGTTGTGGATGCCCCATCCCTTGAAGTATTCAAAGCCAGGCTGGTTTGAGTAGTGTGGTCAAGTTGAAGGTGTCCCTGTCCATGGCAGGGAGGTTGGAACTAGATAATCTTTAAGGTCCCTTCTAATCCTAACCATTATATTATTATATGATTCTGTGGCAAGAATATTAAGTTGAAATCTACATAACTAATTTTTTATTCCTCAGGAAGAAAATAAGTGCAGTCCAGTTTTGCAGTAATTGTTTACACCTAAGATTTACTTATGTAAGTAATATCCTTAGTTAAAAGACATCTGATTATGAAAAACTGCAGCCAGGATTTCATTGATAAATACAAGAAAAAAAATTACATTTGGTTTGGTTTGGTTTGCTCTTTTTTTCATTGTCAACTCCAGTATTTTTTAATGTTTCTCAAAATATTATCTAGCTTCATGTACTTCCACTATCCTGTAAATAGTTTTCCTATGCTGCAATATTGTATTGTAGAGTACATTTAAAGTCAGCAAAGTGTGTAAGCATCTACTCAAGTTTTAAGAATAGGAGAGGTCTACATAGTTTGGATTAGTGAACTCAAGAGGTCTGGTAACATGTTTAACTTCCGAACATGAGCTTAACTGTTGTTACATATGGAATTTTTTCTGTAGTACATCTATTGAGGAGACCAAAATCTTTAGATAATTTCTGCATGGCATTTCTATATTATGTTTTAGTACATGCAAGATTTTTTCCCTTTTTTTGGCTTATAGAATGGTTTTTTGCTAGTTATTTTAATTAAGAGGACAATCATTATAAGAAAATCTTAATATAATCAAGAATTTCTTAATGGCACAGTTTTTCAATTTCTTATATAAATAAACTCTTCAAAATCTTGGACATAGAACTAAGATATGAAAAATGGTTTTATTTCAATTTAAAGTTTATTTAACTCACTCAATAATAAATTCCTTTGTATTAACATTATTTTTTTACTATCTAACTATAAGCATGCCATTAATATGTAATTGTGAATACCCATGAGTAAATACTTACATTCACTGCTGGTTACAATTAAAAATATTTCCCTTTTGTATTGAATTTTGGTCAATGACTGAAAAATCCTTGCTAAAAAAAAAAAAAGATTTTGTGTTCTGTCTTCAAAAAAATTTGGAGAGAGCATGGCGAGCAGATCTGACGAACAGCACTGGCAGAGCTTAGGAATACGGTTACATTGAAATCATCAATATAAATATTTAAACGACATTAGAATCCCTTTACCATTCCTAAGAAGTCACCCAAGATCAATGGACTGAAAGTACTAAAAACACTCAGCAAAATAAGAGCATACTTTATTTTTGACCTGTACTATAGAAATTATATGAGGTAAACATGTTTCATAATCTTGGCTCTGGCAGCAGGGAGTCTATTGCTGTCAATGACTACTAACTTGAAGAGGACAGAAAGAAAATCTAATTATATAACATAAGGGATTTTTTGACTTTTGTTCTTTTTAAGGACAGAACTGCCATAGTTGGGTGTTTTCATTTTAACAGTACTTAGATCCCAAAGACGAAATCCACTTTTAATTCAATACTTCTGTAAACATCATGCATAATGCTTCTCTGCTTGGCCAAGGCAAAATAGGGGGTTTAGGGGCGTTGTTTTGGATTTCTGTTTTTTTTTTTCCTGAGAAGAATCATGTCCAAATGCAGATATTTTGACATTTGTAATAATTGTTACATGTTTTTACTGAAATAATTAATTGTCATAGACTTTACTAGAGTACATATATGTAAGTACAGTTGTGATCTTAGTCGTCTCAGCAAGTAAGATTACAACTGTGGACTTCAGGAAAGCTAATTTTACCCTCTTCTGGGAATCTTCTTGGAAGAATCCATGAGAACAGGCCCTGAAGGGAAGAGAGGTCCAAGACAGCTAATCCCTTCCAACCTGACTCATACTATGACTATTTTAGGACAATTTCTCTCTCTTTGCAGGATAAACAAACAGTGTCTTTCCATAGCTACCATAAACACGTGGACATTATTTAAAAGTCTGTAAGTGTAGTAATTCATGTGTAGTCAAAGTTATTGCTAAATTCAAGCAGTCACAGAGACAATTGTCTCAAAAACATGAGTGACAAATTTTGATGTCTTTGGTTGGGAAAGAATTATTTTTTTTCATAGCAGCTGGTATAGGCCTTATGGTTTAGATTTGTGCTGAAAATGGTGTTAACAGTTCAGGGATGTTTTAGCTATTGCTGAACAGGGCTTACACAGAATCAAGGTCTTTTCTGCCTCTCGTGCCACCCCATCAGTGAGGAATGCTGGAGGCACACGAGGAATTGGGAGGGGACAAATCCAGGACAGCTGACCACGACTGATCCAGGGGATACCAGACCATATGGTGGGTGTCATGTCAGCATATAAAAGATGGGGGAAGAAGGAAGGAGGGGACATTTGGAGTGATGGTGTTTGTCTCCCATCACCATGACACATGATGGAACCCTGCTTTCCTGGAGATGGCTATACAGCTGCCTGACCATGGGAAGCAGTGAATGAAGTCCTTGTTTTGCTTTGCTTGCATGCACAGGTTTTGCTTTGACTCTTAAACTGCCTTAATCCCACTTATACTCTTCTGATTCTTTTTCCTGTCCAATCAGGGCAGTGAGTGAGTGTCTGTGCGGGGCTTTTTTTTCCAACTGGAATTAAACCATGACAGAAATTAAGCATAAATCACATATAAATAAGAAATTAATGAGAACAGGTAGCCCAATTATTATACATAAGATGTTAAATTTCTTTATAGTATGCATGCTTGTGCTGCCTATGGTAAGGGGGGAAGAAGAAAAAGTAAAGAAACCAGCATTTTTCTTCCTGGGAGGTATTACAGAAGAACAAGTGAAGCATAAAGTATTCATGCTGTAGGAGCCACATACTGTGGCAAGGCACAGAGAATTCTTAATTGATTCAAGTAAGAAGCAGGCTAAAACAGTTAAAAAGCACAGCTTTTTCCATTTAGCTGATTTTTTTTCCTTCTTCAAGGCACCTGAATTTTGTTTAAGTACCTAACAAAAAAACTGCCAACACCTTATTTCACGCTGCATTTGTAAATGACTTCTTTAAGGCCAGAAATAAGTAGCTACTTGTTAGCAGAAATCTCATTTAGCTGTCAGTAAAAAGGTATCCTAAGAGCATCTAATAAAGTAATAATATTGAATACAGTTCTTAGAGCTTCTGCATGTAAAATAAGATTGAATTGGCCACGATGTTTAGCAACCACTCAGTACCTATTCAGAAGTTTACAAATGGGTTTAGAAGAAAATTATCTAAGTACTCCATGAGCTAAAGAAAAAAGGCTATTATACAATTCGTAGACTATTATGAAATTCTTAGATTATTATGAAATTCATAGACTATTATGAAATAATGGAGACTAAAGATTTTCTCATCAGTTATTTGTGTTTTGGCAGACTTCTTCATATTATTTATTAAAGACGTCATTAAACAGTTAAAATGTCCAATGTTAGTATTATAGGTTATTCAAAAACTGTTTCATTTGCATTATTTTAGTTATCACATATATCTCATTTATTTATTTATTTTCATTTTTGTTTTAATGCGTCAAAGTATTTTTTTGCAGCACAAAAAGATTTGAATGAGTTGATGTTACAACAAACAGAACAGGATTAGAGTTAAACGTTTAAGTTTTCATGGCACAAGAACATGATTTTACATCCAGTTCTATCTATCTACCTGTAGAGGTAAAGTGACGTCCAATTTCTGATCTTGTGAAATAAAAATTTTCTTATTTAGTCCTGTTTTCAATACAGATGGATACTTGTCATATTTTTTCCTAATACTTTTTCTTGAGTATGTTATTCCTCTCTCTACCTTCTCCCCTTTCCTCTTTTGGGATGTGTAACAAAAGCATGGTTTCAGTTGCATTGCTCTTCAAAATTATTCTTATATCACATACTGCCTATTATTGAGATTTCACTTCTTGTTCCCAGTTGACTTATCATGGCCAGTCTCCATCATCTACCAGTCAAATTATAAAATATGAATCTATTAAACTTCTCTTTTTATTTATTTCTCTTGTTAAACTTATGAGGAACTATGTCATTATCCTTCTTCAAATTTCAACCTAAAACCTTCTTCGTCTTGATGCTTATATAAACTTGTTAGCATTCAGATTTCTAATAAGCTAATGATATTGACTTTCATAATACCGTCTTTTACTGTTTACTCCCTTCCTCCTGTTTCTATCTCTGACACAGTCACGGGTCAGAATGTTATCAATTTTTGGTTTATACTTATAAAGGATTTCACGTAAGATGTCATGGGGTTTTCTCTTTTTTTGTTGGTTGGTTGGTTATTTTTTGCTTTTTTTGTAGAATAGTATTTATTTCAAGGAATGCAAGTGTTGTGGTTTAACCTGAGCCATCAACAAAGCCCCACACAGCTACTCACTCACTCCCTCACTAGTGGGTTTGGGGAAAGAATCAGAAGGGCAAAAGTGAGAAAATTCGTGGTTTGAGATAAAGACAGTTTAATAGGGAAAGCAAAAACTGTGCACACAAGCAAATAAAAACAAGGAATTAATTAACATTCCCATGGGGACGCAGGTGGTCAGCCATCTCCAGGAGAGCAGCACACCTAAGGGTTATTAGGGAAGACACCATCACTCCAAATGTCCCCTCTTTCCTCCTTTCCCCCACTTTATTTACTGAGCATGACATCATATGGTCTGGAATGTCCCTTTGGTCAGTTTGGGTCATCTGTCCTGGCTGTGTCTCCTCCCAACATCCTATGCAAACCCAACTTCCTCAGCAGCATGGCAGTACAAAAAGCAGGCTCTTTGTGACCCCTACTCAGCAATAGCAGAAACAACTCTGTATCATCAACTCTGTGTTCAGCACAAATCTAAAACACAGCCCTGTGGCAGCCATTGTGAAGAAACTCTACCCCAGCCAAAACCAGCACAGCAAGTCTAGTCCATAATACGTTTTCATACTTTCCATTTCTTCACTACCCTGCTAAATTGTTATAATTTGAAGATAATTCATTAGCAATAAAAGTTTATCCACATAGCAAGTCTGTATTGCCAAGAAAAACTCTTTGAAAAATAAGATTTTTCATCTAGAAAAGTGTTGCTTTATGTGCAATATGTGTCAATAACTCATTTTACGTAAGAAAAAAGAAAACTAAGAAAAAATATGTACTGTAGGCAAAATGCCACTTATATGGTTTTCATTATCATGTGACCCTCTCAACTGAAAGCTGAGCTGAAATATTAAACATATTAATAAGCTGCTTGGAAAAATGTTGATATGAATGTTTTCACAATATTCTGAGGCCCTTATTTTTCATAATTGTAGGAATATCTTTGAACTTCTGTACCATTTTATCATCTCTTTTCCTAGAAATGTTTGAAGCTGAAAAAGCTCCAAACAAATCTTTTGTGTAGTTACAGCATGTAAGTATGGGTCTATATTTCTTTAAAGTTAAGATATGAGATGCCTCATGTTCTTTCTAAGCCTTCTCCTTTTTGTTCTTCTTTGACCGTATTACACAGCAAAAGTCCAGGGGACATGGGAGCAGACAGTGGATCTCATCTGATTCTGTTATCAGACATAAATCCTTGTACAGAGAAAAACATAAGAAATCCTGAAAAATAGGAAGGGAGGAAGAAAGATGCCTAGATTTTGAATGGGTAGGTGAACCTTCAAGTTGTTTGGCAGACCACAATACCTCTTGGAACATTAGCTGAGTTTCCTTGTTCAATCTAATGTGTGAATTAAACAGAGAACCTTAGAATCAGAGAACAGGTCGGGTTGGAATGGACCTTGAAAGATGATCTGGTCCAAATTTTTGTAAGAAAGGAATCTTAGTTGAGATCATCTATCACCCTGCCCAATGATATCTTGAAAATCTACAGTGATGGGGACTCTACCACATCCCTAGGGAGTTTTTTTCCAGTGAATGGTTGCTGTCACTGAAAAAATTCTGTCTTATTTAAAGATAAAACCTCTCCTAGTGCTATTTGTACCAGTTACCCCTTGTAGTCTCTGCGACTCTTTGTGAAGATGAGAGCCTCCATTGTCTTTGTAGCCACCTTTTAAGTACTGCAATACCATGATGAGGTCCTCCCTCAACATTCTCTTCACCACAAGAAAAGACCTAACTCCTTCAGCCTTTACCCATAGGGCAGCATCTCTAGCCTTTTGATTGTCTTGGTGGAAACATGTCAAACTATTCACCCTAATAAACTATACACACCTATATACTTTCTGATCTCCATAGGATTCTTATTTAACCACCAAAATAAAAGAGAAAAATATCACCCCAGGGTCAATTCAAAGGCTACAATTCTCATATCCTAAACTGACTTTTGAAACTGCTGCTTTCTTGCTATATGCATGTACAAGGGAGATTCAGTCCAAATTACCGTGATCCCCTAGCTCCTCTCTCGCCCCTTTCCATGTTCTTCTATTAAATGCCTGTTAATGCTTTAATACCAAAGACCCTTCATAAAACTAATCTATGATGCAGATGTTTCAGAAATTTTTGCCTGAGGAGAGAGGAAGGAACAGGAAATTCATTAACAAGCAGAATAAGTAAAGAAAAAATTAAAAACTGTGAACAATGGTGCTGCCAAAGCAGTCATTGTAGCTAGAGATTTCTAGCAATGAAAAAAATACAAGAGATTTAAGAGAAGATAATTCCTTTTCTTGTAAAGGCAGCAAAAGTTGCTGAACAGAAAGTTGCTTTATAGATATTTCTAGACATAGATACATAACTATTTATATATGTGTGCATGAATATACATGTATACATATATATATACAGAGAAAGGAGCTACGAGATTATATTAAAGAGAATTTGGAAAGATTACACTTGAAGAGGTAAATCAATTTCATATATGCATTTTTTTTATAAGAAAGAGAAAAATGACTGAAACATTAGAACAACTAAAGCTCTTAATCTGAGCAGACAATTTTGGAGAGCTTGTGGAATTCATGGCCCAAGTTACCTCAGCACAACTATCCTGGCTGTCAAAATATTGATTGTCTAGTCTAAACGAGCTGCCTTGGATATTCTTCTAGTAAATGGAGACAGGTATTTTAAGACAAATGGCACAACTCACATTTTAGAAATATATATGAATGCCATCCCCACTTCAAAATTTTTTAGCAGAACATTAGGATTTTAAAAACATTGCTTCAAGTCCAAGCTATTAGCTATGTCACATAATAGCAAATACTAAACCTGTTAATTGTAGCCCAATTCAGAACGCAATTCAAATATTTAATACTACAAAATAGTAGAAAGTTTAAAAAATTTATAGGATACTGCACTAAATTCCATTTAAATTGTTATCAGTTGAAAGCCTGATCAACACTAAGTCTAGAACCAGAAAAAATAGACTATGATAACAATCAAAGGGGAACGATTTGTGAGTTCTGAAGAACAAAATTAAATAGAAATATGAGCAGACACCCTGGAGCTTAAAATACTTTGCAGATGATTAATACAGTTAGGTTTTTTTTAATACAATACTATTATCTATGTGTAATGGTGAAATGTTGCAAAAGGCAGGAGTCTTTCATGAAGTTATTCCTACCTATGCACTGTTTATGGCTCTGAACAGATGCAGAAATTAAGGGACAAATATGGCTCCCAGCCATAAAAGGATACAGAACAATGTCCTGGAAAGTAATCCTCTAAATATTCTAACAAAAAAGCAATGAAAGTTCCAAAGGACAAGACAGCAGTCAGCAAAAGACTGAAACTGAGTTATTTGAACCATGTGGAATAGACAAACTTCTAATTGCAAAGTAAGAAAGCTTAATTGGTGTTGTCAGCAGTTCTGCTGTTATGATTATGAAGCCGTGGGACCTAGTTGAATACATCATAATTTTCTTAATTTTCTGAGTCTTTTGCATCTGTATTTTAGTTTTCTTCCTGCCAGAGTACCAAGGCAAGGATGGACTGTAGACAACTAAGCTTTCCCTTGACCAATAAAAAGGAAATATGTGTTGGATGGGGGACCTGAAAGGCACTCAAGTCTTAAAAATTTGTATGATTTTCCAGAAGTTGATTGGCCTCTATGGACAATAAAACTTGTCACTGATACTTTTCATCTGTTCTTTTCTTAGGGTTTTCTTTCACAGACAAATAATTTATGAAAACTGGTATAGATTTTCTAACTTTCAACCAAAAATTCAAATCAATATCCTAACTCAAATTAAGCTATTTCTATACGCCAAAGATACTAAGCCTCATTATTAAGCACCTTCCCCTGATGTGAGGTACCTAACTTCATTCTAGTAACAAGCTGTGGATACCACAAATACTGAGGTATTCAGTGAATCAGTTGTACATAATCGTAATAAAATGCAGAAATTGATAATGGTTTATTCCAGTTATGTTACAGGGAAATTCTGCTTAACCCCATATGAGAAAAAAAATCTATTTTTTTATTAAAATGTGTAGGAGTACCCCATAAGAAAACACTCACATGGATTGAATGATTAGTTTTATATTAACACTTACTATATTTAAAAAAGAAAGAGATAGAAATGAGGCCATAAAACACATCCTGGTGAGTACAGTAACAAAAATGTCCTGCAAATAAATTGGGGCACAGCAGGAAGGACTCTGTGCATAAGCAGCAGGCTCCTAAAATTGATCATCTGTCTTGCTGAAAGTTAATGGAGCTCTCTCAATATAGAAACAATATAGTCAATCATGCTTCATAGCATAATTAACTACTGACTAAAGTTGGAATGAGTTGAAAATATTTCATGGGTATGGCAGAAAGACTAGCAGAGTTGATGATCTTCCTGGTTCTGCAATACCAGTGGGAGATTTTGAATGTCTGTAGTGAGATACTGTGTACCTATGCCGGGTACAGTGTTCAATTATTTTTACACTGCTATGGAATATGATAATGTAACCCTGCCTCTTCCTATACTGTTACTACTGGAGTTTCAAATCATATATTATGACATGAATGTTTATAAAATCCACATCTGAATTTTAGTTGTGTTACTTAGTCATGATGAGGAAATATAATCTGCCAGGAGTGCCATTGAATTTATTCATAGTCTACCTCCTGATAATTTAGAAACACAGGTGTCAGAATGTCTGCAGAAAATCAAACAACAGGTAATAATAATGACCTGTATTTGAATCAAAGAATATTGAGTTGGAAGGGCCCCACAAAGCTCATCGAGTTCAACTCTTCAATGAATGGCCCATATGGGGATCAAACCCACAACCTTGGCATTAACACCATCCATATGCAAATTCATACAAATACAGTTAGCTAATCTCAGTGTCATAATAAAGTTAGAGGCAAATTTAAATATAATCTAAGAAAGAGAATGTTAAACTACTATGATGACATATGCAAAGAAATGGGATTTCTTCCTGGAGGCATCAAGTGCCACTGAAAGAAACATCAAGTCCAGTAGGAGTGTAAAGTCGCTACTTTCCTTAGGTATAGGCCCATGAAAAAAGATGTCCCAGTGTTGTTAAGTGGATGAAAGCCAGGATGAAACTGATTACATAAATTATACCTCTTTTTTCTAACTAAGCTATAGTTGAGCGCTAATTACTTTTGAGACAACTTTGCTAAAAACTGTAGTTTTGGAAATTACATAGCAAGTTTTCAGGATTATCTCTTATTTCCCTTGGATTAGGTGAACCATATTTTCCAAGGATCAGAAGTAAAGATTTATCATTTTATTTTATTTTATTTTATTTTATTTTATTTTATTTTATTTTTTAGTAGCATGGGACAATGTTGTGAAGAATCAAAGTCTTGAACTGGTGATAATTTATTATCACTATTTTCAGTATATTAAAATAGCAGAGGACAAGGACAGCCAATCGACCAGAAAGCAAAAGCCTGGATCAGTTTTCTCAGTTTCAGTGATTAACAGCAGAGATGATAACACAAATATCAGTTAAAAATATCGAACTTTAGGAAGAGTTAGAAAGGCCAGCTCAGAGGCAGTGCTGGTAATACACGGGCAGAACGTCAAGCTTTAATCAGAACCAGGACTGTGAGTGCTTTGGATTTCAAGACATTAAGGTCACACTTACATTCTCCCAGTAAGAAGATAAGAAAGACAGAATTAGAAAATTCTACTGTAACATGATGTACATACCTTCCTAGTAGTGGCATATAAACATAAGTTATGTGTGAAGTATCAGCATTGCGCAGGGTATTGATTGATTAGCCATGAAAATGTGAGAGTAAAATTTACTGAAGTAGTTAAATGTCTTTTCTAAGATATTTCTTGCTACAGAAAAAGTGAGTGATCTGATCTTCTTACTGCATATTCCTGTGACTGAAGAAGAAAAATATATTTCTTTTGTATTATCAACTAATTACAGATATTCATCATAGCTTTACAATAAAAAGAAAACAATGAGGGGAGAAAAACCTTATCAGCTAGCAAACCGCACTGCAGAAGACTTGAAGAGCCCAAAGGCAAATATAAGCTAAACCTGAATAAGATATGATACAGAATTCTGGTTTTGACATATAAAGATTATATAGGACACAGTCATCTTCATTTTCAAAACCAAATACCTGAGACTGAATATCTAAGAAAGCAGGTATCTGAAGACATAACAATATCTACAAAACTGAACACAGCATTACAGGTTATGTTATCTGTACTTTTTTTTTTCATAGAATAGTATTATTTTAGCAGTTTTGATTATTGTGTCCTACAATGTCCCCAATGGAAAGGCAAATATAAGTCACTTGGAAATAAAAATTTTATATATATATATATATATATACATATTATTTATAGAAAATTACAGATCCATAAAAGATGATACAGACCCTGAAAAGGTCACACTTCATGCTTTACCACTTCATAAAGCATTCTATTTTGTATGACTTCAAAAAAAGTGAGCATTACACAAGAAAAACCTAAAAGTGTCTAATTTGGTTTTGGGAACCTTAGAGAAATCTTCTAGTATTCATTATTCAGGGAGACTTTTTTCTTGGACTAAGGTTTATTTTAGAGCCATTTTATAAGCAATGGAATTTTATTATTGACAAGGAAAAATTGCTTGATAGTGTATGATAACTATTTATTTTTGAGACAGTACAAGTTTTATTACATAGAGTTAAGAAGAAATAAATATATTATAGCTTTTGTCAGTTTCCCTGTTCATTCATTCCTCCTGGTGACCTTGAAACACATATTCTTCCAAGGACTTCTTGGATTTCTAATTCCTCTACCAACATGGAACTGTAAATCAAAGTCCTCAAAAGTTACCTAAGGACATAAGGAAGGCATAGCCCTCTGAGAAGACATGTAGGAGAGAATTCCTAACTTTTAAAGTCCCTTTTCCTGACTTCAAAAAGAAAAGGAAAAAAAAAACCCCAACAACTTTATGTATCATTGGCATTAATAAATGAGGTTCGACTGTTTTAAGACTGTCACTAAAGAAATTTAAATTTCCAATTAAAAAAATGGGTCTGAAAATTATAGAAACAATTTCTGCAGTTTTTCACTAATTTTTTTCATTATAAAGTAAAAACTGTAGGTCATGAATCTAAAGGTCAAAACCCACAAACTGAAAAGGTGGTGCTTTTTTTCCCCCCATAGTAACTTATGTTTCTTGTTCAAATGGCCTCGTGTAGTACTTGCTGAAATCACAGAGGGTTTTTTCATTGACTTTGCTGAAGACTGTTTGGGCCTTGAATAGAATAAGAAGTAAATATGACAGTTTATTACAGGAAGAACCATTGTACAAAAAAAAAAAGGAAACACAAAGCTTTTTCTGTCAAGGTAGAGCACAGAAAATTGTAAAACTTCTTTTAGAAAAAACCCCCGGTGCTTAATTTGCCTTTCTCTTTAATTTTCTTCCTTTCATACAAGCATATTTCATACATTCTCTGAGTCTGCATAGGTGCACTACAATACTAATTATGTCCTCGCATTAAATGCCCTAAAAAAACCACATGATGACCTTAAACATATAAATACCAATACATATCTTACTATGAATACTGTTTATGTCATCCTTTGCCGTGAAGTGTGGACCTTAAGTCACACAGATTTCTAGGTCATTTAAATATGCATTCCATCAATAATTATAAGTTCAGTTTCACTACCCTTAAGGCAGTGATTCCTTTCAACTCAACACCAGTTCTTTTTTTTCTGTTTTAAGGTACTGAATTTGCATTAGAATTGTTAAAACGGTTTAGAAAATTATTCAGAAGCGTATAAGGGACAGTATAATGTTTTAATGTTTCTATACAAAAGCTAGCTAAAGCATGCAAAGCTTTAAAGTTTGAGTGACAGTGCAGTAATGAATGTGGAATAGGTAACAGAAGGTCTCTATCACAGGGAATGGAGTGTTATGGTCTAACCCTAGCCAGAAATTAAGCACCACACAGCTATACCCTTAGTCTTCTCTGGTGGGTTGGAGGAGAGAATCAGAAGGATAAAAGATAGAATACTTGTGGGTTGAGATAAAAACAATGTAATAAATAATGCAAAAGCCACCCACACAAGCAAAGCAAGACAAGGAATTCTTTTACCACTTCCCACAGGCAGACAGGTGTTTAGAGACCTCAAGGAAAGCCAGGCTCCATCAAAAGTATCAGTGACTTGAGAAGACAAACACCCTCACTTCTTCCTCCTTCTTCACCCAGCTTTTTATGTTGAGCATGATGCCATATGCTATAGGATATCCCTTGGGTCAGTTAGGGTGAGCTGTTCCTGACGTGTCCTCTCCCAAATAACTGTGCTCCCCTAGCTTCTTCACTGATGGTGTAGGATGAAGGGCAGAAAAGGGCTTGAGTTTGTGTAAGCACTTCTCAGCAATAACCAAAGCATTCCTGAATTATCAACACTGTTTACAACACAGATTCAAAACATAGCCCCATACCAGCTACTGCAAAGAAAATTAACACTATACCAGTCAAAACTAGGACAGGGTTTTCCTAGGGAACTACTTTTTTAATCTTGCAGTAAAATGCCATTATAGCACAAATGAGCTGCAGAAGCAGCTATGGATTCTTGAATCTACTTAAGTGCAAAATGAGCTCTACATGCTAAGAGTGGATTTACATGATTCATTTGAGGTGTTCAGGTAGTATCTTTTAAAGATTAATATCACAAACAAATTAGGTCTGCTATAAACAGCTGTCATTGCATAAAAAATCTAGACACAATAGACTTTATGAAGTCAAATTAATTCATTAATTCCTGCTCATTTGTAAGTGCATGAATACAGCATACAAAGTGCATGGTTACAGTATAGAAATTCTGTCAAATGTAATTTTAAATATAACCATCTTTTTAATCATAAGCACTTATTAATGGAATTATCATAAGCTTCCTCCAAAATGTAGGACTGGCTGTGCAATCTAGTCACACATCTTGGCAGGAAGAATGAATATGGTCTTTGGCCTTCATATTTATTCCTCAAAGTACACCTATGACACCATAACGGATATATCCCTCACCATGCCCTGTCTTCAAATGTAAAAATAATTAATTTGGAAAAAAAAAAAAAGTCAATTAACACAAAAGAAATTCAGACAAAACAGACTGTAGCCTATAGGTGGCAAATCGCTGCAACTGTGAAGGAAATGAGAAAAGAAAAGTGATATACAGCTGTTCAAGACAGGTCATTTTGTAAACAGATAAGGCCAGAACTCAGCATCTTCCCTCTATTGCACAGATGTTCTACTGTTAGAAAAAGGCATTTAAGTGTAACAAGCTGTATGCACTCACAGTGGACTAGGGTTTGGGTTAGTTTTCAGACATAAGCCTCTCATGACAGCTGAGAGACCATACAGTATACAAGATTTTTGTAAGACTAACTGTAAGGACACATGACTCAAGGAAATCTGAGACTGCAAATTGGCAGCTAGGGGACACCCTGTAGCATCTACAGTTCATTAGACACATAAGCTTAGGTGACTGAATCACACTGTGGTATCCAATCATCTCTGTGACGGGAGATGCTGTTTTTTCTAGTAGAGGATGACACAAGAGAAGGTCTCTCTATGTGGAGTGGAACAGGTTTCCTGACAGGAAAAGAAGAAACTGAACACAGTGTGTGATTATTCACTCTGTGAAACAACTCCCCCTGCCTTATCTTACTCTAAGAATTAGGAAAGCATGAGGTTTGTTTCCCCAGGGTGTTACCAGGGCTTCTGTGCTGGTATATACTGTGCTGAGGAAGAGAGAGAAAGCAGGTACATAGGAACTTCACACAGAGAGACATCAGAATATTGGCCCACTCTTTGTCATAGGCAAATGTACTATCTACTTCATCACTCATGATATTAGTTGAATGCTCTTTCATGGTACATAATGATTCTATGCAACAATATTCTTATTCCTCTGTGCTCAAGAAATTAGTTAAGCCTGCCTTGACAACTAGTAATTCCATCTGAACATAAATTGAGCATTCTAACATGGAGGAAAAGACCGTGATTGTTTTTTTCGTTTACATACATATGTACATATATGAGAATTTTCTTACTTCAAAAGCTTTTTTTTCCTTTTCCAATTCAAACATGTAAAATGTAAATAAAATATTTTCCATTGAAGTAAGAGTCTGATGAAAACATCTGGCAGCAAAATGTTATTAACCTCTATAGAAAAATGAAACACCCAGACCTACTCTATTTAAGACTGTCAATATAATATATTCATTTGCTTCCTCCTATCCTACTTCAAAATTGTTTTGTTTCTTTTTCCATATTATTCTGTCTGTTTGAAATGTCTTCATTCCTATTCTGTGCATTTACCTCATTCTCCTTTTGTCAACTGTATACATCTCTTCAATAGAAAACCAGTATCATGCCTGTACCATGTTGCTGCCAGCTGGTTCAGTAGGTTCAAAGGCCAGCTTCAAAGGACTAGAGAGGGCTTTTTATTTTGAAGCACTTCCAGATCCTTTCATTGGAACAGAAACACAGTAGGGTACCTCTACTAGCAGAACAGCCAGATATTGAATATACAGAATTGTGTCTGCAGACACAGTGGGCCTTATACAACTTTTGGATGTATGTGACTGTTGAATTCAGCAGAACTTTTCCTGAATTTGATAAGTGTATGTGAAACCATATTCCAGTCCAGTGAGCTTATGAAGCACTAAGGAAAGAAATGCAGGTGTCTAATATTCTTGCACCTGATTATTTCTTTCTTTTTCTTCATTTTCTCTCTTTTTCCCCTTTGTTATCTTTTCTCCCGTCTCCATGATCACTCTGGTTAAGCAAAATTTTATTTAGGTTTTTTGTAATTGCAGCTCACCAAGAACTTCTCCTTTCAATAAGAAGTTTTGCCTGTATTCAGCCTTCACTCTCACACTACTGTGACAATAAGATTTAAAAATGACATTTTTTCATCAAGCCTTGATCTAAGACTGCCCTCTGGACCAATTAATCATGAAAGGAATATTTTAAGGGGAAATAAATTCTGAATATACATTAATTTAGAAGGACTACTTTGATCAATACTCAATTCAGACATTTCACACTGAAATTATATCATGGAAAAACAGATTTTGTTATTTTTCTCCCAGACAATTTGCATAGATCTGATAATTTAACATAACTGGTTGTGCAAAACAAAATGGCTTGAACTGCTGTCTGATCTCTGCTATTAGCTAGAAGTAGATGCTGAGAAGAGTTTTAGTAATAGCATAGATGGAGCCATTGTTTCCAGCACCCATCGGTAAGAGATGTTTTTCCAACCCTCCAGCTTCATTTAGACCATTGTATTTAATGGCAGCCAATTCGTATTTCTTATAGAATTTCCTAATCACTTCCTAAACCATCTTATATTTCTCAGGAACCAAAAACCTCCTGTTACCATGAATTACACAAACTATTTATGCATTGTGACAAAGAAATTTTTGTGTTTGTTCACTCTCTTGTTTTAATATTTCCTCATTGTTCTATTTGAATTCATGTTCTTCTTGCACTATCAAAAATAACAGATGATCATGCTTTATTCACTTTTTCCATATATGCCCATATCTGATAAATATGTCTGTAGTACCTGTGACTACTCGCATTTTTTTCAGGTAAGTATGTTGTTAAGTAACAAAAATTTGAGTCATGATTCATTGTCTGGAGAAGAAACACAAAAGCCTTTGCCTCTATGATGGAAGAAGAATTTTATAACCACTTCTGTGTCCAGGAGCAGATTCTGGACATAAATATTCCTCTATAATCTTATATGATAATACTTACGAACCATGCACAACATGGGGTGGAAAGGATTATTCAGGTAGAAAATCCAGCTTAAAATATCATTAAATATAAAATATGGTGTAAGACAGGGGACAAACATGATCATTTAGAGAAAGATGAGAAAGATGTTTTTATTTCATGGTAAAGCTGAAAGGTAATATTAATACTATATTTCACATATCAGATGTAATTCTTACCTCTAATTTATGAAAATAAGCTTTGTGGGTATTTCACTAGTTTTTGTTTTGGGTACTGAGATCATCCATTAATTTTTTTTTTTGGTAGGGAATAGTTACTACATTTGTGGATAGTCTGATTATGACACTACCATTATAGAGGCTTGGTGACTTCATTGTTGCAGTCAAGCATCAATGCTTTACTACAGCACCATATTTCATATTTGGTGAAATATGGTAAAGTGTTGTTATTGGGGTTTGGATAGGGAAACTTTTTGCTAGATGTAAAGATCTGTGGGTTTTTTTTCCTTTAAAAACACAATTATTATGAAATGAGTAGTGTATAGCTCAGCATGCTACTTCTCAGCAAAAATTTGTTTTGAAAAAGAAAACTAAGCAGAACCAGTGCATTTTGAAGCTATTTATTCACTGTGTTTCTGTAGGAGTTGCAGTGAAAAATAATGTACTAAGTTTTGAGGGGAAATACAGAGAACTGGTGAGTTGATTCATGACATATCATATTTATTCCTATGTATTTTTATTCCTTCTGTAATGAAGTCTGGTTTCAATCATTTAAACTATATAGCAACTCTACAAATTTGGACACCACTTCAGAACTGCTCTCCTCTGAGTTGATTACAGGCCCAAAAGCCATATCATTAACAAAGTATGGCTAATCATGGCTCCACAATTACCTTTTAGGATACAAATATGTTTGGATGAGTCACTCTAATGTATGTAGCTGAGGTCACCTGCTTTCTTACAGACCCCTCTTCTGTGGAGCTTTACCAGCCATGTGATCTGTTTTAAATACAATACAACAAATCACTTCAGGACTCAGGACTGTGTTTTGAAGAGCTATTACAGATTTACTCCTTCTCATCACTGACTTACACAAGGAAAAAATTCTTTCTAGTTATATATCACTCCTTCTCCTCATGTACATAACTTGACATTCACACTATATTGGCAGATTTGCATAAATATGTCCGTATTAAAAATTGGTGACAGTCAGCTTTGGTGGAAGCAAACATATTGTGACATCAGCTACAACAGTCATAATTCACAGCTCAGTTGCATTCCAGAAGATGTAGACAGATGATTTTTTTATTGCACTTCACTTAAACCAACCTGTTTCAGTGATTTTACTGTGATGCGCACACACACGTGCACACACACACACACACACACACTCAAAATTGGGTTTCCACACCAAGATTTTTGCTGGCAGGGGGGCTTCGGGGGTGACTTCTGTGAGAAGACACCAGAAGCTTTCCCCACATCAGGCAAAGCCAGTTCAAGCTGCTTCCAGGACAGACCTGCTGCTGGTGAGAGCTGAGAAAATCCACTACCTTGGTAGCACCCATGTGGCAACATATTTAAGAAAATGTAGGAATTGTTGTGCAACAGCAGCTGGAGAAAAGAACAACATTATGTGAGAGGAACAGCCCTGCAGACGTGAAGTGAAGGTCAGGGAAGTGAGTCAGGGAAACAAAAGTGAATTACTAAAGGGGCTGCTTGCCAAAACAATGCATATAGCTTGCCTAATATTTATTACATCTGTCAAGTAGGAAAAGGGAAGATAAAAGACTACTGATAAAGAGGAGCAGCCGTGACCAAAAGATCCTGCTTTGGACCTAGGAACCGGTTCAAACCAACCTTGGGGTTTGAACTTGAGCCAGGGACTCAGGGAGCATGTGCACGGAAGCAAAATGAAAAGTTCAAATCGAGGAAGACTTCTTACTTCATCCCAGAGACCCCTGCACGAGGCACTGCGCAAGCACAAGCCATATGGAAATGACTTTGGGCTCATTATAATACGAAGCGGGGCTAGGCAGGGCTAGGAAATAAATACGTATAGGCACATTGGGAAGCTTAATGAATATGCAGCTTGTAACTCCATATATACCCAGCCAAATGGTATTGCAGGCACGCATGCATTTGGTGGAGCAATCCACTTGCGCCCCAGCACTGGAATAAACACCCCTACTTTACTACTTATTTCAGTAGTGGAGTCTTTTCTATGTATCAGAAGAAGGATGGGGAGAAGGTACTCCAGGCACTGGAGCAGAGATTCCCCTCCAGCCCATGGTGAAGAACATGGCAAAGCAGTCTGCCCCATGCAGCCCATGGAGTTCCATGAGGGAGCAAATATCTCCCCTGCAGCTCATGGATGATTCCAGTCTAGAGAAGACGGTGTGCCTGAAGAAGGCACACCCACAGAGAATGTTCGCTAAAAAGGCTGCTGGCAGGACCTATTGTTCTGTGGAGAGGGGGTCATGCTGTTACAGATTTTCTGTCAGAAATTGTGATCCTTGCTGGGGGCCCATGCTGGACCAGAGAATTCCTGAAGGACTAGTTTAGTCAAAATTTGACTCCTTTCTGGACTCAGAAAACAATAAAATTAATGGAATCTTGGTATCCAAGGTCAATTTTGGGAAAGATAAAGCCTAGGAGAGTTACTAAATATTGTGCTGTTACATTCTTATGTCTTCTTTTAGGCTCTGTGGCTTCTGATGGAACCAGCTCACTTTCAGTGTAACACCAATTTAAATTACAAGCTGAAACCCCAACAACCCACAAAAAATTGTTGTTACCACTGATCTAAAAGATTTTCTTTTGAGCTGGTCAGGAAGAGACCAAATACTCTCACTTTGCTTCCCTTTGTTTTCACCAGGGTTTCCTAACTTCAATACTTAAAAATATTGAACATTGGCTGAATAACATAGTTTCATTCCTCAGCAAGTCTCAAATTCAAACACTTGATTGATTTTCAAAAACACAGAATTTTACCTTGAAAGAAAAAGTGTTTTATTGGTATTCTTCAAAGAGGCAAATAGAAAACTAATCAAGAAAACTGATTTTCTATAAGTTGTCTATAGGATTCATTATACTAATATTTCTGATTTTTTTTCTCAATTGTTTGAAATTTAATTTACTTGCATTTCGTTTATTTTTCCTACGTTTTAGTCTTATTCTTTCTTATTTCTTTTTCTGTTCCTGCTACATAGTTTAATAGAAATGAGAATGTCTTGGATTGATTTTTATTTTGTTGTAATTACTGACAAATTTTCTTAATCTCGTTCCACATATTTTGTAAAACTTTAAAGTAGCAAAAATACAGTTCCATTATTGCTTTCATTTGCTTCTTGTCCTAAACTGAAGAGCTTTGAAAAGTCAGTGGTAAATCAGGGGGAAAAATAACAGGAAAAAGCACAATCAAAAGACAATCAATGTCAGTTTCTAATGAAATCCTGTGAAATTTAAAATATTTTGCATGAAGCATTTTCAAAAGGGAAAAAAACCCCTAAAACATATAAATCTTTTTTACAGTATGTTTGACTATAAGATATCATTAACTATATTACAGAAAGAGAAATGTATTGAATTTATTAATATCAAACAGATTTGGGAAGGCAAAGCATGAGAAAATGAGAAATTCTTAATTATCATTCAAATTAATCATTTGCTTTTGACATCTCATCACATTTTCTTTCAATATTGCCTGTTCTTACAGTTTTATCACCTTGTTAATCTCCTTCCCAATAGGCTCAGGGGGGTAGTAAAGTGCACAGTGTCCATACTTGCTCAAGGCAAATCCATCTAATTCAGCATTTAATCTCTGAAGGTGACAATACACAGATGGCTGCAGTGGATACTTTGCTGCTGGGAGGCTGGGTTTCTACATCCTTAACAAGAAGGCTAAAGGAGATCTTATTGATGTCTTCATGGCATGGTACAAAGGGCACTTTTTCTGTAAGGCACACAGTAAGAGGGCAAAAAGTAGTGAATGCAATTTGGAACATGGAGACTTCCAATCAGATAGAAAGTAAAAGTTTCTTTGTTTCTTCACTGCTTTATTGAGGTTTTTTTGTTTGATTTTCTTTGTTTGGTTGGGTTTTTAATCACAAGTACGGTTAAGCAGCAGCTGTGAGCTTGCCTACAAAGACTGCAACAAAGTCTTGGGTTATCTGGTCTGATAGGAACTGCTTCAAATGGGGAATTGGACAAGAGGATCTCTAGGGGTCCCTTTCAACATAAATTACTCTATGATCTATGAATCTGTGGTTATTCCAGAAGCTGAACAGATCTACCACTTAGTGATGAAGAACCACTAAATTTCATTTCAGATTTTCACCTAACAGTTTTATCTCAAGCCCCTAGATTTTTTGTTTTAATAAACAACTGATATTAACATCTTCTGTAATATGCTGTATCTTTCTAAGCTATCTTTTTTTTCTGAATATGGAACCATCCTGAATTGCTCAATTGTTCATCACATGGAAGGAACTTTCTTTGATCATTTTTTGCCATTGTCTGCTTTTTCTTCCTCATATGCCTTGTTTTTGAGTGGAAGGGTATTAGAGGCAGACACAGTTTGTGAGGTGTAGCTACTACTCTGAGTCTACTCTTTGCAATAAATATGTCTCTTCTTTGTCCATTCCTTTTGGGAGAGATAACTTCACTGACTTTTCCTTTCCCCTTTTCTTTATTTTTTTTTGCACTACTTAAAATAAAAATAATATTGAATAACATATTTTTATGTACAATTTCTTATTTTATTTTCATGCATCCTTAATTTTAATTTTACTTAAGGCAGGTTAAAGTTATTTACAACATTGTTTCATCTACCAATTTTTTTCCTGATGTTAATGCACTTCTATTTTCTTTCTTTCTACAACTTTTAGAATGCATTATGTAAACTCATGTACCCAGAAAAATGTGAGTACTGCTCTTGGCATTCAACTCTGAAGGAAAAAAAATTTCTTTTCATTCTTCTTTTACTTGCATGTTAACACCCACACAACATTGTGGCAACAAATGTTAGGTACATATTAAGTTCAATCTGTCTCTTTCTTTAACGTATTTTTAAGTGTTTATTTTCAGCAGACTTCTATTATTTTGCCTTGACAGACAGTTTCTTCTTGAACTTTTCTCTGTTCGTTTCATCAGTGAAAATATCACCTTCATCCTTTTGAAATGTGTGTTACCTACTCACCTTTATACATCAGGGATTTTTTTTTCTTTCCTGAATGTTTTGTTATCTTTTGGTTCAAGTCAAGCTCTTTTCCAGGTCTAGTTAGGAGGCTGTTTAGATATCTATGTTCTATAGATTAATAAACAAATAATAGAAAAACATAAATCAGACAGAAAATGCCTACCTTCTATATATTTTCATGGTAAACTTGGCCTGAAGCAATGTTCCTGCCTTTATTGAAACCCTTTTATGAACTATGGATACATTAGTGAAATGTATCCCTCATTCTTTTTTACTTAGAACTTATCAGTGACGTAGAACTATGTCCAACACTTTTTCTGTTACAACCATTTAAGAGCAGTTGGTTTTGCTTTCTGATTGGAAAAGAATCAGTATTATGTGAAATTGCACTAAACTATTACGGAGTGTGCAGCAATGGAAACATGTCTTAGGTAGATTAGCCACGTAGCAAAGGGAACAATAGATCAATCAAATTATGCTATTATTGATTAGATCAGTTGCTGTCTCCTTCTTTATTCTCCAAAAATGTAACTATAAAAAAACCAAATTCATAAATGTTTTTCCATAACTTTCTAAAATAACAAAATTCCCAAGGATCAGTTGTTTCATCCATTCCAAAATGAAATAAAAAAGTCTCAACAGACAAAGTGGTTGTTGATTGTTGTAACTGCTGGACTCTGCCTAGCAGGTTTCTGTGGCCTGAAAGCTCAGCGAGGGTTTCCTAGGGCCATGTGATCAGTCGCATCCCTGAGTCCATTTCGGATAGCCCCGCGATCTGGCTCGGGCAGCCAGCAGCGTTACAACGCAGTGGATGGTAAAGAAGGTAGAGAAGGTCTCTCACGAGGGTTTGAGATGGCTTTAATCACATCTTGTCCCCGGGATGTTCAGGGGTAGAGAGACAGCGTGGTCTGGGTGTGGGGTGGTTTTGTCAGGGGCCCAGGGGTGGTCCCTGGGCAGGGTTGGGGTACAGGAGCAAATAGGGAGAAACCGAGGGAGTTGCCCGGGCTCCCCCCTCCCGAGGGAGGGAACAGGGGGAACATACAGAACCAGGGGGTTAACTTACAGAATTAGGGGGTTAACAGGCTACCACAGTTGACAGTTATGAAAATGACAGAATAATCTGTCGTTACAAAGAAAGAGGATCAGACATCAGAGATATCAGGGATGACCGAGGCTGAAGACGTTTAGAGGTAAAAATTTAGTTCCCTCTCATTGTAAACCAGAAGAACATTGATGTAAAGCCTGTTGCTCTAAAATGTTTCAGTGTAAGACAAAATAGGTTTAACAAAGATAATTAACCAGATCTGATTTAAATGTGGACACATTATAGACTTGCAATCAGATGGGGGAAACTAACACTTCATAGTGAGATGAACCTGAATATTTTAGATTTTGACTCAGGTATCTATATGAACAAGGTACTTGTTAGCATCTGGTCAGATGAATCCCACCTAAAATGTTTGTCGCAATGACCGCCACTGACCACTGCCCAGGCTAGCTCCTGCGGTGTGCGACAGGAGTGGGGAGCAGCTGGAGGCTCTTGGCTTTAAAGCTGCTCCTCAGGAGTTCAGCTCTGCCCAGGGGAGCTGAAGCTCCAGGCACAGTGGCTGTCAGCAGTCCAGATGAGGGAGAGGATAAAAAGTAGCAAGGAGGCTTGCCATACCGGATAATCCAAGTTTA
>NW_008237609.1:2629037-2644896 GCF_000691975.1 Corvus brachyrhynchos
GATAGAACAAGGGGAGGAGAACAACCACGTAGGGAGCACTGGGGGAGCAGCTTGGGTCTGGGGGAAACCAACTGGGAATAGGAGTGGGGAGGGTAGGGATGAACCATTGGGGTACAGAAAACTTATATAAAAATACAGTAAAGGTATCGCATCACCACAAATGTTCATTATAATTTGACTGAATTTAGAATTGAATGGAATAGAATTGTAGAATGGTTTGGATTGGAAGGGACATTAAAGATCACCTAGTTCCAAACTCCTTGCTATAGACAAGGATGTCACTCACTAGATCGGGTTTCTCAGGGTCCCATTCAACTTGGCCTTGAGCCTTCTCTCTGGGCAAGGTGTTCCAGTGCCCCACTACCTTCGCAGTAAAGAATTCCCTCCTAACATCTTTTTTCAGTTTAAAATTATTTCCCATTTTCCTGTCACTATCTTGCCATATAAAATGTCCCTATTCCTCCTTTTTATAATCCTCCTTCAGGTACTGAAAGGCTTTAATGAGGTCTTCTCAAAACTTTTTCATCTCCAGGCTGGACAACCATAACACTCTCAGCCTTTCTTCATAGGAGAGATTCTCCATATCTCTGATCATCTTCATGGCCCTCCTCTGAACCCACTCCATGTCCTTCCTGTGCCGTGGACTCCAGAGCTGGATGCGCAACTTCAGGCAGGGTCTCATGAGGGCAGAGTAGAGTGGGACAATCATCTCCCTTGACCTGCTGGTCATACTTCTTTTGATGCGATATCAGTGTAAGAGGAAATATTATCTCTCCTAGTAGTAAATGACGAAATTATAAAGCATGAGTTCTTTTTTCTGTTCAAAATATCCTAATTTGATTGTATTTAAGGCACCTCTTGTCTTCAGAGAGCGTCTGGATGATGCTCTTAATCATACTGTTTAATTTTACGTAGTCCTGCAAGGAACAGGGAATTGTGATCCTTATGGATCCCTTCAAACTTGAGTTATTTGATGATTTATCTCCTCTGATGTGTGCATCAATTTCACCTACTGTCATGGAGAATGATCAAATAGTAGTCTGTGGGCAGGACAATAGTGTCTGACTAAAATTTTTCTAAAGAAAATGACTATATTGTCAATATTTTTTTGAGGCAAGGGATTTCTCCAATTATGTGGAGGTTTTTCCATACAAAATAAATTCTTTTCTAAGTGTCTACATTGTCAATGATTAAGGTTTTGCCTCAAGGAGTGATACCTAATTCCAGACCAAGCTGTGAATTCTAGCTCATATTCTACCAAATAAAACCTGTAAGTGCAAAATGATACTCAGCAACACTTAAGACAAATTTTTTTTCAACCTACTCATTTTCCAATTCAAAGTTTCTGAAAAGGTCTGCAGTTCAACTAATAGCTTCCTGGTATGTTTTGTTTGGGTTTGTTTGGTTGGTTGGTTTGTTGATGTTTGTTTCTATGTACTATGACATAAGTTATAAAACCTGACTTAAAGTATATTTTCAGGTGGAAATACCACTGAAATACTGTTGGGGGATGTTATACAGAAGACACATATATTCTTGGTTTTATTGACAGTTAGAGGCAGTCCCTAGACCATTCTCTTCACTGGATTGAAGTTGGGACATGCTTCAGAATGAAAAGGCTGGCATCCTCCTCACAGAAATGTAAGTATGTGTTATAATTAATGAACCATTCCTGAAGATAGAACTGAGATCCTAGATTGATTTAGAGAGTTTAAATTATGAGAGTATAGAGATAAACAAGGATAAACCATACATTCATAATAAAAATAATAGTTTAGTTTTTTCCTTTACCACCTGAAGATAATTAAAAAAACCAGAAAACTGAATTAACTGAATTCTTACTGAATTAACAGGTTTCTTAAACATTTATTAATAAAAATTAATATTAATAATGTTTTTTATTTTCTCCAGTCTTTTCAATATGTAATCACTTTCTACTACTATATTTTTTTCTTAAAACACACTATATGTTTACCCACTCATATTGCTTCTTCAATTGCTGGTTATATTTTCATGGTAAGCATTATTACGTTTACTATAATTTCTGTATTTTTAATGGACTCCTGTTTCAAAACAGTTTATAATATAATTTAAGTTTATTGGGGCTTTTTTATGTCCTGTTCTGTTTGAATAGAAATTTTGCATTTGTCAGGCCTAGTTTTGTGATTTGTCCCAATTTAGCAAAACCCCTTATTTTAAAATACAAAATAGAAAACTAAGACACTATTCTATTTAAGATTACCTTTCACACCAGGAATTTATTTTCAGAAAAGTTAATGAGAAGCTACATAATTTAATACTGAGGTACTAATTAATGACATAAAACTTTGCTAGAATCATGCCCTAAATATTTATTTCCTAAAAAAAAAAAAAATATAGTCATTGATTTTTTTACCTTTTAATCATTTAGTATAGTATCTTCACTGTTTGGTAACTTGCAACAAATATTTTGGGTATTTTGTATTGAAGTAGACATTATTAGGGTCTACTGATTATTAGGGTCTACTATTATTACATTGGTTGGTTGATTGGTTGGTTGGTTAGTTTTTCTGGTTTCTGGAGTAACATCAATACTTGCAGTTAGCATAATCTAAATTTAATTTAATGGGATCATTAGGCCTAAGATATCCCTTGACTTTCAGAGAGAAATATTTTAGTTTTATATCTTAATGTTCTGTACTTCTGTTGGTTCTCCTATTAGTAACTACATATTATCAATTTGCTTAGTTGAAGAAAAAAAATCTGCAATAATTTTCCTTCTAAGATTTTACAATCAGTCTGCATTCTTTAGTCCATGTACATCATCGCCCATAAATAATGTTCCCACAGCCAGGACAACTGCATTTCTTCAGATTATCCCCTAAGGCTACAATCCTCAAAACCAACATTGCTGTGGACTGAAGTAATCTTGCAGGAAGCACAGAGAAATACAGCAGGTTGACTCCAAATAAGAAACACAGAATCTTAGAATGCTTTTCCTTTCTGATTTTTGTTTGCAAATGAACTGATTTCTTTATGATTAAATATTCACTGAGTAATTTTCCTGAGTGATTTTCCATACAAGGAATATTGAAAAAAGGTTACTTTACAAATCACTAGCTGACGTTATGTGTATGTTACCATTCCCCATGACTATATGACTGAAAATATTCAAAGAAGAAAAATGGATATTGAGTAGCAACAATTTTGACCTGATTGTCCTTAATCTCCAAGAAGAATAAGATGGGTAACCACTCAGAGAAATATTAAGGAACATAATTATGGGCAAATTGGTAAGGCAGAAGTAGTATTATAAATATAAATAAATAACATTTCAGAGGATTCCATTGAAACCATGTAAAAATATATTTGAAAGAAGGAGTTTAGCTAAATTTGCACAAGTCACAAAACTAGGCCTGTGCAAATGTAAAATTTCTATTCAAACAACACAGAACATAAAAACTACAGATGTGAGTTTATTTGAAATAGTCTAACATATGATGTTATATAGATGTAATAAGAGGTAGAACTTGTCCACTAGTGCAGCACCTGGCTGTGTACCCAGCTTAGATTGGATATATGTAAAACAAATCACCCGAGAGAAATGGCCTTATACCAAAACTTTCTCAGCGGGGCATGATTTGCAGAATAATTATTCACTCTACAAGACATCTAAACAGATGTGTAAAGTCACAAAACCTCTGTAAATCTTTGTTACAAAGTTCACCTACTATTGAATGAAATACCCATGAGAACTATATTTTGCCTTTTTTTTTAATCTTTTGTTTTTTTTCTTCCGGGCATAAACTTAATTCCTAACAGCTTAGAGTTCCTGTATCTGCAACACCTGGAAAACTATTGTGAAGGTTGTTTAGATAATTTTCATGCTTTGAAATTGCAATGTGCTAATAAAATATTACCCCAGCTGGTAAAAGGAATTATCTATACCATATAACATCAACCTCAGTAAAAAAAAACCAAAACCCCCCCCAAAAACCATGAGGAAAGAAGAAAGGTGGAATATTTGGAGTTATGGCATTTGCCCTTCCAAGTAACCATTAAACATGATGGATGCCTGCTTTCCTGGAGATTGCTGAACTCTTATCCACTGATGGGAAACAGTGACTGAATTTGTTCATTTGCTTTGTTTGCCTGTGCATGTTTTAGTTTGCCTATTACATTGTCTTTACCTCAATCCATTAATTTCCTCACTTTTATCTTTGCACTTCCCACCAGAAGGGAGTGAACAAGTGCCTGTGTGGAGCTTAGCTGTAGTTAAGCCCTAACTATAAATGTCATTGTTGTTATTTTATTTACAGAAATCCTACTGGTACTACAATGAGCACATGACATCCAAAGAAAAACATAAATGGAACAAAATACAATTCTTTTTAGGGATCTAGCATAGTTTTCATGGATAGGAAACAGCCAGAATAATTTGATGTAGTTTTCAATAAGGATTTCAGTATTTAAGCTTTGGTATAAACACAATTTTAGCCTAAATGTAGCAAAATCCTGTTGCAAAATCAGTAGAAAAATCTCCAATTTATAAGTTGATCAAATGAACCCTTTCTGTTCAGAGATAGTGCTTGGAAAGATTAGCTGGAGTAATTGTTCTCAGAAGTAGGTTTTGGAAGGGAATAGCTGCAGAAATTTAAGTACTGAAAGTGATAGAGGAAGTTGTGGAGAGCTGTGGGAGCTATGATAGAGGAGCTGTGGCTTGTGAGGTCAGTGAACAATGAAATACAGAAAGACTGATGTCCTTTCAGGTCTCTCTTCTCCCCCTTTCTTCCTTGTCTCATTTCCCTTTCTCCTTCCCTAGGAATTTGCTTTTGTTCAGTGGTCTGTACGGACTGCATTGAAAATAATTTGATCAAATTTGTGCTAAATCGAAGCACAACCCTCCAGACAATATTTTCATAAACCTATCTCATTCTCCATTATTTGGGTGTTCAGATGGAATCCACTGATCTCAGTGAGAGCTGATGACAGGGTGTAATCAAAGCAGCATAATGTCATCTCCTCTCCAAACAAAAAATGCCATCGCTGTGAATTGAAGGATTGTGTATGCTCGCTCCAATAACCACTATGCTTACTGAGTTTCACAGAATCATAACAATCTCTGTGTGCCAGCAGAACTTAGGCGAAGTGATGAAATTTTTATTACTGAAGGTGAGTTATACAGTCTCTTCTCCTTATTCCTTTGGAGAATTTAGCATTTGAGAAAATACAACTCCTGATTATAGCTTACAGGCTGCCACACAATGAATTTCGCAATATACAACTGGCTGCGCTGCTGAGCTTATAATGCTTTGCATCCTATTTGCTTGAACTGCGAGTGTGACTGTGTGTATTGAGGCATCTGTGTACATGTCAGCACCCACATATTTATATTGTGTTCATTGCAACCCATTTCCACCCTGATGCTCTTGCAATGCTCAAATCAGATTATCCTTTGCAGTCAGCTGAACTTCAGCACATTATTTTTTTTTAAGGAATCCGCAGGTTTAGGATTGAGGCATCACTATAGCCAAATTGATGGCAGCTAAAATTATGGGATTGCTTTAAAATGTCATATTCAACATATACTTTGAACGTATTTATAATATATTATGATGATTCAAAACTTAATTTTTGTTCTTCATAATACAAAAGGGAAAATTTCAAGGTATTAAAATTGGTTTATAATAAACTAATTGGTTTAACATAAACTGTAGTGCAATAATTGGGGATTGTGTGCTGGACTTTTTAGCAAAAAGACATCTTTTTTGTTTGTAAAATCATACTGTAAATCATTTTTAGGTTTATATAACATGAGAATTTGATTGTACTATTATCTGCATATAAAAATAATTCTAAAGCTATAAAATTAGAAAGAGTTAATGTATGGAATCAAACCATGTCTTATCCAGCTTATATGTAAAAAATAGTAACAGCTTCAAGTACAGCAAACCAAACTGGTTGAAAGTGATTGCCAGTTTGGGTTTGGTAAAATGTTTTCAGAAGCATTTTTATTGCAACTCTTTATCTCCTTCTAATACCAGTTTCCTGTTCTTATTGGGTTTTCATACATATCTCCAAATGCTGAAAATATATGCCTTAATTTTTACATTTAAAGGAAAATTTAGGATCTGAAGTATATGATGGATTTTATACTAACGCATCTATATGCATATCACACAGTTTTTCTGGCAAATTAATCTCTCTGGTACTTCAAAAACATTTTGGAAAGCCTTCAGGTGAGAACTGGTTTTGAATGGGATAATTAACCTTGACAGTAATTTCTTCATATCAGAGCCAAATAGCAGTTGGAAAGATGTATTCACTTTTCACAGAGTGCCAGGTACTTATGGCCTGGAAAGAGGCTATAATGTGTTCAAAAAATGTGTATTTCAAGCAGGCATGGAAAAGGGTTCCAGCAGAGACTCATCCATCAAATTCCTGGAGAAGGACATGATTTACACAGGAGGTAATAGAGGCCCTGGCTGGGTGTTTATAGTAGGTTGTTTTCAGTCCTAAACCAGTGTAAGTGATTGTTTCCTGAACCAATGCAATCAAACAATATAATTAGATTATCCTAAACACTTTACATATTATTAGAGATTTAGTCTTAATTTCTTTCCTTCTGAAAGAGAATTATGAATAATAAAGTTTTATCAGTTCTGTATCGTAACTGTGTGGGTAAATCTGCTGGCAATGCAATCTGACAGACACATTTTTATGGTTTTAGCAAGTCAAAAACAGGTCTAAAAAGGCTCTTTCCATGTTATCCATTGCTCATTTTTCATTGAGTAAGCAGTATTCACTGCTTATATTAGTATTTCCATGGTGTGCATATGGTTTAACTGCTTAAGTTTCCAATATTCAAATTCAAACTGTTTTTGTACTTTGAGCTGAAAACAGCTGTCTCATATGAAGTGAACTGAGACTTTTTAAAATTAATATTAAATATGACAAAGGACACATTTCAAGTTTTCCACGGATTGCTGATGCTTAGAAATCTTTTTTCTGAGGCAACATGCAAATATTTAAAACAGAATTTGAAAGGAGCCGATCTAGACCCATGGCTAGGTGTCTTTGAAAATCTTACCCATCATTTGAATTATGATGTTTCTAAAAGTTATTCACTTTTCTCTAAGTTTTCCTACTAACTGCCTTTTCAGGCAAACAATGAATGAGATTTCTTAAGATTGTTAAGAAAGGTGATGATATAAATTGGTTTTTCATCTACTTGCAAATCCTAGCTAAGTAGAAAAAATGCACAGGAGGTGTAAATGTAAATTTCAAGTCGATTTTGGAAAAGATATATTTTCTAGTTGACCTAAGCAGCTTTGAATTTCATGTTTGCCTACTGAATCCCAGTCACTGAAATCTTGAGAGCTACATTGCCAGGAAAAAGTCTTTTCACTTCACATAAGCTGACTAGTTCTCTAAATTCTGACAACTGTGTTCGTTAGATCTTTATAAAACCATGAGGAGAGTTTAGATGCTGCTTAGACAACAGTGGTTTCGATTCCTACTCTGTAGGAGCTGAATATCAGCCTAAAAGTTTCAGTGGAATAGAGCAATTATTGGTGGGTAAATTGTGCCAATGAGATACAGTAGTAATTTTAGTTGTAACAATGGGAGAAAGAACAAGTTCTGTTTTAAAATTTTTAATGGATACATGTAGTAGTCTTAAATAACTTCTACAGGTTATAAGCTGTCCTACTGATTTATTGGAATGCATGAATTGTCCTTGGAAGCTAACAGAAAATTCATGGCAGTCTGTTGCTTGCAGTATGACATTTAATGGAATACACTCTTCAATGTTTCTTTCAACAATTCAGGGACATATCTCACAATTGGACAATTCAGACACTTGAAAGAACTTGTGTTTACAGGTAGGCTTTTGTTGCAGGGAAAGAAAGATACTACTGCTCCTCAACTGGCCTGTTATGAACTCTTTTGCCTATATTTTTCCTTGTATATGTCAATATCTAAGGAGATGTGTTGTTGTAAAATATGTTAATATAAAGGAATTACCTAAACAAGCTTAATTTTCAACTAATTAAATTTATTAGATATCGTGAGGGACAACTTTTTATACTGTGAAGAAAAAACACACTTAATACTAGGCAATAAAAAAGTAGTCAGTAATATGTGAAAATTAAGTAACAAAATGAAGATTGTGATTATTATGCAAAACAGAGGATTCCTTGTTCTAGTGCTGGCAATTTCAGTGTAAGAATGCTAAGCACAGTCTCAAGACACTGAAGAACATACTGTGTGTCTTAAGAAGAAAGACTACGTGAGAAAGATAAAGCTTTCCTGGACTTCTTAAACAGTGCCCTCTTCCTCATAGGATTGAGGTTTTCTGGTAGAATGCACAGGATCTTTGTTAAGAAAATAGCAAATGTCCTTAAGGACTGATAGCATTTAAACTAGAGGGGAAAAAACCACAAAGATTAAAATAAAAATAAATAAGTAAACAAATTATGTGTTTAAAATTCCTCCTGCCTATGTGTAAGTACTCTATCTTGGAAATCACCTGTCCCAGACACTTACAAGCTTCTGTGGTTGACAAACAGTAATTACAGCAGTAAACTCCAAAGGTGACTTCAGGAAGGTAAATAAAAATATGCCATACAGTTAAAGGTTTTACGTTCTTAGCAAATTTGTAACTTTATCCTATAATTTTAGGATTATTTCCTCTGTAAATTTAAGGTTCGTATTTCAGTTTTTTGCCACTCAATCAGCAAGTACATCTAGTCTCATGTAACATTCTTTAGAATCCTATATAACTGTCTGAATACTGTAATTCTAAATCAAAATTCTATTTTCTTGAATATAAAGAAATAAACTAACCTGGAGGTAGCTGTGTTGATGACGATTTTTCTAATGCTACCTTTTCCACTCTCAAATAGGAATAAATTTACTCTGCAGTTCAGTCTGTCACAGCAGATGAAGGGAGGTGATCCTTCCCCTTTATTCAAACACTGGTGGTGTTGTACCTGGAATACTGTGTCCAGTTCTGGTCTCCTAAGCACAAGGGGGCTGGAGACATCCTAGAGAGAGCCCACAGAAAGGCCACAAGGATGATGAAATGACTGGACCAGTTCCCGTATGAGAAAAAGCTGAGAGAGCTGGGACTGTGCAGTCTAAATCACCTCAGGAGGACTTGTCAATACATAGAAATACCCACAGAGAGGGTGCAGTGAGGACAGAGCCAGACTGCTGAGAGGACCAGAGGTAACCAGCACAAACTGAAAGACAGAAGGTTCAGTCTGAACATCAGGAAACACATTTTTATTGTGAGGGTGACTGAGTTCTAGTACAAGTTGCCCAGGGAGTTTGTGACCTCCCTCCCTAGAGATATTCATGGTCCTGGGCAACTCTCAGTAGGAAGTCCTTCTTGAGAAAGGTGTTTGGACCAGGTGACCCCCAGAGGTGTCTACCAACCTCACCCATTGTGAATCTCTGATCTGCCTTGATATGGAGGATTCATATTCATATTTAAAAAAAAAACTAAATGAAAATGTCTGCATATAGGACTTGATTTAATCATCTCATGCTTTTGAGAAGCTACTGAGTATAAACTTAGCTTCCAAAAGTCATATCCTATCTTCCAGGTCTGTGCAGATGTCTCAGATGCCACAGAACATGTAAAATGACATTATATGGGAACATCTAAATCGAGAAAGCACCTGTACCAGACTGAGACAAATATATACACATATGATAAGCATTAATTTTCTTTAATGAAAGTCAGTAGAAGAAGAACAAAAATCTCTACTGAACCTGAGTTTGAAGAACCATTCTTCAGTTCTTTACCCTAGCTCAAACCCCTGCAAGGGACATTCATTTTATAAAGCAATGTCAGTTGTCTGCACTTCAGAAGGCATTATCTATTCTGTGTGTTCTTTGAGAACTTCCACAAATAAATTTAGAATTAGAGGGATGATGGTTTATGTGAAATTTAAAACATAAAATATAAAAAAATCCTATAAGGATTGTTATACAGAAACCAGAATGTGTTCAAATTAAACTTCACATATTTCTTACATTTCTCTAAATACTATTCTAGGCCTCAGTATAAATTTGGAGAAATATGATGTCTTTCAGTCTTAACAATTATGTTTTTCCACTGTTTCCCAAGTATTTTTTTCCTGATTTTCCCCTCCTACTTCAGCATGGAGCCTAGCCTCACTTAATCCAAATTCCAAATTCCATCTAGATGTAGTCATAGATATAGATATATGTATACACTATATATTTCTGGGTGATCAGTAAATTAAATATAAGATTCTCATATCAATATATCAATTTAATAGAAAAACCCTCTTTCTTTTTTAATATTTATCATGAATATACTGCTGGAAAACACAGTTATCTATTAGAACAAATAAACACAGCCAATAAATTAATATATCAAACCACAGAAATAGTTGCAACATAATCTAAACTACCATCATATTTCCACACACAATGATTTGAAACATAGGTAGGATGATCTGCTTTCTCTTTTTACATACTGGAACCAATCAAATGTTTTACATTCAGTAACACAGTATCACTTAAGCAAGGTATCATTTTGCCTGAGAGGTCAACTGGACATGTCAGAATGTAAATGGTCATGTGGTAACCTAAAGCAATGCTCGCCATTGCAATTTTTAATTTTGGAAGGCCATGGGCAAACGGAGCTTCTTACTTGGTTCTATTGACTGAACTAAGTTGCTAATGGAAGAGAACAGAAATTCTGCACTGTGAAGTGTCATTTCTAAGATATAATCACACTGTCTCTCTCATGAAATTAACCAGCTTCAAAAAATCTTAACTTTTGATCTATAGCAGCAAAGTAAGAACTTGAATATTAATTCTTACTAAAAAATAATAGAAGAGTCATGCCTATTTTTTTAAAGCTAATAAAATATACCTAAAACTCCATGTCTCCTTTTTTTCTCCCTTTAAATAACTATGATTTACATTGCTCAGTGAAATCTTGGTTATGAAAAGAGTAATTTTTCTCTATAATCTGACTACTTGAAGAAAGGCACAATAAGAAATGAAATGTTGATGTGCAGTTTACGTTAGATGTTTCTTTAAAATTATTTATTTTTAAAGACAAGTAATCAAATGGATGTGTCAATTAATACACAGCAAGCAAGAGCCAATTATGGAAATCATGGCTCAAGGTTACCTTGCTGCAATATTTTATAATTCGACAACTAGTGAAAATCAACTTGTTGCTTCTGTAATAGATGGTTATGACAGAGCTAAAGAGCTCAAAATGTTTTTGTAGTCCCCTGTCTAATTAACATTTCTCTTGTATGACCTACATTTCCCAGAACTGTAACTGCAAACACCCCCAAAAGCCTGCTCTTGTTTGAAAAATCTTTTGTAACATGTTTGAGAGATCAAAGGCAGAGCAATCAGTATTTACACACCTTCAGTTTGAAATAAGCCGTAAAATAAAGTCATATTGCTACAGCAATTTGCAGAGGAAAACCTTTCCACGCTAGTATACCTCACTTGACTCTAATGGAAGCCTACAGACGCTGTGCTGTAATAACACGTGTGTGAGTTACATTTGTTTGATTTTTTTTTTCCCTGTCTTTTCCATTGTATCTATTTTTTTTCCTTTTAGAATGAAAGAAATATAGAAAGAAATCATACTGACTGTTTTAATGCAAATGATATCAGCTAAGTTTCAGTTGCCATCAGAATCTAATACATCCTAGGTAGATTTACTGCCAGAATATGGTTACAGAAAATGAAGTATTGCAGTCAATAAGAATATAAGTAGTTATTTTAAGGACAAATAGTGAAGTTTACGTTACTAAATCTTTTTTAATTACTCTATTTTTCATCTGTATTTTGATATAGATGAACTTTAAACTTGCACTGGATAAATTATATCCAAATGTACCTTTTATGTTTTCTTTCTCCAAGGTGCTAATGGAGTGAACTCTGAAAACACTGACTCCAATGTCTAAGTCCAGTCTTGTCACTTTCTGCTTAGTATAGTAATTTGTACTGCAAAAATCACAGAATCACAGAATAGTCTGAGTTGAAAGGACCCAGAAGGATCATTGAGTCCAACACTTAAGGGAAAAATGCTGCAAATGTACCAATTACAAGCCAAGGGGAAAATAAAGAAAAGTGAAGGAGACCTAGTGTGGATGTATTTGAAATTTATACTTCATATAAATGTATTGTTTTCCTACTTAGTCTGAAATTTTGTTGCCTCTAAGGAAGATGACCTGATATTTGTATTCTGGCATTTCTAAGCAAACCCAAACCCCATAGAGAATTGACAAGAGAATTGCAGAATTGTTTCAAAAAAATCCGTAAAACTAAAGAGAGACAAGGAGGGGGTGGGGTGGTGCAGGGAGGAGTGAGCTCACTACTGTCTAAAATTTCTTCATGAGGGGGAGCAGGGGGAGGTGCAGATCTCTTTTCTCTGGTGACCACTGATAAGACACGAAGGATTGATTTGCAGCTGCAACAGGGGAAGTTCAGATTATATATTAGAAAGAAGTTCTTCAGTGAGGGGATTGTCAAGCACTGGTACCAGCTCTGTGGGGAGGTGGTCATGGTCCCAACACTGTTGGTCTTCATGAAACATTTTAGAAATAGGGTTTAACTTTTATTTTGCCCTGTATGGAGTCAGGAGTTGGACTGGAAGATCCTCCTGCCTCCCCTCCTAATCAGGAAATTCTATGACTCTGTGATTTTTAAATTCTGAGGAATGGATGTTATGATCAGGCTCACAGAGCTTGCATATTGTCAACTTTTCAAGCTGGGTAAATGAATCCATTTTTTTTCTTTGCCCTCTTTATTGAGTAGAACCACAAAAGGCACATTACTTTTGCTTTCTTGATTAAAGTCATACCGGAAAAGAAAAATAGGTCTGTGTTTAAAATGTCTTACCTGGTACATTGTACTTACCTTTATCTATGCAGAGGAAAATGTGTAATGTGTCCTTACAGGCCCAAACCACCCAGCTGATAGATGCTGGCAATCTCATGTTAATGTAAGTGGGAACAAGGATTATTTGCATCCTAAAATCTCTGTAGATGCTATAGTTTGAAAAATAAACAACAACAAAAAAAATTTTAAATTACACATATTACCTTGAAAAACAGTCATAACCAATTTACACTTTATTTTATATATCAGTAGGGCAAAAGGTTCACTAATGTGTAAGGCTATCTATATATTCTCCTTAATAGATTTTTTCAGATTCTATTTTTATTTAACATTTTAACTAGCAATGCACTATCCCTTCTGTTTCCATGAGGAAAATAATATAGTCTCATGGAAGTGATGTTGTTTCTCCTTTTTAATTACTCCAGATGATTTATCTCATTATGTGCATTACAGAGAGAACTGTATTGCACTGGTAGTTAACTCATATCCAAATTCCTTCTTTCCCACAACTTTCTGTAATAAATATATAATCATCTTGCATTTTTCCTGATTGCATTTAGTACTTCTTACAATAAAAAATATTTGACAGGTTTATTAATCTTCACGTTTCATTGGACCAACTGAACCAGAGCTAAGGTCAAAAAGATTTTTGTGAAAATGGTTTGACATTAACTTCAGCTAAGTTACTGTCTTTTATTTATCAGTCTTGCTCTGAAACACGTGATACAACACTTCAGGGAAATAAGATAATCATTCTAAGGTTCCTGAGTGGTATTATTCTTTTTAAATCATAGAGTAGATTTCTGAATACAGATATACTGATTAGTTTGTTATGCAAGTTGGGGGCAAGGCTTTTAATATTTGTTGTCTTAATAAGTGAAGTGTCAATTTTTTATCTTCTTTCATTGCTTCCTAAGTTGGTGTAAACTAGATTTTTTTTTTAAATTAAGACAGTCATGTTTAAGCAGAACATCTGCTGTGATGAGTCTAGCTAAGGCCAAAATACAAGTCTTTATGCACTAAAGATACTTAGGTGAAATAGATAGACTCTGATCATAGCCTCCCCTCAGTTCCTTTTAACCAAAGTAGAAAATCATAAATTTAAAGAGCTATTTATGGTTACATAAATACCCTGTAGGATTTTTCTTGTGGTCTTTGGCAGGGCTCTGCAGAATTTTCTAAGAATTCCTACTTAGTGGTAGCTTTCTCAGCAGGGAACCTATATTAGGATCCCTTCTTTCCTCTTATAGTCAGTCTCTTTCAGACATCAAGTGAATCCACTTAAATATAAAATCACCTTCCTGAGCAGCTAAGTACAACTTCTAACCTAATTTTATAAACTATTTGTTATTTTATTATTGTTTTTTTCCTCAATAACTATTGCTTTGTATGTAAACAGTAAACAAATATGTATGTACACATCATTTCTGTTATTTTGAATATTTACTATCTTTAAAGTCAAATGTATCCTTATGAATCTAAATTTTATGCTCATACCTATTTGTTTATGCTGCTTCTCTAGTTTAATGCAGACTTCTTGGTTATTAATAGAAAATCTGCCTTTGATGTTAAAAAAATAATAATCAGTTTCCTCCTGGAGTCCCATTTTGACTTTTTATCTTATCACTTACTCTGAATGATTGTGGTATTTTGTTTATTTGTCTGTATGTTTTGTATTTAAAGACCTACTTTTTCAACAGTCAATACTAAAACAAATTAAAAAACTGTCTTCACATAAGTTAAACAAAATTATGATCATTATGGTACAGTTGCTGAAAAAATAAAAAAATCTTAGAAATTTTTACAGGATGAGTAACTATCCTCCCCGGAAAGTAGATTATTTAGATTATACCTGTGTGGTCTATTATCATACACATTAAAAAGTCACGCCCCATTTTTCAGTAGGTGTTTTGCTCCTGGCCATTGAAAATTATAATCAGGTATTAAAATTGATCAAGTGTGGAAAAGTGTCATTAAGCCAAAAAACATCAAGTACAGAAGTTTCTCTTTTGGCAGCTTGATTAAAAAGAAATACATTTTTAAAATTGTCACCTGATAGTAAAGTTTTGTGATAAGACATTGCACCCCTAGACTAGATCTAAATATGATTATGAAAATTTCTTAAATCACATTTTATTAAATTTATTGAGAAATCCAGATTTTCAATATATTCACTTATTGACTGTATTGAACTATATTCTTAATATCCAGATTGGAGTGCTCATATGGATGTGCTGGTATTTTGATATAATCTATTTATGAACAGAATATGAGTTATTTTGAATGGTTTAAAAGCAAATGTTTTCTCTGAGGACACCAAATACAGTCCACCAAAAAATAATAAGAAAGAATTTTATTGGTCATAAGCAGATGAGAAATGCAAAATTCACATTGTCTGCAAAAATTTTTTTCCAGATAAGGCTTTTCTGGGGAGGGAGTCATGGGGCTGGCGGGGGGAGGTGGGAGCATTTTCCATTTTTTATCTAGGATATAAAGCTCTTAACTAAACTGGAAGCTAAAGTCTGAGTCAACCAAAAAAAAAAAAAAAAATCCTTCTTATAAAGCAACAGTATTAACTTCGATTTAATCAATAAGGTGCTGGTATATCATCCTTTACCCCAGTTCTTCCACTGTTGGACTGTTTCCCTCTATTATAATAGATCAGATATCCTCCTTATGTTTTCTGATGTTTGCTGCGATCTTTATTACAGGACTAGCAATTTACTTTTACTTTCATTCTAAATGTATTTTGATGTCCTTTGCACAGATAAGCTTTCTGTAGCTTTGAAGAAATAGGAATCATGTCATCATGTAATTTAGTACGCCCAAGGTACTTTCAAAACCCTGTGATTGCATATAACCATGGCGATTTTTTACTTAAAACACTCAGTCTGCTATACATTATTATTTTTAAACTAGCTATTCAAAAAAGATCTGAGGGCATCTCAAGGTTAATATAAGAGCAAAA
>NW_008237609.1:2644937-2662734 GCF_000691975.1 Corvus brachyrhynchos
GTCAGTGTCAGTGGAATTCCTTCTCAATTCCCTGTGCCTGTCTGGTTCATTAGAAAAAAACACCCAGATTGTTTGTTATGATTCAGTATCTCCATGGGTGAATATTAAGGTAGCTGGATTTGATTATCTTCTTAGAAATATGGCCTTGCAAGATCAATCTTAAAATTAAAATGGAAGAACTTGCTAGAAAAGCAATACAATGACGATTTAAGTGGACAGCACTCTGAGCAGAGAATAAAATTATTTGTCCCTAGCGACAAACATCAGCAAAGGGTTCAGCTATGCAGATTAAGAAAATGACCCTAAAAGCAAAGAAGGTTCATAACTAGGTAGAAAAATGTAGTCAATATCTGATACATCCTCGTTTTGGTTTTCAAGATAAAACGTTTTTAAAAGCAAGTTAATATGATAAAATGAAAATCTGCTTTGTGTGCAAACACTATGGAGCAAAATGACAGATACTTTTATCAATAATTTTTCAAACACTGCAAAACAGATTAAATCAATTAATTTTTATTATTTTAAGTAATTGAAAACTACCCAGGAAGATGATCACTTTTTTGAAGGAAAATACATTTAGAAATATGTCCCCGTTTCCTAACTGGGACCTCAATGCAGTCAACTTTAAAGTCAAATGCAAAATTTTTCAGGAAAATTTTTTCTAGATTTCTAAATATTTCTCATTTTCTGCCAAAACTTCTCAATGTATGAGCATGGTTTTGTAATTAATGCACATGACTGAGTCCCAGAGGCTTGTGTTCTTGTTCATTTTTTTTTAACCAGAATCTAATCCCATCATGATTTTTTTAAAATTACTTTTAGTCCCGTAATTGATTTTCCAGCATTATTCCCTTAAACATTATTCAAATTTCTCTCAAGTGTAATGAACTAAACTTCTGTTGAAATCAGTACCTCAAAAACACAGACCTCTACATCTTGCATCACCTTTTAGATCCTTCATTAGAAGAGAACTGATTTTATTCAAGTACATATTCTCAGGAATGCTAGACACCTACTGGTAAGTTAATTAAACTTCTCCACAACACATAAAAAGCAACTTACATTTATGTTTAGCTTTTTATAAAAGGCAATAGAACTGTTCAGAATAAGTATAATGTATTGTAAAAAACAATGGTACTCAGCTTTTTATTTAAGTCAATTCATCTTTTCAAATGCTTTGGAACTCTGTTTACTTACTCAACTTCTTAGTTTTAAAAGATCAAGTAGGAATCTATACTGTAAAAATCATTATGCTTTTCAACTTTATTTATGTAAAGAAAGTAGCTTTAAAATACAAACTTTATTGAGGAAAAAAATACTTGCACCAGTTTTTTTTATTACTAACACTAGAAATAACTGAACAGAGTTTCTGCTGTGTGCATGGATAATAAAACACACCTAATTATTTGTTTTATTTCACTCTCTTAGAACTTTCAGATGAAAAGATACTAGAAAATAAACTTGGCACTGTGGGCTGATATTAAGGACTTTTTTAGTGCTGTGTGTGGACACTATATGGAAATCAAACTTCCCATAAAATCTGACTGTGAACATGTTTCACATAGAGGCAAGAAAACTAGAGATACACTTGAGAAAGCATTGTATATTCACTCCAGGAGAGAATCAACTAGTAAAACATTTCAGATCTTATTTTTATTAGATGAATGCTAAATTCTTATTTCCATATATAAGGCATTTTTCTTTAACTCATGTAAAATGCACTTGATAAAGTACAACAGACAGTTGAGACTCATGCAACTTTTGAACCAGGTACATATTTCCTATAAGATTGTCACTGAATCATAAACAACTAAAATTACAGGCATGGATTCAGAATTTTAAGTTTCCCTCGCTTCTAGGTGAATCCTTAGGTATAATTTGCCTTTTATTTGTTTCTCTGTTCCTAAATACTTCTGGTACTATCATCCCAGGTGGCACTAGAAATATTTCTACTTACAATATTCATGATCTAATGGAGAAGGTACTCAGCTGTGGGATAGGAGAGCTAAACTGTGTCTGTCTCTTCCTCATACATTAGAAGGTAGATTCCTAATCCATGAGTGCCTGCTTTCACTCTACAAGTATTATGAAAAAACGTTCACAGTTCTCCATTATATGCCAGTCTCATAGAAGGACCAAGATCCCAAATGGATGTGTACACATAAAGAAGTGGGATAAACCTTATAGCAGTCTTCCAGTACCTAAAGGGAGTTTATAAAAAAAAAAGGGAGAACAACTTTTTACACAGGCAGAAACTGATAAGACAAGGGGGAATGATTTTTAGTTAAAAGAGGGGAGATTTATGCTAATTTGTAGGAAGAAATTCTTTTCTCATAGGAGAGTGCAGCACTAGAACTGATTGCCCAGAGAAGTCGTGGATGTCTGGAAGTGTCCAAAGCCAGGTTGGATGGGGTCCTAAGCAACCTGATCCAGTGGATGGTATTCCTGCCCATGGTAAAGGGAGTGGAATTCCCTAGATGATCTTTAAGGTGTGCTTCTAACCCAAATAATTCTGTGATTCTGTGATTTCCTGTGATCTTCTGTACTCCAATCAGAAGAGGTAGAAACCAAAGACAAACAATGTTCTCTGAAGGCATTGCAAGAGCAGATACATTAAGTGGAAAGGCAAAGCATCAAAATTATGTGGATTGATTTATTCACCCCTGCATCTCATCTGGGTTGTCTGCCTGTTCATTGACTGCACAGGACATTTATTCAGTTAAATTCAACTGACCATATCACCCTCTGTGGGACTCACAATCTAAAATTCTAGAGGGGCATTCTTCCTCTTCTGAGCAAAAGATATAATATCCTGTATTACATTTATCAGAATGAATACTGCATCTGCATGGATCCAGAGTTGTTAAGGCTTAATATTATTTCTCGTTCTCATTGAAACCCTGCAGAACTACAGTGTGCTCCTTTCTCATAGATATAATCACTGTCTAACAACTCAGGTAAGATAACTTTATTGCCCCACATATGCTATGAACTATTACACTGTACTACTGTACTACTACATTGATCCTTACAGTTTTCAGCTGTTCAACTAGCTGGACATCCAACTTATCTTCCTGTTTATGGCCTCAGCCAGCTACTCATTAGGCTCTGAGCAGGCTCAGATAATGAAGACAATAGAAACAGATACTAAGTGCCTGTATCAAATGTGTCAGAGCAGACAGAAGTAGAAAGAAAGTAATTTCAATAGATTGCAAATCAGTTTATTCCCCAGTTATCAACTTTCAAATTATTCTTAAACTCCTGGGTCCTTCTCTAACACATTCCTGAAATATGCCTCATTGTATTGTAAAGAGAAGAATCTTGTTGACTGCGAGATTTTATTCATATATGGCTACCTGAAAAATGAACAAAAGTTACTAGACAGTAAAAGTAATTATTGTTCTGTTTTAATATAGTCAAAATGAGAACAAAATTTCTGTTTTCATCTAAAGTACTTGATTTTGTGTCTGATTTCAAAGCAAGAAGGCCTACCACTTAAGTATGGTAAAATGGCAGCTTCTCTTGGCTGAACTTTTGGAAACGATTCCTTATGGCATTTTTAAAATGGCTTAGACAATTTAGTGTTTGCTTATCCATCCTATTTGTTTTAAGTAAGTCCCAGAATGAATTTGCTTTTTAATGTAAGAAGAACTCTTGTTATCTGAAGTTGCATGGTCTGTTCTTATGTGCATTTTTTCTTATCATGAAAGAACCTATTCCTGCAATTCATTAAAAACTCCAATTCATTTTTCTCCTAGCAGTATTATCATTCCCTTTGTTATAATTACCTTTACTAATCATTACCTTTGTTATACAGTTTTTGTTCATACATTCATTTGTTCATTTTTTGTTATTTCAGTCTGTGATTCTGTAACCTAAAATTGTGCTCATTTTTCAAGAGTAAATTCTACACTAGATGACATTTGACTTACCTCTTCTCAGATAAATTATGTAAGACACATTAAAGAGCATGAAGCTAATTGCATGTTGCTCTTTTTGTCTTTGAAAATATTTCTAGAGAGTAGTGTAACAAAATCTGAGGTTCAGCATACTCACAGACTCTGCATTTTGTTATTTTCATGATTTTATTTTAAATTTAGTATAAAGCATTTTCCAGAGTTGGTGGTACATTTAGATCTTGCAGGAACACATAGTAAGGAAAATATAAAGAACTGCTTTTCTTTGGAGTGATGAAGAGATTAAAGACATACAATCCTTCTGATTAATAGTATGTATATGTGATGAGTCCCTTCACTCTGAAGAAAAATTTGTATGTCTTTAGTTTCTTCAACTGATGCCTTTTCCTGGTCTTAAAATCAAGAATCAAACATGGCTAGAAGGGAAGGAGGGGTGTTACCTCAGTATTTATTTTAAGGATCCTTAGGTGCACCACGTCCAGGTCAAATGCACCCAAATGCCCACCGCAATGCACACCCCCCATAGATCTGGTGTAACATTATAGGTCTTACTAATTAGCATATCTAGCAAAGATTCCCCAATGAGAGGCTCGAGTGAGCCCCCCACCCCAAGGAGCCTTCCCCTGGATGGTTCTATCTTAGTGTACAGAATGTGTTCTGGAGAGGACCTTGGTGTCTGGGGCTTCTAAGATGTTTAGTCTCTTAACAAAATAAGAATGTAGGCTAAAAAGTACTAATACAGAAAGTTAAGGTATATAAAAGGGGTATAAAACAAGAGGCAAAAAATCATCATGGCAATACAACCAGAAAGAAAAACAGCAACAAAACCTACAAATACAGCATCCATGTGATCACATGGAAAGGCTTGAAACAGATTTTCTAAAATTTTTCATGAGACAACTCAAAAAGAGTATAAAGGTAGTAAATAATGATATGATACAATTTTTGATGTCCTAGTTTCTGGCATAGTCCACAAGTGACAAAGGCTGTGGTGAAACAAATGAGGGGGATTTGATGTCTGAACCATACGTATTTGTTTAGATTTTTTTCAGGAATCTGCATGGAAGAGATGGTAGGTGTCCATTCAGATAATTTTCAGTAGTTAAACCTGTGTGATTTGTATATTTTACTTGTTTGATTTGCAGCGGGTGTGATTGAAATGTCTGTATTCTTATAGATTTATGTATTTTTCTCTATGTTACTTATGTTACAAAAATCAAAAAGGCTATTATGATTCATGTATATTATGGTGTTATTTGATAAATACCATTAGAACTTTAAAATATTAGCTGTACCCTGAAAGAAACCATTTTACTTCAACATCACTATGCAAAATAGAAGGTAGGATTGTGATTAAAAAGAATAAAATATTCCAAGAAAAAGAAGGAAGCAAATGTTGACACAGACTCAAGAGAGAGAGTCTGTAAAAAAGACTGTTTGCTCAGGGAAATCACTATTTAGCCAGCTGGAGTCTAAGTTCCCACCAGCTTCTCCTGTACTCACAATTTTAAAATCATGAGAGGAGCAATTTTTCATAAGGCACTTTACACAAGAGTATGCTCAGTTTAAATTTAGTATTAATATGCTGGAAATTATTTGAGATAGTCAATTCATCTTGTGTCACAGTGTTCTTGCATTAGCTAGATAAAGGAAGCATAAGAGAGAGGAAGTAAGAATTCAACTATCATTCTCTAAGGATCCTGTACAACTAAAGAGCCAAGTAAAGAGGAGGGAGAAAGAGGAAATAATGAAGAGATCTTAAAACTGAGATGTGAAGCCAGGGATAGATGAGAGAAGAAAAGTTGAGTAATTCCTCTCATCTTCAATATGTGCAGTGATACAGGGAAAACTGAGGCACTGAGTTGTGTACAGCTATGATTTGTTGTTTTGCTATCTTCTCAAGCTATTTTAGAATTTTAGAAGAGGCTTGGGGCTACTTAAAAAAAAAAAGAAGCAGCTTGAGACCACTTTTCAAAACACAATATCAACTTTTCTTCACTTATTGCATGTCACTGTAAATTGTATCTCATTATGCCAGCATATTTTGGGAAAGGATTTTTGGGCAACTTAGTGTCTGTGGCATTTAATTAAAACCTTATAAAATGAAGGCCTTGTTGCCTTTGTAAAAGTCTAGCTCAAGCCTGTTACTTCAGCTAGAGGAGGACTGTGAGAAAAGTCCGTGAGAAGAAAAACAATTCGTTTTCACCCGTGAGAATGTAGTATGAACAGAAGCATGAAAGTTAAATAGAAGGAGAAAAACAGCAACATATGTGCACCTGTTATTTTTCTGAATGCTTGAATGCTTATGCTATAGGTAGCCAATGGTAGTATATTTTGGTTAATAATAGCCAATGAGTCTTTTGTAGTTTAGCAGCCAGTGAGTCTGTAACACGAATGATAACATACAAAAGGTGTATAAAAGAGGCTGCTTTGTTTAATAAACAGGTTTTTGCCATTTGTCCAAGGCCCTGTCTGTGTGTGTCGTGGCCGCAGTTATAAGATTATTCAGTTTCATATTTTTCCATATTTTTCTTTGAATGATGAGATTAAAGTAAATTAAAATAAATGTCATTCTTATACTGCTTGGATTTATTTTTCTTTTTAACTAAGTCTTTATATCCAATGTCAGTGTTCTCAGAAAAGTTTCAGAGAGTTCAATATCTTTTCAGAAAATATAACTCCTTATGGAACTAGAAATGTCACACACAAAAGAAACTAATTTTTTCTAATTTTCTAATTTTTGCAATGAGCCAGTGACTGTTTCTCCAGTTTCCTACTCTGTGATTTCTGTCAGTTTTCATCATGTCTTTTAGAAAACAAAACATTTGGATTAATGTTTTCCATTTCCCATGCAGATGATTCTATCTGATTACAGTAAACATTTAAATGCCAAAGACAAAATAAATTAGGGCCATATTTGTACTATTAGGTTCCTGATATGGAGCCCTAGATTCTCATCCCAAATGTCCAGACTAGAAGGAGTGTGTCATAGTTCCTTGACATATATGTACCTGAGGAATCAGAAACAGATGTAGCTGTGGGATGCAAGAGGGAAAGGAAATTAATGATGAAAGCACTAATGTGCATTTACTTGAGAATGTACAGTCAGGACATGGCCAGAGAGGATGTCATGAGCTTGAAAGCTTTTCCATATCTGGTAGCTTGGATATGGTGTACAAGTTTCAGGCTACAGATATCTTGAATCTTTAACTACTGGCACAGAAAAGATGCTGAGGTTTTTGGAGGGAAATAAGAGATTGCAGAATACTGTAGAATATTTTCTTAAGTTTAAGCAATGCTTAGAATCCGAGTAGGGGGGGAAGGTGCGCCAGTGCATATATGCTGGTGCTCTCATGTTAACATTCTGATAGAAATGTAACAGAATATTGTAGCAGTCCAGAGCAGCAAATTATTTACCTCTTAGAAGCAAATAGAGCCTCTGGCTTCCTGTGGTTTACTGTCACATGAGTTAGGAATTTAGAATCTAAACAAATAATGTTTGACACTGGGTGAAATACATTGCCTTGTGATCGGACTAAACCAGTTAACAGTGCCTCTGGCCTTGGATTCTAATACTCTGCTCAAGTCACTGTCCCAGTTAGTTCAGTGTGCTCTTTCCAATAATGACAAATTAATGACTTTTTGAAGAAGAATAGTTAACCCATACCAAATCACACAAACTATAAATTATTATGGGTATCAGGAGAAAAAAAACCCACCTTTTTCAGCTCCAGTAGGAAAGTGAATTTTCTGTTTGTTCAAGAAAATGAGTTAATTTATTTCAGTAAATTATCAGATAATATGTTTTTGTTTCATACCCAGCTGTTGCAGATGGAGTAATGGACTTCATTCACAAGAGAGAAGAGACCGTGTACTTTACTGATACAAAGCAGTGATTTAACAAAATCTAATATTAATGAGACAAAGGTTTAACAAGATTTGATGTCAAGGTACACTTGACTATTTACTGCACAGAGAACGGGGTCAGATAAAACTGTCAGGGAGTCGTGGTTCTGGAAGGATGCCCTTGCTTTTTAAACCCCATCTCAGAGAGGCATCTAGATGTAGCTGGATCCAATCCTAGGCCAAAAGCTGGTCAATGGTTTATGTCTATAAAATTACATGTGCACAATCAATCCTTTATATAAATTAGTTAAGATTTCAAATTAAACATGCTATTAATCACTTACTGGGAATCTATTGTGTCAAGGAATGTCTCAGCCTCAAGAAATAACCTTGAGAAGCATCGGTAGTCAATGGGACATCCTGGTCTGAAGTCCAGGGCTGTGCAGGAGAGCTCAGCAGGCCCAGGCTGTCCACTAGTTACAAATTAATGATTCACTTATATTTGCATACCTACAAGAGATCTGGATCACTGCTTCCAGACAGCCCCTGGAAATGTTGTCATCGGTTCCCCAAAGTTCAGAGTAAGCTGGATGCAGTCATCACAGACCCCACTGGTTGTCATGGCTTAAATGACCTTTTAAAGAATTGCCTAGTGTTTAATTTCTTGTATATTGGACCAAGAGATGTTTATATTGTCTTTTATATACATATACATATACATATACATATACATATACATATACATATACATATACATATACATATACATATACATATACATATACATATACATATACATATACATATACATATACATACTTGCTTACTTGTCCTCTACAGTGTGTCATAGCACTTCATTACAAAGAAAACATTTAACATTACGTGACTCACATATTTGGGTTTGTGAACACCAACAAAGATTAAGGATGAGTTAAAGATATCTGCTCTCCAGTTTTGTAACCTCTCTCATTGCTGGAACTTCAGGTGCTGTGTAGGACTTGTTCTTTCAGCCTGTGAGAGTGGTAGGTGTTATTAGCCTTCCCTTCACCTACTTCTGCAAGTACTGAAGAACACACAAGACCATTACATAAGAAATTGAAGCGAAATTCTAAAAGAATAGCACATTCAGTTGAAACCCAAGGAAATGTAGGTAGATAGAACCTATTTACCCAAGCTGGAATGAAGCCATGACAGCAGGAACTAGTCTAATGAAGTGTACAATGGGATCTTAAGTTGCCTGATTCTCTGAGATCATACAAATGGTGACGTATCAAGTGGCACTAAACACCTTACTCCCAAAGGACTGAGGGCAAGCTTGTGTATGCTACCAAAATACAGAGTCAAGCATAGGCCAAAAAGCATTAGAATCATATGGTTCTTACCTTGAACAGCCCCTATTCCACTATTCCATTCTTATTAATGTATCTCAGTGGCTTTGAGTCATCTATAAATATTACAGTGTGTTAGGAACTGCATGAAGCTCTTATGGATTGAATCCATCACATCTGATTTCAGCCATTTGAAGTTTAGTCACCTAGAATTATCTCTTTGTTCAGTAGAATCATCTCTCTCCCTCTCTCCCTATCATTTCTCATTAGTTGACCACCTCACTAGATAACTAGATGGCTAACCGCCGAAGAAAGGAACTACCTGCTGAGAGACTGACCTCTCCTGAAGGCCTTGCAATCAAAATATTAAAATAAAAAGAAAAAAACCCACCAGAACAAAAAAAAACGAACAAAAAAAAACAAACAAAAAAAACAAGAAAAAAATTGAATAAAGAAAAGACAAGAAGTCTAGAGTACCAAATATCTTACTTCAAGATAACTTTTCTTAGAACTGTAGAAAAGGTTGGATTACACTTTACCTTGCCAATAGAGTGTTTTGTATTTTGGCTGTTTCAGTTTTATTTTGTAGGGATTGAGAGAAGGGTGTGTTTCCATGGTGAATCTTGTTTAAAAGGATGGCTTTTTTGTTCCTAATAACTTCATTTTTAATAGTGTATCACAGTGGAAACAAATCATGCTCAGTGTGTATGTGTCCTGGAAACCATAGTCTCAGGAGTATGTTGTTTGATATTTTATGTAAAAACACAAGTGTATCTCAATTCTGTGCTTGCTGTACAGAAGTCCATATGAAAAGAAAAACAACAAAAAAAGCATGGTTAAATCTAATGTTCATTCTTGTAATACACAATATTTTTATAGGCAGGCATGTCAAAAAATAAATGGGTATGATACCTATTGTTGCCATTTGATACTCAGTCCTTGAAATATGTTTCAAGAGTAGAATGAGGATACATGCGCTGCTGATGCTCAGAATGCATTTGCTGGAAAAGTTATGTCAGATTTCATAAGTGAAAATATTTCAACATACAATACAAAGGGAAATAAATGGGGAGAAGGATTCTCAATTTTATATTTAAACTTCTCATTACTTTAAAAAATATTAACTTTAAGTTACTATATACTAGCAAGATGTTAGGCTTATTGATAGTTACACGCAAATGTCATCTGGAAATGGATGGTGTCTAAGAGGATGCATATTTTGAAGGGTCATATATCCTTGCCCTCTTCTTGTTTTGTTACCTAGATACTTGGTTTTTGCTGCCATGTCAAACCTAAAATTTTAGGCTAGATGGACCTTCAGTCTTGCCCCTTTTTATATTAAGAACTTAAACCTATTCTGTATCTTCTGTATCTGAATCACCACACACATTCAGTTCCAAAAAATCTGGAAAGTAAATGGAACTATTTTTCTTGTGCAAGTAGCCACAAAGCAAATGAACATAACTGTGACATTTCACATACCTTTGAAATTATTTTATGTGAAGATTAAAAACTAATAAATATGATATTGATAACATTAAAACAAGATTAAAAACTAAATTAAAAAAAATTTAAAAACAATTAAGCTAAGAACATCTGATGCTAAATAAAATTTAATTTTTGCCAAAAACCTTGTCTGCAATTCATAGAATATAAAAGTCATCTCATTAGTGATGACATACTTGTTCTAAACCTCTACTTGCAACATAACTCCTGCATTACAATGGAATGTGTTCTACAAAATTTCATTGGAGACAGACATTTTTGTTCAATTAACCAGGAAGTATTCTAGAAATGTAGTTCTTCTCTCTCTGTGACCTTGAACACTAAAGAAGTTGGTGTTAGATAAATAGAGCAAGAATGGATAAACAATCTTTGCAATTATATAACAATAAATGAAGAATGACAGTTCAGTGTTATGATAAGAGTCTCTGGGGCACTTCTTTATTTGCTTGGTTGCTTAATACAAACATCTGCATGATAAATGCTGTGTGCATATGGACAGAATGTGTTCAGGAAGTTTCTATATGAGAGAGCAATTCACATATTTACGAACTAAAAGGGAAGATTCAACAAAAATGTTTTAATTATAAAATATATAAAGATGTAAAATAAAGAGGCATTGCAAACATGGAATTCAGCCAAATACCACAAAATGCTATTTGCTGTAGTGTTAATCAGTTAGTTACGAGAAATATTTCCTATATTTTAATTTATTTCTTGCCACAGAAGTGGGTCTGCAAAAAAGATATGTAAAAATGTTTAACCGTTATGATGGCATTTAGATTGCTCAGTAACAGTTTTGACATCCAAAGTTTCCTAATTTTTTCTGATTGAATACATTTAATGGGACACCAAATGTTCTCCATGTCATTTGCAAACAATGAAGATAGACAGTCCAGAGGATGGTTCAGCTCACTAAACAGTCATTTTTAGGTTTCCACTGATTATGGAAAAAGTGACCGTGCTCCTAGTTTTGGTGCTTCAGTGAGGCATGTAAACTTCAGTAGGGTACATCTATAATTTTTTATATGCTTGCCTTTAAGCATAGGTGGCAGCACATTTTTAAAAGACAAGTTATAATTCTCTGATGTGTTGAAATACCAAAAAAGCATCAGAGAGGGCAAAGATCCACAAAATACATATGGTTATAGTGTATGTCAATTTCTAATGCATTTTGACCTTCTATATTTTTGCAGTTCTGTTCCTGGCACAGAAATACTGGCTTTTTAGTAGGGACAGAGCTTCATGACAAGCATTTTAAAATGACGGGTTACTGGAGGTTTGTGAACTACTTATTGTATTAGTACTGAATTGTGCAGTTTTCTTCTTTGGGTTTTTTGTTTTGGTTTGGTCTGGGGTTGGGTTTTTTTTGTTTTTGTTGTTGTTGGTTGGTTGGGTTGGGTTGGATTTGTTTTGTTTTGAATTTTTGTTTTATTATTGCCTTTGAATAAGATTTCCTTTGTATTTTGAATATATTGGAAATATGGATACAGTTCATTAGCACTTCATACAGCAGGATTTGGAAAGGAAATTTGTGTCAAAGAGGCTGAAGATAGGCAAGGAGACATAAAGGAGAGGAAAATAACCAAGTCTATCATGGAAAAATGAAATCAAGTCAGGACTGGGAAGACAAGTAGACAGGAGTGGGAACACCAAATAAGAAACTATGCAACCTTGATACTGTCCCATTCTGATATGGTATTTAATTAAAGACCTTTTTTTCTACTATATCCCCACCTCATTCAGGCTGAAGGACAGTGGCTCAGGAAACTGCAGCTTTTCTGTGATTTGTTTCATCCTCATTGTTCAGTGTGTGTCCCTAGGTGTTATTTACTGCATGATATTGAAACCCCTCTTTGTACACAGAATTATTAATTTCCTCATAGACTCATTCCAACCTTCACTTCAGCTGATTCAGCCCTCAGCTATATTCAGTCCCTGCCCATTAACTAAAATGCACCTTCTGATTTACTCTTTTCCCAGCTCTCCCCCTCAAATCATTCTTCCAGCCCCACTAAATAGTTCACAGAGAATGGAGCTGCTGACTCCCAAGGCTGTAAAGGAGTGAGCCTTTTTATTTTATTAATGCTCACTAATGGGTTTATTAATGCTCTGTAGGTATTTAGTTTCATTGGTTTATGTTTCCTCTTAAGAGCACACACTCTGTCCTCCTGAGCTGTGCTGTATTTTGTATTGGCTGGCTAGTGGAGAAGTTCATTTTTCCTGTGCCATTACTGCCATCTGCCTTGTCAGGCCTTTCTTGAAAATGAAAATGTGTCTCAACAACTTTGCCCTTGGTTAAATAAATAAGCCATAACTGTAGCTGTAACATCATTATCTGAGTATGAGTCTGAAGGTCTTGCAATTTATTATGGTGATTCAGCCATTACATTGCAACTTGACTTTATTGTATTCACCTTGCTGCATAACAGCATCTGCGCAGCACTTGTGGTGGTACTGGGAAAAGGCTCTTCAACTCTACAACTGCAACTCTATTTTAAGATTCTTCCCCTCCCACACAAACACCTCTTTAGTCTTTCTTGCTTTCAAAATCTCGGTCCTTGGAGTCTTTGTTTTGCCTGTTCGAGCTCCTTCCTGCTCACTGACTTTTAAGCAGAAAGCACTGAAAGATACCAAAAGTGGTGTGTGCAGTGACAACACAGATGGTATTTCTGAAAAGAGAAATTATGGGTGGAACACTGTAACAGACATCTAGTACCAGCATTACTTAGGAGAAGAGGAAACACATTCTCAACTGATATAATTATGATTGTTTCCGGTCAATTAATCTTTAAAATTATTAATATTTTATCTGTATTGTCAAGCTTAATTGTAGGATTCAAAGTCCTTGAGAAGAAACAGCAAATAGTAATAATGATAACATTGCATTTCATTTCCATGCGCCATATGTTGACCTAATGCTGTACAACACAGATATAGTGAGATTCCTTGAAAACAACACATTTCTAATCTGTGCATGAATTATTTTATTCACAGTCTTGCCTCTACCTTACAACAAAACTAACTGACAAAAATTACCATTTGAACAAAATGAAGGTGGCACTGTACATCCTTTGGGAAATTAGTGTCTAGCTAAATACCAGACTCTGAAAATGAGGGAGACCAGAGTTATGCACATGGTATCTCAAGCCTAGTTGTTGTCTTTGGGAAGGTCACAATGCACATATAATACTCACAGTCATTCAGCTCTTGCAGATGGTGTGAACACTGGGGGTTTAAGTCACATTTACTTTTTAAGAGTCCTTACACCATCATTTTGCTAGGCTGAATTTGTGTTGAGGTAAGCAACATTCTGTACCATGCTGGAGGGTCAGACTTCTGGCATATGCACTTAAACATTGAATTTCCTTTATGAAAACAAACCAAAACCCCCCAAAACAAACAAACAAACAACCTTCCCCCCAAAACAAACCACAGATTAAATTGATAATACTTTTAGTGATTTTTCTGAGTTATTTAGATTTCTTTTGGGGGTTTCTTTGATTAGTCCAGTGAAACAGACTTGCAACATTATACTGAAACATTAATTTCTTATCATGACCTCTTGACAGTACTCAGAATGAATTAACAGAAGTATTATGCATCTGTATAATCAAGAAAAGTAAAAAACAAGAAACCATAAACAGAGGAAAAGTCAGTCTTAGAAATCTTCTTTTTATGGGCTTTGAAAATAATTTGTCCATATGTGGCTATGACTCAACAGTGATCTGTATAGTTTCTTGAACAAGAGAAATTGCCTTAGATCAGTGCTAAATACACCTTCAGCTAATGTTTTCAGATTTGAACATTTAAGCCAATCTCTTATAAGTAAAATGATGTGCTGAAAATTATGTCTTGGGGTTTTTTTTCTCAGTATTCCTGCTCATCTGTTTTAATAAAATAGTGTAACTTGTTCTAGGTACTTTTTCATCTGTTATTGTTTCTCAGAAAAAGATTTTCTTTGCATCATGTTTTCCACAGATATTTACATTTCTGAATATACAATTAACATTATGACTATTTTTTCTTCTTTACTTCATCTATTTGCCCTACAGAATTTTCTTCTGATTTAGGTATGTTTTGTAATCAGCTGCCACTCTTTACAACTTCTTTGCTCCAATATCTTTCATGTCAAACTGAAAATATATATGCTTTACAAACTTAAATACTCACTCTACTTTACATCTTTTTATATTTCAATTCTTTTTATCATTACTGGATGCTTTGTCATACTGTCTGTATTGAGTTTCTTTGGTCAATGATATCCACTTTCTTCCCAGAAGCAAGCTTTAATAAAATTACTCTGTCCATAGTAATTTTTTGTTTAGTGATTACTTTCTAATTGCAAGTACCTCATCTTTTTCTTTCCTGGCTGACTGCCTTCAACCTTGTTAAATTTGCTCTTATTTAAATATAGCCCTTTTTTGTTTCCATTACTGTATTTGAATCCTGTTTCTTCCACTGTCTAACTGTTCTTTAGAACTGTTCTTCAGTAAATCTTTTTCTTTCTCTCCATCCATTAAAGAATTATCTCCATTTTTGCCCCATGAAAGTGTCAACCACATTCCTGCATATATTTATGCTTTAAGACAAATTTAGCATTATTTAAACAGAGATGGTAATATCTCTCTGTTTCTCTACTCCTACCAGTTTAATATTTTCTGCAGATCTGCTGATGTACTTTCTTCTGATTCTCAGGTTTTTAGTGAGAGTAAAGAGAATCCAGTCCAGTATTAATACCTAAAGAATGCCCAGGTACTGAAATGAGACTGATCACCTTCTCTAGATTCTCCTTATTGCCACTCCTGTAGATGACTCTGTGACATTTTCATTTCTGAAGACATCAGGATACTTCTATCTTTCAAAGATGAGAGAGAGTAGTGTTGTAATAATGTCAGCAAAGTCCTTCAAAGCCCATGGCTTTATCCCATCAGATGCATGGCAGGGCAAAATGTGCCATTTAGATGTCCAATTGATTTAAAATTCCAAGATTTGTATTAGCATTGCTTTATTGCCAGCTCTTTGTATTCAATCCACAGTACTTTATCATATTTTTTTTCTTTCTTATGATCTGGCAGTTTTTTATTTATTTAAGCTTCACAATTGAAAGCTAACTAAGCAATTAAATACTTTTGTCTGCTACTATTACACTTTGCTTCTAAGCAAGAACATGTTTTATGTTCTAGGTTGGACAAGGTAACTTAGAAACAGCATATGATTTCCACATACCTGACCCTGTATTTTTCTATATCCCCTGTTTTGCTTTTCTACTGTGTTGTTACTACAGTCATTACTTGCTTTAATATTTTTTTTTACATTTATCTTGTTACTATTTGTGGTAAAAAACCAAAAACATATGAGATATCAGTAGCCTGCATTCTTAGTCCTAACTTAACCTTGAGTTCTGTCAATTCACATGTATGTGGATTTGGCATTGATTATTTTGCTAGACTGTTTATAACAGAATATTTTAAAAAATAGATTATGGTATTTTCTCTTATATGAGAAGGGCAAATAGTATATAAGAACAGGAAAATGTTAGTCTTATTGAATCCTGAAAATATTGGGAATCTGGGTACCTAGAGAAATTTTGAATAACAAAACCTTGAAAAATAAGTCAGGACAAACCAAGAAAACCAGGGTTGATTTTATATCTTTTCTGAATTTTGATTCTACATGGAATTTCCAAATTTTTGTGTAACAAGAAAGAAAGTGTAGCATAGAAATACATGGGTTTTTTTAAAAAAAATCTGATGGTGGGTATGCCAACATGCCAGCATAAACTAGTCAGAAATCTATTGATCATACAGAAAGTAACTCTAAAACCTCTGTCTGAGTCTTAGATGCCCAGACTACAGCTGTAGAAAGTAGAGTTTCATTTTATAAATGGAATGATCAACATTATCTGTATTTCTGTCAACCATAATGTAAAATTTAAAGTGTGTATAAAATTATTTTATTTAACGTATTTGGTGTTAAATTGCTAAAAACATGACACAAAGCTTCTGAATGTAAAAAACACTGTTTCTTATAACAAAACTAGTGTCCTGGGTTGCAGTGTATTCTATTACCATCCCCATCAGCCGTTGAAATCAGGTGGGGCAGTGTTTCCTTGCCTCCTCCCCCCAGACTATCTTTCTGTTAATTGCCCATCATTGTCCTGCCGCCTGACTCAGAGATAACTCCCTCCGGACTATCTTCTGTTAATGAGCCTAATCAACACTTTGCCTCATGACTCATCACCCCATTGTGAGATGCTCCACCCAGAGGGAGGAACCAAGCATCCCATCGTGGATATAATCTGAGGCTGAACACCAGAGACACCGGCTTCCCACTGGATTTCCAGAGGACAGGAGCTACACAGCCACCACTGGACTTCCTGAGGAAGAGCAGACTGTTTTACTACAGGATCACTGCTTCAGAGGACTGCAGCCACCATTCTACCAGACTGCTACCACCACCCTGCCTAACAGGGTGTCAGGTTGTACCTTGACTCTGTCAGTTTGACAGTGTTTTCTTTTACCTTTTTTTTCCCTTTTTCTTTAATTTCCATTAAATTGTTATTCTGACTTGGTGCCTCCCACTGGTTTGTTTTCAAACTAGTACATAATTTGGCGCCCAATGTGCGGCAGCCCTGAGAGAAAGTCAGAATTACAATTTTGTGTTAACCGAAACCTATTCACCATGGTGCTCAGCTTGTCTACGTGGGTACTGTATCTTGCTCTCTATATTTTTCCTCACAGGGGGAACTACCTGCCTGTAGTATTACTCCTGTTAAAACCAGGGAATGGTATGAGAATTGCTTTAATGGTTTATTATGCCTACAGCATAATAACCTGTGAGGCGATGAATACCATTCGGAGTATATACTCAGTTTTGTTTGGCTGTCCTAGTCTGGGCTTCTATGTCTGGGATCTCCTCAACAATCGCACCCAGCCCCTGGTGGGAGGAGTAGAGAGTGGTTTCTTCCAGCCTTTCAGGCCAGGCACAGCAGTTTTTGAAAATATTGAATTCCCTCTGGATGTCAAAGACGGCATAAACTTGCTGTCAATTCTGCTTTGTCTTCTCTGTACAGCCTGCACCATCTACACCATGCTTAGAATCAGAGCTATGGCACAGCATCCTCAGGATGAGGGAGGGAAAAAGAGCAGAGCAACAAACACCATGGCTACGCAGACTGACACAAAGGAGAAAGGAACCAAA
>NW_008237609.1:2666191-2680302 GCF_000691975.1 Corvus brachyrhynchos
GCCCGAGTAGAGAAGCTGACCGTGAAGGTTCGACACGTGGATGCGCACGTACCCAAGAGTCGGGCTAATGAAGAGCATCGCAACAACGAGCAGGGGGACCGAGCTGCCAAGGTGAAAGTATCACAGGTGGATCTGGACTGGCAGCACAAGGGAGAATTATTCCTAGCTCGTTGGGCCCATGATGCCTCTGGTCATCAGGGGGGAGATGCAACATACCGATGGGCCCGTGACCGAGGGGTGGACCTTTCCATGGACAGCATCTCACAGGTCATCCACAGTTGTGAGACCTGTGCTGCAATCAAACAGGCCAAGCGGGTGAAGCCTCTGTGGTATGGTGGACGATGGTCAAAGTACAGGTATGGTGAAGCCTGGCAAGTTGACTACATCACCCTTCCTCAAACCCGCCAAGGCAAGCACTACGTGTTGACCATGGTTGAAGCAACCACTGGATTGCTGGAGACCTACCCAGGGCCTCTTACAAATAATTAATTACTGAGAAAGTAAATGTCCTTCTCAGTTTGCCTTCATAACTACGAATAAAGCAGGTATAGTTGGCATAAAGTCTTTTATAAGAAAAGAAGATATTCTCACTTATTTAGTTGACATAAATCACTACAATTAAAATCTTCAAGAAAAAATACTTTATTTATGTATTTTTTCCATATAAAATCATAGTTTAATAATTTAAATTAAAATTATTTGCAGAATTGCTAGTTCATGCGAAGTCCATTTTTAGAAGTTATTATTTCAGCAGATTTTTCTTGTATTTCTCTTCTTTGATTGCTTATATAAGATAAGCTTGTGAGTCTCTAACATTAGCTAAAACTCAAAAATATCTTGCTTAGTGAATAAAATTTTTTCTTCTTCACTGAAGCTGAAAAAATATAGAAATTTGTTCACTATACTGCAATAGTGAACCATTGTTCATCCATTTATCTATCAAAAATACAGGAAGGTACATAAACCCAGGGACATAATGTGAAACTATCTTAATCACAGGAAACCTTTTTAATAGCACTTCTTTTCTCCCCTGGGCCAAACAAAGGTAATTCCAAGGATCTTCACAACATTCTCTTATGTGAAGGTCTTTGTCCCTAACCCTAACCCTTGTCACTTAATTAGATTTTATAATTTTAAATTGAAGGGATGACTTAGAAACATCCCAGCATGTCCTCTTAAAATATACAAGCCATCCAGACACCTAGAATAAAAGGTTAGAGGATTTTTGCTATCATGAAACATCAGTAGCATAACTAACTTTGATTAATTGAGTTTTTGAGACTTATATCCTACTTCAAGCTGCTGACTTGCTGAAATCAGACATTCGATAAAATTCTTCCTGAAAGTTTGGTCAGAAATGATGAATTCCTAGCTTATCTTTCTGTTTGGAGTATAGAAAACTCCTTCTTCAAGGAAAGAGTTTTCTTCACCAGAAAATTATACACTTTAAGTCTCCTTCTTTTATTATAAGCAAACAATTCTAGAACTCAAAATCATGAAATCACAGAAATTTGACCATTAGTGGAAGTGAAAAGTAATCATAAAAGGGGTCAAACCCACCAGACTTTGGTTCTTGGCCAAAATACCCAGCTTGATAAAAACATTTTATTGGCATTATTTTGGTGGTTGGTTGGTTGGTTGGTTTGGAGGTTTTTTTATCCCTGCATTTTGTTTCACTTATGATCTTATGTTTTGCTATGATTACTCATTCCAGGAACAGAACATCTCCCAGGTAAGGTGTCGATAACAAAAATTATGACTAGTTTTTGTAATTATTTTGATGAAGCTTTAAAAATTATATTTTAATGGGGTTTGTTTGGTTAATTATGATCATAGGATTTCTCTCATATACTTTTAGCCAATGAATGTTAGATAACTAAAGTAGGCCAGCTGGTTATTTTTATGATTAAAATTTTATGATTTATTGATCCCAGTTATCTACTTCCATGGCTCCAAGAAGTACCTGGATGGTGCTTATATTATTATTATTATCCCGTTTCTGAAACAAAGGCTGCTTAAGAAGACACAACAGTGAAAACAGAGTCTACCAGGTGCTCTAGATGAGAACTCATTGACTTTTCATTAAACACACTGTTTCTAGTAGAAATATATTTTCTGATACATTGTAAGATCATTTGTTGTATATTCCTGTTAAACTGACAATTTTCTGTAGTCAGATAACCCTCCCCCTCCTCCTTCCAGCTATTTTCTCATTTCCAGCTCTTCTCTTACTCTCTAAAGGCATGAGTATGCTGCTGCACTGTTAATTTTTATCTCATTTTTGTCTCAAATCATCAGAAACATCTAATTCTTGTACTACGGTATATTAAAGCTCTCCACCGGAGAAGGAACTTTATAAGCAAACTGGGGTTTTTTTCTGTGTGCGTTTGGGATTTTGTTTTGTTTCCCCAAAAATCATTTTCCTCCTCTCTTGTCTTGAGTAAGCTTGATTCTCTTCAAATACCAAAAAAACTTAAATGTAACTGAAAACGTCATCATCCAGCAGTTTTATGTTTGATACACACCTCAATGAAATGAACCTGTGGTTAGTTAATGGGATCTTTTTTCATCTTTCTTTATGACTTTTAAAGTTTTTTTTCTAAGCGAAACTTTGGAATGTCTTGATTTAATCCCAGGCTCTGCTCTTTCCCCTGTAGCTTATTCCCTTTAAGTTTTGTACTGTTTGACAAAATTTTGAATGACTTGCAACAGAATTCCAGAATTCAACCTTCATGATTCAGGAGCTAGAGGAATTAAAATTTTAAATTTTATCATGGACATGAAGCATAAACAGCATCCATCATATAAATTCCAGTGGAAAATCCTTAAAAAATGAGACAGAACTGCATATTATCAAAAAATTTAACATATAACTGTTTAGGATTAAGTTAGCGATCTAGCCTGAGTCCCACATATAGAGCAGTATTATGGGTTATATATTCTTTTATAAGCATAGACCATCATTTAATTTTGGGGAGTTACTGATTTTTATTAGACATTTAATTTATTCCCACAATATCCTGTATTGCTTCCACTGCATTGTAAAATAATATAAATAACTAGCTTAAATATAAACATCTTCAAGATGAACTATGAATTTGGTGAAATTAATTACATTCCTCAGTATGTAACTTCTGTCCACAAAACTTTCATGAAGTATTTACTATAAACAGTATTAAAGGGTATGACAGAATATTTCATATTATTTTATGCCTTTAGTTTTTCAAAAAAGTGCTACCATATTGCTTATTATTTAATGAAAAGAAAATAAACAAAATACTAAACCTGATAAAAAGTAAACAATTTCTCCAATAGAGCAATACTTATTCCTTAGGCAAAAGTTAGTTTTAGACAAAGTATTTAATAAAGCAAGCAATGCTTTAATAAAGCATAGCAAATGAGGCAGTTTGAGTCATATTTCAGATGTATTTGCTTTTCTATATTTTATAATAGTGCTATAATAAAGTTGATAGCCTATTAAAATGCATGTAATGCTACAAAGTTTATAATTTGTTTAATATTCTCTATTTCTTCAGTCAAAATGAAAAAAAATTATAAATATGTATACTATTTAGTGCAAACAAACAAATATAGAATATCAAATCATCAAATGGTTTGGGTTGGAAGGGACTTCTAAAGATCATCTTGTCCACACTACTTATGATGGGCACAAACATCTTCCAACAGATGAGGTTAATCAAAGCCCCATTCAGCTGCAACTTGAACATTGCCAGGGAAAGACCTCAACTTCCTCTTGAAAAACTATTCTAAACCTACCCTCTTTCAGTTTAAAACTATTAGCCCTTGCCATATCACTACAGGCCTTGGCAGAAAGTTTCACTCTGGTTTTCATATGAGCCCCCTTTAAATACTGAAAGGCCACAGTAAAGTCTCCCCTTCTTCAGGCTGAATGACCTCAACTCTCTCAGCTTATCTTCATTTGAAGAGATATCTTCATCATGTCAGTGTCAGTTGATACCCTCCTTATTTCTTTGTGCTTATGATTAACTAGCCTCTTTTTGTTTCCATTTCTTTTTAATTTTTCAATTTAAATATCAGTCTGTCTCATCCTTGATAACTGTGAAAGTATCTATTAACAAAACCACTTGTGGAGTAAGATTTATCAAAATAAGCTTTGGTCAATAATGCTGGGGAAAAAAATCCATCTTTAGTTTCACTGCTGTCCTCTGATAAATGACAAACCTTCCAGCAGTTTATATAATATGCATTTCTATTTAACCTCTTGGCTTTCTCAATCTTTATTCAATCACCATGACATCTGCTGGAAAAGCTGCACAGCAAGGTGTAAAATATCCAGGCGGTTCTTGGAATGTGGTGAGGACAATTTTTTAACCCAGGTTATAGATAGCCCAAGAGAAGAAGCGTTACTGGACCTAATGTTCACTGGTAGGAACGTACTAATTAGAGACTACAAGATTGGTGTCCACCTGGGATGCTCAGGTTATGGTGGAATCCACAGCCTTGAAGGATATGGGCCAGATGAAGGGTAGAGTCAGAGCCCTGAATTTTAGGAAAGCAAATTTTTAGTTTAAGAAGTTCTTGGATGTGGCTCGTTAGGAAACTGTCCTTGGGGAGAAAGGAACTGAACAGAGCTGACAGTTTAATAAGGAGATTATTATTAGAGTTTAGGAGCTCTGAAAGCAGACAAGGAAGGCAGGAGATCCAGCATAGCTGAATAAGGAGTAAAGTGTAAGAAAATGCACAGGGACGTGTATTCTGGGAAGAATATATGGTCACTGCCTGGCTGTGTATGGATGGGATTAGGAAAACTAAAGCAGTTGAGGCTGAAATTGGTGAGAGATATGACCAGGTACATGGCCAGTCAAGGAAGAATAAAGAATTTGTATACCATGTTCTTAAATAAGACAGGAGAACAAGTGACAAACAACATGGAAAATGCTGAGGTAATCAACAAATTTTTTGCCTCAGTTTACAATGGTAATCTCTTTTCCTGCATCTCTCAAGTCGCTAATCCTCAAGGATTAGGGACAAGGATTGGGTGAATAAAGTCTCTCATCATAAGTGAAAATCAGATTTGGGACCACATGAGGAACCTGAACATATACAAGCTCTAGAGACATGAGAAGATTCATCTCAGAGTCCTAAGGGAATTGGCTGATGCAGTTGTCCAGCCATATTCCATCACATATTCCATTAGCTTTGAAAAGTTGTGGAAGTCAGGCAAAGACTTCTGTGACTGAGAAAAGAGAAACCTAATGATCATTTTTAAAAGGGTAAAAAGGAGGACCTTGGGAACTAACAACCAGTAAGGCCCATATTTTTGCCCAGAAAGATCATGGAACAGATCCTCCTGGAAGATATCTCAAAACATAGGGAAGATGGGGAAGTGATTAGAGAGAGGTAACATGACTTCACCATGGGCAAATCATGCCCCATTATCTATTGTCCTTCTAAGATGGAGAAACAAGAGAAGCATTATGGAGGTCATGTACTTGGACTTCTGTAAGGCCCTAGATACTGCCTCCCTCAACATTTTTGCCACTGGAGATATGTAAATCACTAATGGATTCAGAGCAGTCCTGGAGAGAAGGACTAGGGAACAATGGTGAATGAAAAATTGGATATTACCTGGCAATGTGAGCTTTCAGCCCAGAAAGCCAACTCTATGGGCTGAACAAAAAGAAGCGTCATCAGCAGACTGAGGGATGTGATTCTCTCTGTTTCATTCTGGTGAGACCCCACCTGGAGTTCTGCATCCAGGTGTGGGACCCAGCACAAGAATGACATGGACCTGTTAGAGTGGGTGCAGAGGAAGGACATGAAAATGGTTAAGAGAAGTGGAACAGCTCTCCTATGAAGACAGGCTGAGAGAGTTTGAGATTCTTCAACCTGAAGAAGGCACTAGAAAGACCTTATTGTGGCCTTTGGGTATTTAAAGAGCCTCATAAGAAAGGTGAAGAGAGATTTTTTACCGAGGCCTGTAGTGATGTGGCAAGGCGCAATGGTTTTAAACTGAAAGAGATTAGATTTAGATTATACTGGCCAGTGATGTAGATAGACAATCTCTAAAGGTCATCAGGAAGTGTAGTAGCAGATTAAGGGAGATGATCTTCCCTCTCTACTCAGCCTTAGTGAGGTCACACCTGGAGTGCTGTGTTCAGTTCTGGGCTCCTCAGTACAAGAAAGACAAGAAGTTACTGGACGGGGTCCAGCAGAGGGTTACAAAGATGATGAGGGGTCTGGAGCATCTCTTTTATGAGGAGAGACTGAGGGAGCTGGGCCTGTTTAGTCTAGAGAAGAGAAGGTTTTGATGGGATCTCATCAATACATATAAATATCTCAAAGGTAAGAGGTGCCAGACTCCTTTCAGCATTGCCCAGTGGCAGAAGGAGAAGTAATGACCATAAACTAAAACACAAGAAGTTCCACCTCAGCAGGAGGAAGACCTTCTTCATAGTGAGGATGCCAGAGCACTGGAATAGGCTATTGTGGAGTCTCCCTCTCTGGAGACATTCAAAACCCACCTGGACCTGTTCCTGTGCAACCTGCTCTAGGTGACCCTTCCTTGTCAGAGGGGTTGGACTGGATGATCTCCAGAGCTCCCTCCCAATCCTAACTGCTTTGTGATTCTGTGATTCTGTGGTTCTGTGTCCCTTCCAACCAAGCCATTCTTTGATTCCAGAATTCTGTATTCAAGGAACATAACAAAACCAGTATAAAATACCACATTTCAGCATTAGCTCAATGGTTCTGTAGCTGCCACTATAAATTCAACAGATTCATTGCACTCATACAGTTACTAGCCACAACTCTTTTATTTCTGTCATAATAAAGGTTTCATTTTCCCCAGGTGAGCATTACAGAGATTTTCCCCTGACCCTTTTATACCTTGATCTTGGCAAAGGTCTCACAGAAGGCTGCCCTCAGCTTTTAAGGGCTTGGGTTATGACTGAAATGTTTAAGGAAGCCAATTTTTCATTAAAAGGATGTGCTGTGATGGCACAGTGAAAAAAATAGTGCTATCTAAGTTAACACACTGTGAAAAATATGATTCTAAAATACCCATCTTTCTGTATTCGTCAGCTGCAGAGTAAAATCGGGGAAATTTCATGAGAATAAAGTGGAATAGGATATATAGGGAAAAATTCAGGGAAAAGGTACAGGTATAGCAAAATTACTTGCATACAGCATCCAAAAGAAGCAAAATACACATATTAAAAATTGGGGAACTTTCGTTTATTGAATTTAGCTAGTACAAATTCTGGAAAGTTACTGAAATATTTTATAATAACGGAACTTAAAAAGACCTGGTTAGAAAGCCTACAGAGTTACCTTCTTTTTCCAAAATTGGAACCTCCATGTCTGAATGAAAAGTTTTATGTCAGTCTACTTCTTTCTCTTTCTTCCTTTTTATCAAATGACTTTAATTGTTAATGTAAAGAAAATAGTGTGAGGACTTAATGAAAAATTTGCCACACAATCCTAGGCATGCCTATTGATAGCGAGGGTCTTTTCTGGATTAGTGCTGTCTCTAGCCACCTGTCTACCAGCCAATGTGCCTATTGTCTGTGAGTGCAAATTCTCTATAGTTTGCATCTTCTGCTTTTGACAGACTTAGCAAACATCCATGACAGATGCTGCAGAAATAAGCATCTGCTTAGTTTTCCAGATCTCTCTTGCTGCTCTCTTAGCAAAAACAAGGGAGAAGAAATGAGGAAACGATTTTGTATGCTTATTGCATGTACAAGCTTACTAATAGAAAATCTAAAGAAAAACATTGATGAGCAGGATCCAGGACTTGATTTAATGTTTATCACCTTTGCTGTTAGCCAGGTTCTTTGCTGCTTCTTAATTTTTGTGAAGTGATTTTAATGCTATTAGTAGTCTTGGTAAGAAAAAGTCAAGATGGGAAACCTGAACATTTCAAGATAAAACTGTAAATGTGCTTAAATTACAGAATGTGCTGTAAAAATGGCTGTTAAAACTTTGAATATACAAGTAGATTTCCACTGCCCTAAGTACTGAAAGAGATCTGATTTTTTAAATACAGCTGTTCTGACAGTGTTGCAAGAGTGCATAACAGAAACAAGTGTTTTATCATAATTTCATGCAGTTCTTCTCTGAGTGGAATTATCATAAGGGACGGTAGTAAAATCTAAAAAATATAGTATATAACTATAAACTGGTGAATTAAAAGTAAGCAATCTCACCTCAACAAGTGTTTCCAGATGCACAATAAGATATATCTGGGATTATTAAATCAATAAACCAAGCTCCACTTATTCCTATTAGATATTCTTGCAGTAGTTCACCAGAGTCTCCACACTATGAAAAAGTCACATTCTTTAAATGAAATATTTAGAAAAATGGTAAAACCCAAACATTTCAGGTTAAACTGAGTCTTTGGATAGATGGAGTCAGCAGCAAAGCCTAAGAAACAGTGTGCATTAGCCTGAAGGTCACTGCATAGGGAAACTTATAGATGTCTCATCTGGATTAAGTTCCAACAGCAGATAAAGTTTTATTGTTTTAGATGTCCCAGGATAATCAGTCTGGCCTTTATCTGCCATTCCAGAAAATCATGGGCCTTGAATCATTGTTATTAACCTTAGATGGAAGTCTCAGATAGTCTAAAGCATCTGAAAACAAGCAGGATGTCTTAAGTTTGAGGAATTGTATCACTTCCAGAGAGACAAATTTTTCTTTTTGATTATTGTCAGGAGTTGTACCTATTGACTACAGAATGTAGCCGGAAAAAACACTCTGTAACACTTCTGTTATTAATTGAAAAATATTGTAATCCCCCAAGGTAACTTTAAAGCATTTTTACTATAATTACAGTGCTATAGTAATTCCTATATTATAATTATATTTAATGGACTATACTTATAGAATATCAATATAATCTAAAATGCATTATGTATGCACCCTAAACAGGCTTTCAGTACCATTTTACAATGGATGTCATGATATTTTCTGTCACAAATTGTTTAAAAGGATTAATATTTTCCCTTTTGTTTCCTGTGGCCACCGTATGAGCAAATTGGAACTCTTAGCATTTTTTTTTTTAATTGAGAAATAGTAACTATTTCCTGAATTATGTATATATGTTCTTTTTACCTATGGAAATTCTAACACAACATAGAGAGCTCTGCTTCTGAGCACCCATAATGAGACCATGTATTGGTTACCTTGGCAGAACTCCCTGGATATGTATTCAGGATTTTAGAGCAATACATTTTGTGAGTTACATTAGGCTCAGCTCTCAGCCAACACCTCCCAATTACCTCTCACGGATGGTGCTTTACCTTCAAATGAACTCTATGAAACCACTAGTAAAAAGGCAGTAGAAAGTTAAGGCATCAATTATCCAGCCCTACAAAGTGCTTAAATGCAACTTTAATGCCTAGATAGATCATTTAGAACTGAAATTCAAAGCACAGTGTGCCCATTTTAAGCAAAATGTACTATAGATTGGTAAGAAAAGGAACTACGGAAGATATTTAATGGTCAGAGATTTAGATTAGAAATAAAAGGCATATTTAATAGATAAAGAACACATTTTTGCAGGTGGAAGAGCCTTTTCCAAGGCAAATATTCTGAAGAAACAAAAATGTCTAAAATTCCTATATATGGGCATATATATAGCTATGTATCACAAGGCTTTAGCAACAGTAAAGTATTGAAGAAGTCTGATTATCCACACGCTCAAATTCATGGGTAGTCATTGCTTCTGGGTACTCAGCAAACACCAAGAATTATGTGAAAAATCCTCAGAGCAAGAGAAGCGCCAATGTTCTTCTGCAGCCTCAGGGAAGCAGGAGTCTTGTATCCCCTGCACTTCTGCATTGCTATTATATTTAAGAAAGCCATGAGCAATCTCTAACTGAACATTTTCCATCCTCACTGAGCAAGGCAATGCTGAGTACTAATAGTAAGGTTCCCCTCCTTCAGAGGAACACCTAAAAGACTATACTAGCCCTCTGCTCCACTGCACCCTTGTCCTCTGTTAACAGTAAAATAGCAATTATTCTTGTTGATGTGTTAAATTATATATTCTTGCGATTGAATATCTTGTGTTTATTTCTTTTTTGGAAATGCTTGAGAGTAAAGTGACACAGCAGATATCTGTACTAAGTAAAAGCAGTGAAAAAAAAGAGATAAAAAGTAAATTTAGTATCTCCATTTGAAAATAGTTGAATGCTCTTTTAATGTACCTTTGTAAAAGCAACCACTATTGATTGAACTCTGGTTCTTTTATCAGGAGTATATTAAACATAATAGAATGCACAGGACAGTGAACCAAAAAGAAAAAAAAAAGATTTTTTTGTCCAGGAAGACATCAGTAGGTCATCACTTTACATGTAATTCCTTTTCTTCTGCTGTACAAAATTGACTTTTGGAAAGTGGTCTTCTGCATTACTCAGATAGTAATCCTTTTTGGATCTTCAGAAGTACTTTTGACACTGTCACAATCTAAAAATTTCAGAAAAAAATATTTGTGAACACCTCTGAATAGGTTTTGCTTGTGGTTTAATTTTAGCTAATAAAATATTTAATTAGTATCTACACTGCACATCTCTGTTACTAGAAATGCAAAATTGGATGACATACAGAAAATACTCCTAGACTCATTTTACCTATCCATCTACTTTAACTCTGCAATACAAAGAAAGTTGTCTCTTCAGAGAGAGTTTTGTAATTTAGCATTCAAATTACTGAAATAAAGGTTCCCTTGTCAGTTTCAGAAATTCACTAACAAATTCTGTTTTTTCATAATGCCCAGAAAATCACAGTAATGCAACATCAACCCATGAAAAAGCTGGGTGAAAGACTGAAACTTTAAGAAATTAACTGAACATGACTTCTATCCCTTTAATGGCACATTTACAATATTTTCAGCCCACCCTCATGCTTTATCCTGTCTCAAGAGGATAAGACTCCAGGCACGAAGCAATATACTCCACTTTCAAACCTCCTTTACTTAGTAGACTTTAATATGAGCAGACAAAACTGGTGCATTCAAAAAGACTTAGCAAAGCAAAATATGATTAAGCTTCATTAATGTAACAATAGTATCTTTTACATATGAATTCTTTGACTACATTGTCAAATCCTTGCAGGTAGTTTCTATTTAGTGAACTTGCTACTTACAAGAGATTTAGCAGGAAACTGTAAAAGAATCCCTCACAATAAGATACTTACTGTCATTTGAGAGATGGTTTTTGCAAGTTTTCAGAAAAGAAGTACACACTTATTTGTATATGAAAGAATGGAAACTGCACATGAATTTGGCCCTGAGTATAGCACAGGTGCAGGCCAATATTGTTAACTAGAGACTCATACCATTTAAAAGCAAGATGATTATTCTTTTATCTATTTCTATTTCTATTTCTATTTCTATTTCTATTTTTTTCTATTTATATTTCTATTTCAGGAATTCTTAAAGAAAAGTGATTTGTGGTGTAAAATACAATATCTTACATGAGTTACAAGAATTCCACAGCATTATCTTTGTATGTGTATGTTTGAGTAAATTCTAGCTATTTTTTGAAATTTCTTCTAAAAAAGTGTACTCTGGAGAATATTTTACCAAGAACATTCCAACAAAAGATTGCTGTTTGGCCAGAAACGTAGCTGTATTTCCAGTGCCCTCTAAATGCTGTTTGTTTAGCTTTGATTTATTCACTGTAAATGGCTTTGATCAGAATTGAAGTAGCAATGAAAACAGAAATCAGGATTCATTATTTCATTAGTCAGAGGGAAAGGTACATCCCTCAACATGAGATTAAAATTAGGTTCTACTGTTAGTTGACCAATAAATCTTATTTTTTAAGGTGTAGATACTTCATTGATATCAGCATTGATGACTTAGTTTGTCACATATTCACTTTTTTACCTTGCTACATTGGTGGTCACTATTTCAGATATTCTTGGATAGTACTATACTATTGTACTTAATATCACAGGGATTTTTACAGAATCAAAAGAAACTGTCCATGAATTGACCAAAAACAACCCATAAAAATATATTATTTTATATCCAAACACATTCAGTTTCCAAATATATGCATCAGAAATAAATTATTTAATAAATAACATAAATTTAGAAAAACAATATAGAAAAACAGAAACTAAGGTTTTTCTTCTTTTTGTTTAAAGTGCTAAATATCATTAAGTCAATGAAGTCTTTGAGGACAAGGTTGTAGAAAAATGAAGATAAAAATAATGGAATACCACATTAAGAAGCATGAGATCAGAGGACTGATTTTTATAAATGGCTCTTTATCTTTTTTTCCACAGAAGAGGTTACTAGGGAAGGCATTTATGTACCAAGAAGTAATGTACAGTTTTAAGTGTACAGTCTCTCTTTCTTTCAAAAAAGGTGGAACTATGAACTGAAAGTAGTAATAAATGTCCATCCTTTTTGAGGGGGAAATAGGAAACTAATTTCATGTTAGGAACTACATGCTTAAATTGCCCAAGATTTATGTCACTAGTTTTAATTTACTCACAGACTTATCTTAGGACAAGTTGAACTTCCTCTTTGTGTCAGGTTGTCTATTTCTCCAAAGAGATCAAAAAATCTGAGAACAGTTAGTTCAAACATTGGAAATCAGACAGCATCTCTTATTTATTTGGATTCACTCCCTGCTGTCTGCATGAGACATACATGCAATACAACACCTTTCCCAACAAACATATATCAATGTCATATTTGTGTAAAGAAAGATGTAATAAGGAGATTGCTCATTAATAGCTTTTAGGAAGCTGGAATATAGTGAGCAGATTGAAATCCAGAAGTCCAGAAGGATTCCCATAGTAAGTGTTTAAAATAAGACAAAATGAACTCAAACACTAACATGCAGGCAGTTTGATGTGTGTACTAGGCCATTGTTTGCTCTTATTTCCTTACCCAGTATAACAGCTGCCAAACTCAGAGCCACAGCAGACAAGCTGCTTCACTGTGCATCACAGCTCACCTTTCAAGCTCTGCTTAAAATAACTCATTTTCAAACACCAACATTCTACTAAATGGTGATGCTTTGACAGTCCTTCCAATGTGTGAAACAACCTAATTGATGGTAATACCCAAACTCACTGAACTGTCTCTGCTGCTCTGTAAGAATACCAATATGGAGTTATACCCTGCCGTGTTATGGGAGTGCAGACAAGGCATCTTGCTCAGTACTGCACTGCAGGATGATGCCAGAGTCGTACCAGTCTCTTCTCTATGAAACAGAGGACTTGACACCAAGAAATGAGTTGTTCTGTCAGAATGAGGTGAAACATACCCTAAATGGAATATGCATTCAACTCGCCTGTTCCTGGATGAAATCAGTTCTCTTTTTTATCTTTTTTCATTTGATGTCTTACTTCAAAAAATTTGTGAAACCTTTCAGATGTATGGACAGAGCAAGAGAGATTGGCCTACACTGCTAAGCTACACTTGCATGAAGCCTCATCTGAGTGCTGGAAACAATAGAATGATTCAAACCAAATCAAATCCCACTTCATTGGGCAAGTAGAAGTGCACTTCTTGTCAGGCTATGATTTTCTCCTTTCTATCCAATTCTATACTTGGTTTTCCCATATAATAAAGTTCCCACCAACCACAGCTTCTTTTCTTTCTAACAAAAGGAGACAATACCTAATTCCCTTCAGTCACTTACAGAGAAATAAAATGTATACATAAAAACTGTCCTGTATATCTGGTGTAATTTTCTTACAAAAAAGTGTTATTTTTGCTTCTCTTTGTGCTAGCAAATGATTTTGACCATATTCTATGGAGTACTCACATTACTCTTCCATTAGAATCTGAGTGCTTTGTACAGAAAGACAGTACTTTTTTGTCTTTTAGACATGGGAAAAGTGAGACACAGAGAGGAATTGCTTGACCAGTGTTATTCAGCTTACTCACCTCCTTGACAGGACAGGCAGAAGCCAATGCAGTGTTGTACTTCTCATCATAATGGAAACACTTGCTTAAGAAAACAGCTTAACTGTTACTAGGAAAAAAACCCCTGTTACTAGGAAGAAAAAAGAGTAAAATATCAAATTGTGGAGTTCTTTTAAATATAGCAGTATGGAAATGACTCGGTAACACATAAGTATGAATCAAAGTTCTC
>NW_008237609.1:2682534-2755633 GCF_000691975.1 Corvus brachyrhynchos
GAAATGAGTTGTTCTGTCAGAATGAGGTGAAACATACCCTAAATGGAATATGCATTCAACTCGCCTGTTCCTGGATGAAATCAGTTCTCTTTTTTATCTTTTTTCATTTGATGTCTTACTTCAAAAAATTTGTGAAACCTTTCAGATGTATGGACAGAGCAAGAGAGATTGGCCTACACTGCTAAGCTACACTTGCATGAAGCCTCATCTGAGTGCTGGAAACAATAGAATGATTCAAACCAAATCAAATCCCACTTCATTGGGCAAGTAGAAGTGCACTTCTTGTCAGGCTATGATTTTCTCCTTTCTATCCAATTCTATACTTGGTTTTCCCATATAATAAAGTTCCCACCAACCACAGCTTCTTTTCTTTCTAACAAAAGGAGACAATACCTAATTCCCTTCAGTCACTTACAGAGAAATAAAATGTATACATAAAAACTGTCCTGTATATCTGGTGTAATTTTCTTACAAAAAAGTGTTATTTTTGCTTCTCTTTGTGCTAGCAAATGATTTTGACCATATTCTATGGAGTACTCACATTACTCTTCCATTAGAATCTGAGTGCTTTGTACAGAAAGACAGTACTTTTTTGTCTTTTAGACATGGGAAAAGTGAGACACAGAGAGGAATTGCTTGACCAGTGTTATTCAGCTTACTCACCTCCTTGACAGGACAGGCAGAAGCCAATGCAGTGTTGTACTTCTCATCATAATGGAAACACTTGCTTAAGAAAACAGCTTAACTGTTACTAGGAAAAAAACCCCTGTTACTAGGAAGAAAAAAGAGTAAAATATCAAATTGTGGAGTTCTTTTAAATATAGCAGTATGGAAATGACTCGGTAACACATAAGTATGAATCAAAGTTCTCACAGAAAACCAGCTTTTTTTTTTTCCAGTTACTACCAAACATTATAATTAAAAAAATAATTAGCAGTTAAATTAACAGAGGAAAAAAAAATAATAGCCATTAAAGTATTTGTTCCTTAAATTACAATAACATTTGTGCAGTCTTATCTTCAGCTCTGCAAACCTTGTGGTTGGGCATTTTTTGAAGATCAGTGTAAGCATCTTTGTAAAGTGTCATTCAAAAGGAGGTGAATGTGGATGGCTAATGAGCAAAGCAGTAGCAGTAGAGTTCTGTTTTCAAAAGCTGAAGTTCTTGAATATGTTTGAAGAATGCCTGTATCATTTTTCCAAATTAAAAGCAGAACAGAACAAAACAGAACAAAATCTGAAAAAAGAGAGCTGAGCTATGATCGATTTTCCTAGTTTAAAGGGAATTTCAATTTGAATTGAACACTGTTTCATAATAGCTTACAAGTAATAATTTTTCTAATTGTTTTACCGTAGAAATGGAAATTGGAGATTAAAAGTTCATAGAAGAAAGGCTCTGTAGGATCTTTTCTTAGGTATATTCCCATAACTGTCATATCCTTTCTATAAGATAGTTCACAGAAGATAAGTCAGTTTGAAATACATAGAAAGCACTTGACCAAACAGAGAAGTTAGTTGCCAGTAAGTCATCAGGGCTACACAGCATGTCCCTGAGATATCTGGCAACCATCAAATAAAAAACTGCAGAACTGCTGACCAATGTGTGTGTGACCTATCTTTAAAAAGAACTACAGTGAGACATCAATAATTTCAGCATCACTATCACCACTCTGACAAAAGGAGGGTCCAATGTAATCTCCAGTTCTATGAATGAGTCTAGGCTTTTTCAAATAAACTTCAGCATGAATAAACACAAATCAATATAATTAGGAAAACCATAACTAAAAATTGCTGCAAAATACCCATGTGTTTATGAAACCAGATCTGACAGCTTCAATTGGGGAAACAGATTTTGGTCCCCCAACAGAGTCAGTACTCTGAAATCAGTATGCAGTGGCAGAAAACAAAGTCAACAAAATAATGGGCATAATCAGGATATATTATTTCTGCCAGGTTTTTGTTTACTGTCTAAAGAATAATCATGTTTTTTGTCTTGTAATTCCCATTAAAAAGCCTGCTTCATTAAATATCCAACAAAAATTCTTCTCTTGTTCTGTCAGGAAATGTCATGTTCAGATGGAAGGATGACTGTTCTTGCGACAGAGTGGACCTTTTTCTAGTGAATCACCTGGAAATTCTTTTTCTACAAATTATAAAGCAACTTTTCCAGGAAGCCTTTCTCAGGTTGATCTTTTGAATTTGCCTGACCTGTGTGGCTAAAATTCACCTGCAGTTATAACCTGACAGCAGCTATTTCAGGTAAAAAAATGATCATGTGATGGGTTGACCTTGGCTGGAGGTCCGGTGCCCACCAAAATCACTCTATTACTCCTCCTCTCAGCGGGACAGAGGAGATAAAAGATAAGAAATGCTTATAAGCTGATACAAGGATAAGGAGAAATCATTCAACAATTACTGTCATGGGCAAACCAATCAAATCAGAGTAGGGTGATGAGAAATAAAATCAAATCTTAAAAACACCTTCCCCCATGCTTCACTTCTTCCTGGGTTTAATTTTAGTCCCGATTTCTCTACCTCCTCCCCCCAGCAGCAGCAAAGGGGCCAGGAATGGAGGCAGTGGTCAGCCTCTGCTGCTGCTTCCTCCTCAGGGAAAGGTTTCTTCATATTCTTCCCGTGTTCCAGCGTGGGGTACCATCCATGTGAAACATTCCTCCATGAACCTCTCCAGTGTGGGCCCTTCAGTTCTCAAACTGTTCAAGTGTGTGTCCCTTCCACAGGGTGCAGTCCCAGAAACAGACTACTCCAGTATAGGTCCCTCTTGGGGTCATAAGTCTCCCCAGGAAACCTGCTGAAGTGTGGGGTGCTCTCTCCACAGATCCATAGTCCTACTCAGCAGCCTGCTTCAGAGTGAGGTCCTCCAAGGCTGGATTTCTGTTCTACCATGGCCTTGCATGGGCTGGAGGGGCACAGATGCCTCCTCACAGTCTGCACCACAGGCTGCTCTGTTGCCTGAAGGACCTCCTTGGGCCCTGCAGAGTTGCTGCAGATATGTTTCACATATTCTCACTCCTCTTTCCAGCAGCACGTGCTATTGCACAGCAATTTTTTCCCCTTCTTAAATAGGTTAATCCAGGAGCACTACCACCATCACGAATGGACTCACCTTTGGTTAGCAGTGGGTCCATCCTGGAGCCGGGTGGCTTTGGCTCTGTCAGACACAGGGGAAGCTGCTGGCATCTTCTCACAGAAGCCACTCCTGTGGTTCCTCCACTACCTAAACCTTGCCACATAAACCCAATATAGGTCTATTCTCACAGCTATCTTACTGAAAAGAGTGAAGGGATCTGCTTTTCCACTTTGTTAAAAATGGAATCAGAAATTAAATAAGGCACAAGGCCAACTTTTAAGTATGCCAGTTTAGTTCCAGCTTAGAAGTGGATCAAGTTAAAGTTAGAAGCAGAGCAATTTAAGGAATTAAGGGAGGTGATAATGACTTATAGAAAAATTTTATAAGAGAAATAGGAAAAAAAAATATTATACCAAAAGATTAAATAAAGAGAAGGATTGCATAACATAGGAGGACTGTACAATACTTAGAATACTACTGAATTGCCACAAGATTAGAGTGCCAGAGAGCTAATTCACATTGAAACTGCTGAAATTCAGCTTTTTCAGCTCCCATTTCACAGTCCCAGAACAGTCAGTCCAAAAGGACCGGCAAGAATTCTTATCCCAGGATATGTAGGAAAAGATTACAACCCTTTTTATCTTCCTTGTTCAGAGGTTAAGATTTGGTAACAGCAGTTAAAGTTATGACAGAGGTGACTCACAATGCATAGGGTGGAAGAGAAGCAAGAATATGAATCTCAGTGAAAGAAACTAGTTTCTAAAAGAAACAGTGCTACAGTGAACCGCTTAGACTTGTGGGAGCTGAGGTCTTTCTTGTATTTGGGAACCTCAGTGAAAACACAGAATTTTTTTCAGTTATAAGAGAAGTTGGATAGCATTCATTCCAAATTGCTGGAACGTGATGAAATACTTGTTATTGAAAAAATACGTATTCAGTGTAATTTACATGAGTAGTAGATTGTTGTCTTCCTCATCAATACAATAACAAAATTGAGGTTTGGCACTTAAATCCTTCCCTCCATCTTATTTTCTTTGTTTACACGTTTTCTCTAGCTCTCCAAACTCATGTCAAAACCATGAAATGATATGCCTGTCTTATATTGTCTATGCTCACTAGATTAATTAGGGTGACACAGTTATATACAGTATGGTCATGCACATCCTCTTGATTATTTTTGTGTGCACTTGCATTTTTTCAGGAAGAATGTTTCACACAAAAGCACTAGTTGAAGTACTTTTTTTTCTGAAACATAATTGGAGAGTTTGAATAGTCCATAGTCTGAATTGGACTCTTTTTTTTCTTTTTCATAAGATTGATAGCAACTAATGAAAATGTAGGGGTTTTGAAAGGTTTACCATACTGCAGCATTTTTCCAGTGGCAATACTGGAAGCTGAAAAGAAACTAAAATTACTTATTTTAGAATATTTTTAAGGGGAAAAATTCCTATAAATTTGAAATAAAACATTTTCTACTTTTCTTCTTCAAATATATTTTTAAATGTTGATTCTAGAGATACTGCAGGGTTTTTTTTTTTTTTCATTTTTCCTGGTAAATCTTGGTGTACACTCTTAGATTATTTAGGGATTACGGTTGAAAAGACATTAGTATTCATTTGTGTCATACTCAGGAATCACATGCAATGCATTTCCCTTGTATTTGACCCCACAAGCATCTACCCAAAGAAACCAAATGTTTTCCAAAATGTATATTATTCTGGATCATAAATCACCTTTTAGGCTTTTAAGTACATAGATTTTAAGGCCTTTAGTAATCTGTAGATTATCTCACCTTTTCCTTAGGACTATAAAGTGAAATGGAGCATAAAATGATAAACCTGGCATGAGGGAACTCTAATTCTTTCTTGCTACTTTTGCTTTATCCGTTCTTATGGGGATGCTCTCTGGACTACAGCCTACGAGAAGAAAAAATTAACTGAATCAGGACTTGATGTTATGTGGCTATCTTCTTAAAATGTCTTTAATTTAATTTTTATTTCTAATTCTCCAATACAGAAAATAAGACTCTGTTAATTATAATTTTATAATAATTAAATTCTATGTTATGCAGCACGGCTGAAGTGTATATATTTGTATATATTTGTATATAAGTGTATATTTGATGGTCTACACTCAATGAAATGAAATGTGAGGAGACAGAAAAAGGCAAGCTAATCCATGAAAAGCATGGAGGAAATATTGATATAGTGTGTGTATAAATATATATACATATATATATGTATAGTATATAGTTGATTTTAAAGCAGTTAACTTACTATACAAATTTTTTAAAAAACTTGGATTTTAAAGGACTGAGATCACCGTAGATGTTTGCAAAGTGCTTCCTTCACTGTTAAGGGTAGCATAAAAAGAAAATCGGATGTTGCTTAAAATTCTGTGACAATGAAAGTTGGAATTACTGACATAGGAAAGGTCAGTCGATTTTTTTCTGACTCATGAAACAGAGACTAGAAATAACAGCCTTGTATTAATTTTGATTTTATGTGTTATATTAAGGGATGCCAAAGGAGGAGTGTACTGCTATTGTTAGAGCTGGTTATTATATTGTCAATTTTCAATTTGTTTCTGTAAATTCTGCTAGAAGCAAGAACTTCATTCAAATGAATGAGATATTTTGTGTAATTGGATGTAATATCAGCTCTACCTTGCCATACCACTGTAACAGATATAAAGAAAAAGGAATTAAATGGCTACAGAAATTTGTATTTTCTAGTTCTCCCACTGATGGGACTGCTCAGCAAGAAAAAAAAGTGAGGATGTCAGACCCATTTTCTCATTAGCCTACTGAGAAACAGATGTGAAAGGGTTCATTTTGCTAATTTTTCAGCCAGCAGGTGTTGTTACAATTCTACTAACAGGCAGAGAGATAACAATGAAAAAAATTAATAGCTATATATCAGCTCTGTTGTCTAGAAGGTTGTTGTAGGCTGGGGTGATCAGCAATATACTTTCACAGAAAACTGATGGAGTAAGTAATTTGGGGGTTATGTTATTGCAGTCAATTCAACTCAGAATAAGAAGAATGAAAAAGAATAACTTGTTTCCATAAGATAGCCTTTAAAAAAACAAAAAACGCAGAGATATTAGATAGTGTCCTGTGCTAATTATAGGTGCTACTCAAACATCTGTCATGAAAGAACAAAATGAAAACATATTCACAAATATAAGTCATTTCAATAGAGACCTAAGTATCTTTGTATTTATTTATTTGTGAAGACCATAAAAATATTTAGAAAGTGGTTTCCTGTTCTTCTGTTTCAAATCTACACTAATTTCTATTGGAGCACGTTTAAACATCTAAACCCAGAAAAAGAGACTGTATTGAAGTGTATAAGGATATTCTAAATTTCAAGGTTTTACAAATGTTTTCAGGAGATATCTATATGTTTGGACATATTTTTAAAAGGAAGTGAACACACACAGTTTTAAGAAACTTCAGGATATGACTGGTCTCTCCAGATAGGGAGATAAGCTGGAGTCAATGATGCATCTTGTCAGGTTCATAATCTCCAGGTTTTGTTGTGCTCAGTTAAAGACTTAAGGGGAAAGAGCAAAGAAAGAATATGGATTCATGCCTGCCTCTCACCTCCATGATGTCAGAACGAGGCCAAGGCATATGTGCAGACCAGACCAGAGATCCTGAAGCTATTCCAGGAGAGTAGTGGGGAAGTATCCTGTGTTTTATAATCTCCAAACACCAAGATGATTCTTTGTTCATTTTCAAATTACTATATTTCTTTGTTAAAATTTTGGAGTCACAAATAAATCTGAAAACAGATTGTTCTTCTATGAAATTAGGTACAGCAATGAGCCTTTTCATAACTTGAAAATACAGAAGGGTGAGAATAATAACATGCTGCAATTATTTAGGGTGGTTCTTCAAATCATTCTATTAACATTTAATCCACTTCTAGAACTGCATTTACATACTCTACTAACATTAAAAACAATGACAAAATATGTACCTGCTAAATGGCACGTTCACAATTTGCTCATCTATTAAATGAAATAAAAATACGTAATACAAAGGAAAAAATTAAAATTTAACAATCAAAAAAAACCCAAAAAAACAAACAACACCCTCAACCTGGCTATGCTGAAGATTTGATGAAGCATCTTGGAAGTCAACAAATTCAGATTTCAGTAGGCCAGCTAATTAAATGAACTGCAAAATTAAGGACCTGTTATTTAGGAAAGGTGAACTGTATCATACTAAATGCACTAAAGAACACTGTAATACACTTTGGGTAATTGGTTCAGAGAACTTAATTTTAATTAATCAACTACAGAACTATAAAACAACCAGATATTAACGAATGACAAATATGGAGAACTATTAAATGAATAAATAACTTGCCTCTAAATATTACTCATGGAATTTAGAAATCTTTCAAAAGAAAAAGAGGAGCTCAAGTTATGCGGTTCACTTAAAGGTAAGTATTTCTTTTTCTTCTAGCTAAAATTTTTTGTTCAGTGCTACAGGGATTGGACCAGTGATTTCTTACCAGTTCTAAATTTTCTAATTTGAACCTAAGATAAAATATTTAAACTTAATATTTGCAAGTAAATTCTTCTCTAAATATATTTTAGGCCACATCCACAGGTATGTGAAACAATGCGACTATAAAAATCAGTGGAGGAATACAAGCCTGGTCCTCAGCATCCTGCACAAAATTCTGAGTTCACTGTTGTCTGATTTAAATAGAGTTTTGTTTTAACTGTCCCTTTCATGGATTTCATGACAATTTTTTCAAACTTTTTTTAGGTTTCCATTTGCTTCTAATCTTAATTGATTTTCTGATTGCTCTTTGTAGCTGTAGTTGTTCTAATTAAATGCTTAGCCAAGTAATCATGATGATCCAATCAAGATGTTCTAGTTAATTTCTATTTGTAGCAGTTGTTTTCTTTATAAAATTGTTTTATGTAAGGAAGCCTTAATCATTTGTTTGGTATTGTAGACACTGATCTCTACTTCCTCCAATTTAATCTTCCTCCCATACAGTTTTTCCCTTTGATTTAGGATCTCAAAGTACTGAAATAAGTTAGGTGTTCTGTTCCCGGCTCTTCAAAGACCTGCTAGTGCGTTCTTACAGAAAAATGCCCTCTGTGTTATGACAGCAGATTTCCTGGGGTTTTGTGACTGGAGCTTTGGAGAAAATTGAGCAAAGATTCAGTGTTTGTGTTTTAAGTGTATGTACAGAAAGCTGCAAAATTTCTTAGGTCTAACCTCTTAGGCTGAGGTCACTTGGTCTGTTCAGCCTGGAGAAGAGGAGACTGAGGGGAGACTTCATAGCTGTCTACAGCTTTCTCATGAGGGGAAGAGAAGGGGCAGGAACTGATCTCTTTTCTCTTGTGCCCAGCGACAGAACCCAAGAGAATGGCACAAAGCTGAGTCAGGAGAGGTTTAGGTTGGGTATTAGTAAAAGATTCTTCATCCAGAGGGTGGTTGTGCACTGGAAAAGGCTTCTCAGGGAAGTGGTCACAGCACCAAACCTGACAGAGTTCAAGAAGTGTTTGGAAAATGTTCTCAGGCATATGGTATGATTTTTGGATTCATATCATGAAGGGACAGGAGCTGGATTTGATGATCCTTGCGTGCTCCAGGATATTCTGTGATTTTATGGTTAATTCATAAAACAGAGCACTACTTTTGCCAAACAATGTAATGTTACTGCCATGTGATAGAGTGGGTGGCCAGAACTGGGACAAGCACAGTGTTGTGTAAACACGAGTTAGCTCTTTTGTTGTGTTTTGATCTAAACTAGCTGGTCCACCAAGACTGCAAGCATCACTTTCAGGAGGACACATTAGTGAAACTACACTTGACTTTGAAACTACGCTTTTCTCCACCTTAGAAATCTTTAAAACCGTCCTCCAGCTTCTCCCAAAATCATTGGTCACGTATCAGGAGACCGAAAGGCATGACTGAAAACTGCTGGATTTGGGGTTTTCACCCAAATCATAACTGAGTTCCAAAACTCTCAAAGACACTAACTAAGTCCACTTGAACTATTTTGTAATAGGTGTTTTAGGGCTTGAGAGGCCCAACTGTAAATGTTATGCATTACCAAGGTAGTCAATCTACTTTAAGATTAATTCCAGGTACTTCATACCTTTCAGCCTGAAGACTGTGGATCTTTTCTTGGACAGAGTAATTTAGCAGCATGGATTTGGACTCATTTATGCACTTCCCCACAGGAACTACTTTTATTCCATTTCTTGACACAGACAAACCTCTTGCATTTTAAGGGTAGAGACTTTCTGTCAGAGAAGTGCTGAAAGCCACAGTGAATTAGAAAGGATACGTGTTACTTGCAGCAAACTGAATTCACATAATATTATCAGAAGTATTGCCACATTATTCTGTAATTTCTTCAGAAACAGAGGCTAAACAGGAGTAAGGGAATAAAAGTAGGTATTTATTTGAAAGGCCTTCAAAGGTACACCCTGGGGAGCCAGAGGCTACTGCCAAGATGGACCCCAAGATGGACGACAGGTCACGAGTTCTTCACACTTTTATAGGTTTGGTTCATTTGTATATCAGGGTTAATTCTCCAATTAAAGCTTCAGTTTAATGATGTAATTCCCCTCACTTGCCCCCCTTAGAGGCTCTTTGGTTTATACTTTTCAGGCCTAGGATGGTCTGAGTGTCCTTGAAGACCAGGCCCAGAGAGGCTTTGTTATGTCTACCTAGCATGAGAGAGCCGAAATTAACAGGCTACAAGAAACTTCAGTTACACACTAAGCAGTACAGAATTTGAAAAATATAAAAGTTACAACCTAAGGCATCAACGGTATAAGTATCTATCCATACTAAAAAAAGAAAGAAAAAACAAAATCTTTAAAGACTCTCATTGGATTAGATACTTCTGTGTGTCATATGCATCATTATGCATCTGTAATGAGAGTTTCCCTGTGGTAAACTGAGAAAAATGATACAAAAAGAAGTATAATTTACTTGTGAAATCTATCATTCATTACCCTACTTGTATTTTTTTTTCCCATTGATTATGAAAATTGAACATTAGTATAGGATTATATTCCCCTTCCTAATTTACCCATACATGAGCTCTTTTACTAACATTATTTGGTCTTAAAACAATAAGGAAAATGAATGTTTATGTCATAAAATCTAATGGCTAGAATTCTCAGTTTATTAGTTTCACACATTATCTGAATCCTCCTGTTTCCTGAGAAATAAAAAAATAAGATAAAATTCTGTTCATTTCATGTTCAGAAAAGCCATTTTTTAAAAATGTAGAAGGAAATAAATGTGTCTACTCAGGCACCCTAGGATATCACCCAAAATGTTCTATATGGGGACTGGTCTTTCAGAAGTGCTGAAGCATAACTGTCATTTCTATTAGGATGTCTCAGACACCAAGAGGCAAATAGAGTATATAATGAAGTCATGACTCAGGTGCTGAACCTGAAATTCCTGAGAAGTCTTAAAATATGCCATCCATGCTCCATGAGGCTGGAAGTTAAGAAATAGGACCTCTGGGAGACATGAACTTTTTAAAGAACCAGATGGAGTTAGGTGGATTAGTGTAGTGTTTTTAAAATACCACTAGGTTTCTAAGTTCCGGAAACGGAACAACACTCTATAATATTTCAAACAGTGCTAAAAACCAGTCTAAGTGTAGGCAACCGAATTAAGCCTAGGAAAATTTGAAAACTTCCTCTGCTGAATAAATGAAGGGACTTATTTCAGCTTCTTAACCTTCAACAAATACAAATCTGAAATATTTTAGGATACCTGGAGTTTTTTTCAGGTGTCATTTACAAAATAATTTAAATCCATTAGTTATTCCTCTTTTTCCTTATAATACTGCAGTATATTGTGTTGCATAATATAAAGACTTTTTATAAAGCCTTAAAGAAAGCTGATATGGCTGAGATAATTTCAATGTATTAACAGTACAGTATACTTGCTTTAAACTAACACCACAACATGCATGTATGTAAGCCAGGAACTCATGCCTGCTGAAAACCTAGTGAAAAACAATGTAGAAGTAATATAAAAAAAAAAAAAAAATAGGAGGCAATATTCCTCAGGTAAAAAAAGCAGAGTATCACATAGTGTTTTTTTACTGGATAGACCAGATTGCCTCCACACTCATGTCATGTGATTCTGATGAGCTTTCTCATCTGAAGCCCTGTGCAGTGGGAAAGATCTATTGATTGTCTTAATTTCATGTTTTACAAAAAAGTTTTACACACACTTCCTGTATTATTAAATGCATAGTCTGTTTCTGCAGGCTTTCCTTTAAAATCTGTATTTTTAGATATTAACAATTCAAGAGGAGTGTGATTTTCATCAGCATAAAATTATTCACAGTATTCATTTTTGCTTCATCTTAAATAGATGTTATACTGAAATTATCTTAAATTCAGAAAGTATGTCTTGAATTTAATATTCTAGACTTAAAAAAATGAGGTTTAAATTTGATTATGAAAAAATGAAACATGGGGAGCATTAATTTAACATATATGCTATCAGATTAAAAAGTCATTTCCATAAATTTCTTCTGTCTGTGCAAAAAAAAAAAAAGGTAGAACTTTATGATATATCTGACTATCATTTTAATTATGTTAGTGTCAGCTTCCATGTGGTGTTAATAAACACTTGTATTTATATAGTACATTTATTGGAATTCATTTATTCACTAATATTTAGCTCTTGATACAATGTCAAATCTCTCTGCTATACAGAGTATACAATAAATGGGGTAAGAGAGGAAAAGTACCACATGAAATTACTGCAGGAATTTTGCATTTGTGTGGAATTATGCCATCATTTACGCAGTAAATTTCCCAAAACTTTCCCATGCTCTCTAGCTGGGCTTCAACTGATTGATACATAAAACTGATATACTGAAAGAAACCAGGTCAAAAGTATCCCAGTCACTGTATGATATGAAATAACCCTTTGGCCAGCTGGAGTCAGCTGTCCTAGCCATGTCTCCTCTTAACTTCCTGCTCATCTCCAGGCCGCACGATGAGGTAACAGAGTGGGATGAAGAGAAAGTCTGTTCAGCAATAGCCAAAACACAAAAGCCAAAATACATGTTGTTCTGAAGAATGTTAACTACATCCCAGCCAGACCCAGTACACTCATGATGAATTAAAACTAGAAGAAATAATAAACATGAATTACATAAGACAGTTGGCTATGTGTGCTGGTTTTGGTTGGGACAGAGTTAATTTTCTTCATAGTAGCTGTTACATGGCTGTGTTCTGGATTTATGCTGGAAACTGTGTTGGTTAACAGAGGAATTTTTTTGTTACTGCTGAGCAGTTCTTGAGCAAAGCCAAGGCCTTTTCTGCCTCTTACCCCACACCACCAGCAAGGAAACTGGGGATGCACAAGAAGCTGGGAGGGGACACAGCCAGGACAGACAGACACAGCCCAACTGTTCAAAGAGATATTCAAGACCAGATGGCATCATACAAAGCTGAGGGGAGAAGAAGGAGGAAGTGGGAGTGGGGTGTTGGCATTTTTTCTTCCCAAGCCACCATTCCATATGAAGAAGCTCTGCTTTTCTAGGGATGGCTGAACACCTGCCTGCCCATGCAAAATGGTGAATGAGTTGATTGTTTTGCTGTTCTTGTGTGTATGGCTTTTGCTTTATCTATTAAACTGTCTTTATCTCAACCCACAAGTTTTCTCACTTTTACTCTTCTGATTCTCTCGCACATGCTGAGAGTGTGGAAAAAGTAGTTATAGGGTGCTTAGTAGCTTGCTGGGATTAAACTGTGGCAGTCCTTTTTGGCATCCAGCTTGAAGGGCTCAAGATAAGAGCAGGTTTTATTGAAATGGACTTGGCTATTGTTGCTGTTTAGCTATTGATTGCCAGGTTCCTGTGCTTGCCACAGAACTTTCATGGCTTACTGTATATTAGAGCCTAGTGCCGCTTTTTGCTTTTTCTGCTCAGTGTGCTTTTGCTGCTCACTGTGCTGCTGTGCTGCTGATCACCCTAATTTGTTGTGCCTGGGAACAGCATGGGGATAACATGTAGTGGGAATGCACCTGGACTGGCAAATGGCCAGGGCTTTGTTGCTGTTTCTGTGCTGCTCTACTGAACTCCATTGTCAGCTGAAGTCAAAGGAAGTCTGACCTATGGGAAACTCCACATGACAGCAGGACACCGTGAAAAGTCTGTGGCCATGAATATGTTCACACCAGAGCAGGTGTATTTTGAAGTGGCTGTGGCTGTGGTTACATTTGTGCTGCAGCTGGTGAATTTAAACAATTTTTTGACCATCCTGTTTGTCCTGTGTGACCAGATCATAGAATCATAGAATTTCTGAGTATTTGAGCTGGAAAATAGCCTTAAGATTATCAAGTCCAAGCACTAACCCAGCATGTGAAGTCTATTACTGGACCGTGCCTCTAAATGCCACATCCATATGTCTTTTAAATAACTCCAGGGTTGGTGACAAAACCACTTACCTAGGCAGCCTATCCCAATGTCTGACAACAATGTTTTGGAGAAGAAATTTTTTTTTTATATTCAACCTAAAATTTCCCTGACACAACTTGAGGCCATTTCCTCTTGTCCTATAACAAGGTTCATAGGTGAGGGTAGAGCAGGCATTGCTTTTTCTTCAGTTTTTGCAAGGCTTTAGACACTGTGTTCCACAACGTCCTGATTTTAAAGTTAGTACGTTATGGACTGTGTGGGTGAACAACCAGATGAAGAATAAGCTGTTTGGATGATCTGGCTCAGAAGTCTATGGTTAATAGATTGTTCTCCATACCATTCAACCAGAGTAGTAATGGGTTTGCATGCCTGTCTGGACCGACAGGCTGGAGAAAGGAGCTAATGGTAAACTAATGAAATACTAAAGGACAAATGCTGCATCTTACCCTGGGAAGGAAGATTCTGGCTTTCTTACAGGCTGTGGGTCTGAGGAAAACTTCTGGGTCCTTGGGGCAGAGAGCTGAAACTGAACAAATAGTGTATCTTGTCAGCAGAGGTAGTCAACAGCATCAGGGACTATGATAACCAGATAATAGCCAATAAATAAGGGAAGAGATGATCGTCCTCTACTCAGCAATCATTAGACCACATCTCTTGACATTGGGCCTGCTGAATACAAAAAATTGTCATAAATAAGCTGGAACAAGTAGAGCAGGGGACTATCAGAATGATCAGGGCTGGAGCACTTGTCCAGAGATTGACAAACCTAGGCTCATTCAGCCTGGAAAAGAGACAGCTTCAAGAGGACCTAGTGGCAGCTTCTCAGTAACTACAGGAGATAGGTGAGGTGATAGAGGAAATTGACCAAGGCCCTTCATAGCCATGCATGGTGGGAGGATTAGAGGCAACAAGCGCAAGTTCAAACAAGAGACAGACTAGGTACAAGAAACTTTTTTCCTAAAAGGACAGCCAGGCAATGGATCACACAGATCTCAGAGACTGTGCAGTCTTCAGCTTTGGAGATTTTCTAGACCTGACTGGACTATAAGTCAGTTGGACCTCACAGGTAAACATACTCAGAGCAGAAGGCTGAGCTAGATCTCTCCCAACCCTAATTATCTTATGTTTTGGGGTGACTTTATGATGTGTCCTATGCCCAGAAAGTAATTTTTGTGCCTTTTTATGCCTTTAAACTGAGCCTGAGTGGGGGAAGGAAAAACTGAACAAAACTTTTTCAAAGCAGTTTGCAGCTTGTTCAAGGTCACACAGAGATAGTGACTTTTTTTTCCAGCTGCAGCAGGGGAGGGAGGAGGCACCCGGCTTCCGGCTCCCCGGTCAGCTTTTGGCCAGTTGTTCAGTTTCTTTTTCTCCGGAGAGAGGCTCAGAGTTGAACTTTTCTTCCTTCCCTGGAATTTCAGATTTTCTCCCTTTTCTGCTGGACTACTTCAATATCAGAGCACATCAGGAGGACTTTCCATCGAGCACAGAGGGCCTGGCCCTGGGCCAAGCCCCAGCTCCAAGGAGACCAAAGGGAGGACTCTGACACTTTCCCAGGTTTTTTCTCCACAGTGAGAGATTTTTATTATTTAGCATTATTTTCCTTTTCCTGTGTGTTTGTTAAATAAATAGTTTTTATCTCTTTCACTTTCCTTTGAGGAAAATTTATTTTTCCCCAAACCTTGTGGGGGAGGGGTGGTGACCTGCCTTCTCTCAGAGGATGTATTTCTAAATTTGGCCAAACCGGTACAAATTTAGGGGTGCCCAAAGTGTACTTCTTCTCATTTCTCGTTTAGGCACAGCTCTTAATAGTGCTTCTCTGGAGGCTTTTAATAGCATCCAGAGGAAATGTTTATATATATATTTACTAGTAATTTTCTACCTCTCCTGAGAGAGAAAGACTATAAAAATATTATTGAGAGACAGAAGCTGTTCTATCTTTTTATTGAGTGGACATTATTACAATGAACATCATTATTCCTCTTCAACTGAATTACTTGCTAAATAGGTGACCTTTGGGAATATCTGAGGGGTTTTTTTTACAATATTTGATGAAATGTTTGTATATTTTTACTTGTAGTAGTCCAAAACCATGCCAAACTGACAGTGAAGTCATAACATTTCCAAAGTATGATTTATATAATTATTTTTCTGTAAATTTCTGTGCTGAGTTGTGAGTCATTCTTTTTGGGGAAATTGAAGTGAATTTGAAGATTCAACTTTTTTCACTGTAGATGACTATTTAGTATCTATGTTTCAGATAACTCACCTTAAATGTTACCAGCCTAATATGTGGAGTTGTAATCTTATTATGAAGATTTATATTACAGGTGTCTAAAATTAGCTGAGATGATCAAAATATGAATATAAATGTTTTCTGTTTTTGAAATTTTAGTAGCACTGGAAAGCACACAACTCAGTGGCAAAATGAAGAAAGACTTTAGGATGAATTTCAGAGTTCCTATTTCCATTAAATGGTTGCATAGCTTTCATTGTTGTCTGATCTTTGGAAAGAAAGGAATTGAGTGGTTTCAGTCAACTTAGAAATATGTGTGGGTACACACATTTGAAAAGGTAACCTCAAAGATAACCTTTACTCAGGAATCCCCTCTGACAAAAATAATTTTCTAATTTTCCTCATGAGAATTTTTTTGTGCTATTTATGGCAATCCTGAAGTTAGAACTAAGCTAGGAGAATCATTTCCCTGAATGCACAGTATCCAGTACAATGATGCTTTCATGGAATCCCAGAGTCAGCTAGGTTCACAGAGACCTCTGAAACCAGCAAGTCCAACCTATGACCAAACACCACTTTGTTAACTAGACCATGGCACTAAGTGCCACATCCAGTCTTTTCTTAAACACCTCTGGGGATGGTGACTCTACCACCTCCCTGGGCACCCCATTCCAATGGCCAATCACCCTTTCTGTGAAGAAATTCTTCCTAATGACCAACCTAAACCTCCTCTGATGCAGCTTATGTCCTCTTGTCCTGTTGCTGGTTATCTGGGAGAAGAGACCAATCCCCACATGGCTACAGCCTTCTTTTAAGTGGTTGTAGAATGATAATGTTGCCCCTGAGCCTCCTTCTCTCCAGGCTAAGCACCCCCAGCTCCCTCAGCTGCTCCTCATAAGATTTGTGTTCCAGACCCTTCACCAGCCTTGTCACCCTTCTCTGGACAGGTTCCAGCATTTGAATGTCCTTCCTAAATTTAAGGGCCCAGAACCGGACACAGCACTACAGGTACAGCCTCACCCCCTCCTTGCCCAGTACAGGGGGACAATCACTGCCCTCATCCTGCTGGCCACACTACTGCTGACACAGGCCAGGATGCCATTGGCCTTCTTGGGCACATGGGCACACTGCTGGGTCATGTTCAGCCTGCTGTTAGTCAGTACCCCCAGGTCCCTTTCTGACTGGCACTGAATCAGTTTGGTGTTTTGTGGCATGTGACAATTAATAGCATATGTATCTACTAATAATACCTATAATAATCATTTGTTGTCACTTAATCACAGATAATCTGCAAGCTGTTTCAGTAAAATACACAAATAAAACCAACTTCCTGAAGACTAGAAACTCACAAAGAATATTTGGGAAAATTTTTAACACCTTTTACTAATATTGAACTAGTATCTAAGGAAAACTAAGAAAGAAGTTAATAACAGCACAAATTTACAAAGCCTGTCAGCTTTCTAAGCATGAGTACATTGAGTGTGTCTTGCAGTCCTTTACTGTCTAATTTTTTTTCTAAATTAAAGTCTTGAAAACTTTTAGTCTATTTAGTACATTAATTGTGTCATATATATGTAAGATGAAAATTAAAGAGATGAAAATACTTTTTGTCTCCCATTTCACTATTTATATCCACATTACAATATTTAAGGCATGAAAAGCCAGACATAGGTTTTATTGCTTTCATTAGTAGGCACTAAAATTTAAAAGTGTTAGCATACAGAAACGTGTTTTTGCTAGTCCTAATATGCAACTCACATGATAGCAATGTAATATCTGTACTTCTTGAGTTTAACAATATTAATGAAGGTAATAAAAACATTTAATGCATGTCTTTTGATTCTAATGATGCAAACCTAACCCATCAGCATTGTGAAAACATTTGCATTAATTATCATGTAACTAGATAAACTATTTATCTTTCCTTACACCTGTGAACTGCTGTCAGACAGCTAAAATAGATTTGCATGTAAATTTATATAACTTAAATAATTTCAGTATCTTAACTTGTTTAAAGCTTGTGAAAGAAAATAATTATGACTGGGAAATAGGATATTGTGAAACCTGATTGATTTGTTTCAGTAATATCACTGATTGAAAATAATTTTGTGAAGAGCTGACGTATGACAACTTCCTGTTTATATCAGGTCTCATGTAGCTATATTACATACCAACTTTAAGAAAAACTGTTAGTTAATTGCTAAGGTACCTTAAACAAATGATTTATTACATCTTTGCTCAAAATGTGTTACTAAAGGATATTCCACCACTCCTTTTACATTTTTACATAAAACATTTTTGAAATATGAATAGTTCACAGTTTAGCTAAAAGGTTGTTCAGCAATCCTGCATGGATACTGTAGATTACCATCAGGTTTATTCTAATTCTGAGACTGATTTCCCTAAGACATATAATGAAATAAGGTTTCTCATTTATGCAGCTGTCCAGTATATTATACTGCTATTTAAAAGATATTTACTTTTTAAAATAAATTCATCATTGTACAACAAAAAAAGAACTTTGAGGAGGAAATATCTGTCAAATGCATCCTACTAAAAATGTTTAAGAAAGATATTATGAAATCACTTGAAATCACAGTTGATGGAATTGACAACTACTGAAAGCTTGAATGAGTTTCAAACCTCATAAATCTGAGTAAGGAATAATGAGGATTGGTTTGTAAAAAATGAAATAAGAATAATTTAATTGAAAATCTATTTAAATTTCACTTTGATTTCCTAATTCACTTGAATTTGGCTCTTAAATGCCGTGTCAATTTAACTCTTTGTCATTCTACTCTATTGGAGGAATTTTCAGTATATTCATTCCTTCTCTATGTCTATGATCTTTGATGATTTTTTTATTCCTAAGCAGAAAAGTCATCATTATGCACATATAGTCACAGCTGCATATTATCATTATTACTTTTAGCATCAGTTTTTTTTATCGCTAGCTACATACTGAAAATTTGAATACAAGTTTAGTGTAGTTGTAAATGTAAAACAAGACCAACTTGCAGTTGAGGACTGCCTTCTTATGGGGTTTTGATGTGTATATATATTTATATATATATTTTTTTTTAATGTTGGTGGAGGTATTTGTTTTTTCTTAGCCTTTTCTTTTGTTGTTAATCTTGATCATACTTCCTTTCTTTATACTGTTTATGTTAGTGCAGTTAGTATCTGTTAGGCAAACTAACAGAAGTGAAGCTAGTGTTTAAAAAAATTGTTAGAGGAACAGGGTTTTTTACTTGCTTTTTTGTCTGGGTTTTGTCTCTTTTATTATTATTTTTCAGTATTTTTCCAAATAAGTATCACAGCAGGCTCTCTAGAGGTTCTTGCAACCAGTACTGTACCTGTCCTATTAATTAATTGACCTGATGCATGTAATCATGTATGCTACAAATTACTCCTTTATTTGAGATGGTGGCCGCAGTGAATGTTGATAATTAACTGAACAAGGGATTCTTTTGCCAAGATGGTTATTGATATGCACAGTGTCCTTGTTGAATAATTTATATTAGCTCATTTTGTTAATACAAAAATATTAATGATGCTTTCATACACTGAAAACGACGAAATTATTTAATAAATGATGGACTGTCAAACCATTTTCTCAGTCCTAATTACAGATCTAATGTTATATCTAATACAATGAAAAGGTCCCAAGAGAAGGAATTAAGTGAAGCTGAGGTTTACAAAACTGAAATTCAAGAATTTCATTTGAAAACCTGAAAACTTTTAGAAGATGTCTGAATCTGGTGGGGCATAATTCACAAAATCTCCTTTAGCATCAGAGCTAGACAAATATAAAGAGATCTAGCTATGACTGTATCCTCTGTGATTTTTGCAAATCATTGCTCACTTTCTTCCAGAGTACAGTAGTGATGTAGGAACTAAGCAACCCCCTTACAAATACCCTCAGATGAACTTAGCTATCACTGAGAGAAAGAAAGTAACACTGATCAGGGTCTTACAAGAAAAAAAAAGAACATGCAGAGTTCTGGTCTTTGTTTCTAATGTTGTTGCCATTTTCTTGTATTTAATAACTGTATGGTGTAAAACACAAAACTAAGATTGGGACTAAGTAGAATCATGGAATCATAGTAACAAAAGGTTGCAACAAAAACCATACCTGATACTTTCCAGGTGAATGGCAAGAGATACAGGTGTACCGGTAATAGCATGGACATTATGCTTGGATGTAATGTAGGGATACAGGGAATACTGGAAAGCGATTCACATTGGAGATGGCTGTGTCTTTTTCATATTAGGGACCTGAAAAGCTGAAGGGGACTAATAAATTTTAAATTTAAGACACGCAGATATGTTTAGATAAATTAATTCAAATGATTCCTTCCTTTAATTTAGAAGTTTGGTTCATGAAATGGAATTGAAAGAGAAGAATTAGGCATCAATATTTTTCAGAGTATATTTGTTTAGATGATTTAGTCATCAAAGAAACATTAATCAGGGATTATTTTTCTTCAGATACAGATTAACAGTTTTAGTATATGGCTCTTTCTATGTGATGAAGTGTGATTCTCCAGCTTTCCTTGTGACAATCTTGGTCATATATACATTCTTCTTTCATTGTTTCCAGATTTGAGGAGTTCAAGTTGGATAACAAAATACAAAGTGTGCACACACACACAGATGCACACACACACACAGATGCACACACACACAGACACACACACACACACATATATATGTATATATACATATATATATAATTACCCTCCAGAATCTGGTTAGTGACATCTTAGCATCTATCTAAATGACATAATTAATACCAATATCAAACTTCTTTACCTGAATTTGCTGCATATCTGTATTTTTCCTTGTTCAAGAATAATATATGATACTGAAAATTTGGGTGATCATCACCACAAGACAAAAAAAAAAAAAAAGATAAAAAATTAAATAACATATGTACAGGTTTATTACTGTCATCTTTCATCATAACATACAATATACATTAAATCAGGCCTGGATTTCTAATGGTAATCAGTATCTGATTTGGTAGAAACATGTAAAAGAAAACAACACTGACTTTGTATCCCTTATTAGCACTACCATTCATTTAATTTTTAAAATGTCACAGTATTTTCTTGTTAAACAAGAAAAACTGAACTAAGTAAAAAAGTCTGGGGTCATAAACTAGTTTTTCCTCATAGACAATTTTAACTACCAAATAAGAATAATAGTGTATTTTAAGCACTTTCCACAGCCATAGTGTTTCCTTATCCACGGAACTCCAACAGGTATGATATCTCTAAGTAACGCGGAGGCAGGTGCAATGATGGTTGTGACCATAAAAATAAATGGATATAACCTCATAACTGATTTCACAAAATTGATGATGGTGGTGGCCACTGACTATAAATATTGCTGACACAGCTATCAAATTTTAAAAGATTGAGCTCAGAAAAATTAATATGCACAAACCAAAGCCACGGCATGTGGCTGTTTCTTTACAAATGGTGAAACTCATCCAAGCAAGCTGCATTACTTATGAAGAGTAGTTTTACAAATGACTGTGCCATGTTATCGCAAATCTACTCCCTAGGATTACAACCAGCATGACTTGTAGTTTAAATAGACTCAAGTAAAGACTGAAGCTAAGAAAGTCTGATTTAATCATACTTATCTTTGAAGAATAATACAACTGGATCAAATGTGCCCTTCTTTTCCCCTGTGTTTGTACACTGGTTCATCTGTGGATTTCAAAGTGGAAAGAAGTCATGCAAAGGACAGTACTACATCATTTTTGGCCCATATTTCAAGAAATAAAAGAAATGCACTGCTGTCACTTGCCATCAAGACTTGCATTTTTTTCCATTCATGTTCCTTACCAAAGTCAAAGGCCAAAGAGTGAAAATATATTTTTAATTGAATTTTAAAACCATACAGGCTAATAAAGTCAATGAAGTGCATACAAATCATATTATCCAGTGCTTCTAGAAGCTTTAACTCATTTTGCCTTACAGCTAAAGAAAAATGTGTGCTCATCATAGGAGTAATAAACATGGGTAATTATGCAGAATTATAGAGATTAAGTTCCAATTAAGGTTCAATTTCTGTAATAATCCTATCCAAAAGTCTTTTAAGGTTTTTGGTGGCATTAATGAAGACCAAGGTAACAGAACATTGTAAGGATCCTTATGATTATAGGCAAAAAGTGACTGTAGATCTGGGTGGCTTGAATGCATTGATGTGTTTTAACAGCATTAAGTTTTAAAGTGCATATCTCTTTTTGCTTTAGAACTTCTAATGTTTCCCTATAGCATCATCCTAGATCAGAAGAATATTTTTATATCATACAGAAACACTCTGCTTGCCATATTGAAAGAGGATTTGTTTTTTATTTTGGATTTGATAGCAGAAAATGATGCATGTTTGTATCTCAGTCATTTGTACTTTTGCCAGTTCTTCTATGCCAAAAAAAAATTCCAAATCTTGTTCCACCTAAATTCCTTTATGTTTTTGAATATTCATTACTTCAGTGAGATTGAAATATTTCACACCTTATTTTAAGGAGGAAAATAATCTTCAATTACAAAAATAGAAATCAATACAATTAACATATCCATGTGATATTCTGCAGAAAGGATTCCATCATAACTACTGAGAACAGGCATATCACTCAAATTCTCGCTACATAATTTTGCATACAGTCAACTTTTACTAAGTTTATTTGTTAAACAAGAAGCCTATTGTGGCAACATATTCAATGCTTTAAATTAATAGTCTTGTGCAAGACTACAACTCCAAGTAAAATATTATCCTAAGTTTTATTTTCAGAATTCCTGAAGAGAACAACTACAGAAGACTCATGCTTTAAGGGTAGGTTGGAAGGTAGGCAGGGACAGATGATGTGGTATGACTACAAATAGGGTGGGTAACTAAATGTGTACACAAGGCAGCTGGAGGCAGTAGTTCTAAAGTTTATTTAAAATAAAGAAAATAAATTAACATGCATTAAAATGAAATATTTTTACATCTTAAAATTGAATAAACTTAAAAATAATCAGTAAAAAACCATTATTTATAGGAAGAATTTATCATATTTATGTAAGTATATGGTAGACTTGGTAGACTATGATCCTTCAGGCTGCATACCTATAAATCAAAGGGAAACCTGCAGCTCTACTAAAAGGGAATTCACTCACCACCACCAACCAATAAAAAAAGTAGAAAACCCTAGACTCAATAAGACCGAATAATTATTTGCTGATCTCTTTCGAACTGTATTCTATATCTACAGATTTAGAGTCCAAATGTCTTGATCTGTCTACAACTTTCATGAACCAGCTTCAAATCACAGTTCACAGATAGTTTTAATACTATATTTCACTGAAAGTTTAAACTTTTGCAATCACAAGGCCTTACATTTTCAACAAAGGGAAGACTATTCTATTGTTACAAGTATAGAAGACATAGCATTAGGCATGAGCCTGTTCTTCCCATTCCTTAGTCAAACCCTGGAGATCTCAAAGTAAAAGTAGGGAAAATTGCCCTATCTAGCTGACTGGGATGCTAAAGTGCTGGTATTGTCAGATATTAAAAAAATAAACAAATTTTAATTTATCTGTCTTTTCTGTATTAAATTCATCTAGCAGTGTTAGTAGAGTTTCCTAGAGTTATTTGACTCAGATATAGCTGATATCATACAGAGTCATATGATACAGAGGGGATTAAAATGTTTTACATATACAGTTACAGCCAGAAGAAGGTATTCTGGATTTGCATCTCTGGGTATTATCTGTACTTAGCAGTATGACATGACATTGCCCTGTTAGGTTTGAAGCTAAACCCAAAACCAACTACAGACATAAAGACTTAAGCCACTACAGAACATCAGGACCATAATAGATATGATAATGTAAATAAAGCCATTATTTATACATCTATTCACATGGGACACAATTAAAAATTGTCATAGTATCAGTATACTCACACTGGAATTTACTTAATCTAGGCCACTACAGATCTGGTCTGAAAAAAACCTTTGAGAGTGATTTATTTTGTACAAGTAAGGATGCATAATTCTTACTTTACTAATAGGATCACAAATATAATGAAGTCTTAAAACCAAAACATATCACTTACTTATTTACTAGTAAAGTTAAGGTTGAGCAGAAAATATTTTTTTCCTCCAACCTCACACCCTTACTGGTTTCTCCTGATGCCACATCTATTTCAAAAGAACATCACCAGGAGATTACAACTTCTCCCTAACCATTGAAAAAAGATAATTCAAAAAGGGTCCCGGGTGGGATGTAGGTGCTCATCCCGAATACAACTCAGCCATTGTATCTTTCAGCAGATGGTTATGTCAGTGTGCAGTGAATCATGAAATTTCCATTGTGGTTTTTTGCTGCTCCCTTTCCAGAAATAGGTCAAACTTTATCAGATACATTAGTCAACCATTCTAGTTACTTACAGTAAGAAGAATAATGATTATGACTGCTTGAAACTAATTCATTTCATTCAAAGCAGTTATTGTTTCACCTTGACCTTCAGGAAATATTTTTCTATCTATTGGCATAATTGTGTTTATATTTTCAGATGTTTACATGTAAATGTGCAATATAAAATGTCTTGAAAGTTATTATAAAGTAAATTAAATTTACTTAACTATATTCTGAAAGTTAGGTGTAATTACCATCACATACACAATTTTTCACTTTGGAATTACCTATGCAAATTACGTATGGAACAGTCATAAAGATAAGAAGAATATTAGATAAACATTGCTTTGCACTAACAATAAAAAATGATGGTGATGTGTGAGGTTTATCACTAAGCAAAGTTGTGGCTAGGAGCAGCGGTTTTGTACTGTGTGAAAATGGGTCTGTGTATTCTCCCTTCTCTTGCTTAATTCAAAGATAACTGGGATTATTCCTACTTTGAGTTTTTACAGTATTAATAATGTGATTGTTTAAAATTATGATAAAAATTTAAGGATGAAAAAATGTCTTGGCCACAGTGCTATTGGAAAAATGAAATTAGAAACCACACACCGGCAGCTGAACACTCTGTATAAGTAAGTCTTGGAAGAGTGAAACATGTACAAAGCATTTATCAGACAGACAGATGCAAACTGTTGATATTGAGGTATGATCTTGAACTTGCCATATTTCTTTAGCTACTAATTCATAGTGGACTGTCACAAAGAAAAAAAGATAGGAACTAGTGAAATAGACTACAAATGAAGGAAAGTAGGAAAAAGCATTAATTTATTCACAGTCAATGTAGTACATTAGATAAGTCTGTTAGGATTCAGGGTCTTGTTAAGGGAAATCTTTGTTTCCTTCTTTACAGAAGCAGCTGAAATTTTTTTATACATATGACAGAAATTCTTATCACCATTATGAGCCCCTCATGACAGAAAATGATTGTGCCATAGTGACACTCAGTGATGAAGCAAAGGAAGTGTGAGAAATACTCACACTTCTGATAATAATAATCAGTAATAATGATAATAAATCTGAGTTTATTCAGCAATTTTTTAATCAAATACCGGGTAGTCCTATACAGGAAGTAACCTCGTCTGGTGCTACTGTTGCTGGTGCATCATCTTTCATATTTGTCAGTAAAAGCATTCTATTTCTGCATAGAGGATCCTAGGACTTCTTATCACCTTGGCATTCCACTGTTTCTTGTTTGCGCCTAAGAGTCCAAGAGTTGATTGGTAATTTATATTCAATCCTGCATGGCCTCAGGGTGCCCTTGAAGAAGTTTCTTGAGTCACTAGGTTTTTATACACACCAGTTAAAAAGTACAGGACTTTTTTTTTAAAGAATGTGGTCTTCATCCGTACAAATCATCATCTCTATTAGTCACAATGACAGAGAGTCTTGAGGGATGATGAGTACAAAAAATGCTTTCACTATGAGCTGAAATATAACAATCCAGCTACTTTAGATCAGTGACAGATTCATGAACCCCAGTCTGGAGTTCTATGTGAGATTCCATGAGCCACTGATACCCAACTGTCACAGATAGAAAGCACATTTTAGAACAGACTGTGATAACACTAAACTGGAACTAAAAAGCAGAGTTGAGAAGTAGGAAGGTTCTACCTCTTCAGCCTTTAATAGAGAAGACTCCTCTGGAAAAAAAATATCCTGTAAAGCAATAAAAGTGAAATGATAATGACTACAGATTTTGGGTTTTTTGGTTAGGGGCTTTTTTTTTTTTTTTTGGTTGGTTGGTTTTATTTGTTGTTGTTGTTTATTGTTGTTGTTGTTCTTTTTTGGGTTTTGTTTTGTTTATTTTTTTCTGTTAAATGTATTCTGGCTCAGTGACTCAGTGAAATCCTGTGGGTCCCTTCCAACTCTGTATATTCTCTGTATGTCTTACCTATGTTGATTATTTCAGCTTTTTGTCTAGTTGAATTACAGCATTTTCTTAAATGCCTCTATGTCTTTCTAGTTTTATTACAAGCTTATTGTAACTGAGTCTAATTACCATACTTAGAATCAACAATGTGGAAAGCCTGGAATTTCTTATTAAGTCTTTGCAGCAATGGATGTTAACAGCTCACTTATTGTTGTGAAGAAATACATAAATTATGCTCCAACTTGGGGTACAATGACATTTAATTTTACCCAAAGAAAACTAGCCTGGTTGTACTGTTAGATGCTACAAAACAACTATTTCTCTACATACTGTATGCGATTTTAAAAAGTAGATATAAAATATTGTGAGTAGAGGGAGAGACAGTCTGATGAATATTGCATGAACAATCAAGCGTGAATATTGTTTCCTGCAGTATCTCTTGCAGAAAGGTAATCTCTGACACTGTGTCAGGGGAGGTTTGTGATAGATTTTGGGAAAAGGTTCTTCACCCAGAGGGTGGTTGGGCACTGAAACTGAATCCCCAGGGAAGTGGTTACAGCACCAAGTCTGACAGAGTTCACAGAGTGCTTGGACAATGCTCTTGGGCACAAGCTGTGACTCTTGGGGTGGTCATGTGCAGGGCCAGGAGTTGGATTTCAATGATCCTTGTGGGTCCCTTCCAATTCAGGATATTCTGTGATTCTATTACCCTCATTTCATCCAATGGCTGTTTGACTTTATCATAGAAGGATACCAAATTAGTTAAACGGAACCTTCCCTTTGTGAAGCCATCTTAGGCTGTGGACTATATTTTAGGCCATATATGATGTATATTTCTTTCTAGAATGTTAACTGGAATGAAACCAGGTTACTGCATGGAGCCTAAAATTACATAAAATTCCTGTGTTTACAAATTGAATCTTGTACTAACTCAGCAACAAAGATTGTGCTGTATTTTTAGATTCAGAATCTTGAGATAATATCTACAAGGAGGTCTAGATTTCTAAACCTCCTTTACATTCATATGAAGTTTAGGAATTGATGTGATTATATCCTAACAGTTAGGTGATGTAATTTCATATGCCATAACATAATCAGGACATATGTGGAAGGCTGATATGCATGACTCTGGACTTAGAGTTCTAAGAACCAAATACTTCCAGAGTAGGTGTTAGAGGCATCACAATGACTAATATGATAGTAAATACTAACAGTTAGGCAACTGAGTCTTGCCTTTGATGTCTATTTTAGGCTGAGCTGAATAGCTCCTCTGGCTTTTCTGGTTACTCCTCTGACTGTGATTCTTCCCAACGTTCCTGTAATTTATAACTACTACAACTGTATAGTTCTAAACAGTTCTTAGAGAAAGATCACATCACAAACTTATCCTTAGCTAGATGGTGGTCTTAGGCATAAGGCAAAGTTTCATTTGTGTTATCATCTAATGTAAGATCAATAATTCCTTGTCTTCTCCTGAGGTACCATTTTTCTCCATTTTCCCTCCAGAGGGAAGTAATGGCTTTCAAAAAACATTTTCACAAGGCACTTTTGAATGAATTTTTTTATTCATTGTGTCTGAATTAAGTGAATTATTTGTGGACCTCAGGTAGTTGAAGGATTGCTTTGTTGGGCAGTTAATTTTTGTGAACATTGAACAATCTGTGGACTACTTTTCTATGCATCTGCAAAAGATATCCGGGAAGATCAAGTAGCACTTAAGTTGTCATAGAAATGGTTTAATTCCTATAACAAATTGAAAGTTAATTCTTTTTAGATTTAAAAATCCAATTTTCACCTAAATATACTCAAAATGTTGCTCTCATGTTGAATGAAGAAAATTTCTCTGTTAAGTAAATTTCTCATCTTTTTAAAAAGCAATGAGTCCTCAGAACATTCTTCAAATAATCTTCAGATTCTATTAAAATAAAATTAAAGTAATGTTTGTTCTGTGGCTTGCTTAATATATGCTATATTCAGACTGCTTATTGTATTTTTTTCAAGGAAGACACCTGTGGTCAGGAAAAAAATTATTCTGAGTCAATCACACAAGCACTGTTCTGTGATTGCACCTTCTAAAGCATATTAACTAGACTTTCTCCCCACTTCACCTAGCTGTGTATCTCCTCTTGAGTCAAGAGAATAGTATTATTTTACTGGGTTTGGGTATTTTAATTCTTTTAATGCAAAGGATCTGATATGATGCACAGGTTTTGTTTCAAGTGCAGAAGTGTGTTTTAAAACATGGAAATGTAATTTTTTGTTGCAAAGTAAAAGTGTGCAAAAGCTTCTGGGACAGCGTTGAAAAACTGAATTATTAGCGCAGGCCTGGTTCCTACGGTATATCACCGTGTCCCACAGCCATAGGGAGGAGGAGGAGGAGAAGATCCAGCAGGCAGGAATTGTGCAGCAAGATTGATTTATTTAATTATTTTACAAACTCTTTTATAGACTTTTTTCTTCATAGTCTAATTGGACAAAGGACCAGCCACCCCTTGGGGGTGATTGGCCAAAATCCTAAAACATCCATTATCAAAATATTTTCTACTATACCATAAACAAGACTTTCCAGGGTTGCAGGTGGCTTGGTTGTTTACATTCCCTGCTACCTCTTCTGTGAGAGAGAAAAGTCTCTCACGGACTTAGAAAAATAACAAGAAGATCCTCACTAACAGCATTTTTGTACCTACACTGAATAGACCAGAATGAGGTGAAATTCTTCCATTTCATCTTTATCATCTAGTGCCAATGGTACTTAAAAACTACACTTTCCAGAAGTGTACCATGTGCCAGGAAGTATTGGTTTCTAACAGCACATTTTTATCAGTCTGGAAATATGAATTTTATAGAAATGTCATCACAAGATTGGGAAAAATAGAGCATGTGACAATTTTGTGACCTAAGAGTTTCATTCTCAAAAGCAGAAAATTAATAAGCTTAAAACAACACATAATTAGAGTTTTCATAATCCCTAGAAAGCATAAAGCAGTAAGAGAAACTGAAAAACAGAAGCATCAAAGAAAAAACATGCAAATGTCAAACAATTAGAATGGCGGGGTCTTTTATACAGAAGCAGTATTATTCTGTATTAAAATGTTCTACCAAGACATGTCAAAGAAAGGACAGCTTTGTCTTTGAGCTAAGTCAGCAAATTCTTTTAAAAGTGTACAAATCAAAAGGTTATTTTTAGATCAAAAAGTCCCATTTACAGCTTTACAAAAAAAAATATTCAGTGTATGAAATGCAATTAGAATTATAAATAATTCTCGTAATTTAGAAAGAAAGAGAGTTGTAACAAATATTTCCTAATAATCATTGTTTATGTTTTACCTACAGCTGTCTATTTTGTAATTAATTGAATACTTCTAATTTGATGTGAGAGTGTTTTATTAGATATAAAAAAAACCAAAATCACATCCCACGATTAATGGGGCACCATTAATTATTGATAAGTGTCGAGAAGTCTTGAAAAATGTAATAAAGAAGAATTTTTAATTTCCTTTATGTGCTCTTTCTTTTCCTTATAATATTTAATGCAAGTCATCAGGGATTAAAAGGCATAAAATATTGGCTGAATGACCCGGCAGCACACTCCTAAAACTCATAAGGATTTTTAGTGTCAGAGAATCAAATTTCCTCAAGTCCTCTGTAGCATTCTCTGCAATGGATTACAATTACTTGTTACAGTAGAAGTCCCGTAAACTGTCCTAGGGTGAAGCAATTAGACAAGATTTTAAAATATTGCATACCTCTCCCAAGAGCAGTGATACTGGATAAATATACACAATGAAACAACGCTTAGTTTATTTATGAAAACTGCCAAAGATACCGCAGACTTCGAACCAAACCAAAACTGCTGAATTTCACCAAACTCCATTTTGCTGTCTCTTGTCCTGAATGAAACTTCAGCAGAGTGAGACCTAATTATATCTCAATTACAAACATGCTATGAAATGGACAGCTTCAACTCTTCTCAAAAGCTATTACATCTGAATTTCCTTACTTATAGCTACATCTATGAACTATGAGATATTATCAAGCTCACTGTATTTTACAAAAAGCTGTAATGATTTCCATCATGAGTTACACATTCAGCCATCTAGTTCTAGGTCCTTCCATCCTTCAGCATTAATCTATTGGTTATCTGTCACTGAATATTTGCTATGAACATTGGATACTAAATTATTATTTAATTTCTATTAAAGGAAACATACTGGAACAAATCATTGAAAATACAATTTTAATTTCTAGTATGCCTCAGAGACATAGAAAGTAGACTGGAAAAGACTTTATTAAGAATTGACAATTTCTTATTAAGATTGAATCACAGTAGAACTGTTTGTCTCCTTTACTCTATCTTGTTCTTTTTTGGTTTCACTTACAAAGTCCCAAATATTGATGAATCTGCCTGAGGAAAGAAGATTACAGTTACTATTCTTGCATCATGCAAATTAGTGCACTTGAAAATCTTGATGAAATGAAGATTTAGCCGCATTAATTCTGTGTGTGGATGATACAATTATGACTAGGATTATAATGAGCCTGGGAGAAGTTCTCGCTTTCTTTCCTATGAAATGCTATTTCAATTAAAAAAAAATCAATACAACCATGTATAATGTACACTGAAATACATATAAAATAAAAATAATTTTTACAGTTATTTTCCATTAAAAAGCACTTTGGAAACTAGTCCAAATACAAATCACCAGTTCTATTATTTGAGTTAAAAAATGCACAGGTATGAATTTCTGGAGACATTAACAGCCCGTATTCGCCCTCTGTATTCATGAAAGCACTACTTATACCAGCAATGCTGTTGGGATATGTGTATATTAAGATTCTATATTCTGAGTTTCAATTTCTATTCCAGCTCATAATGATTCGGAATAGTTACATAGTTTACACTTAATATGGAATGATTTTAAGGTATGTACATTATTCATCATTATCTTCTTGTAAGCAGGGAGAACAGACATTGCCAGCAAACAGTGTGAACAACAGTAAGTGTGAAGTTGCTGATACTACAAATGGAAATCTAGAGTATACTAATACTAGGAAACCTTTTGTAAAGAGAGAAAATGAGAGAGAGAGAGAAAAAAAAGTGAAAAGGAAAAGGATAACAGAAAAAAAAAAAGAGATTTGAAAATACCATTCAGTTTATGCATGAAGGGTTATGCAGCATGAACCTAGAACTGTTCCTTCTAATTTTCACACATGCTAGCGTGTACTGCTTCATAACTGGTCAAGATAATTCGACCGGTATTGGTTCTGCGTCTCTTCACACAACTTGGGCTTTGGTGGATAATTTATCAACTACTTCAGATGCTGTTTTTACTAATATGAGCATTTAAAAAGGTTTCAATTTTCTTCAAGGAGAACATGAGTGTTTCTAATTCTCCATGTTTATATTATGTCAACATTTCAATAGCTAAAAAATTAAAGGAGATAGGTTTCCAGTAAGCAACAGAAGCACACACTTGTATAAATGTACAGTTCCTGTTCCAGTAATCAAATATTTTCTTTACTGTGCTTTAGTGGAATTGCAGTTGTTCAGGAATACAAGTGTTCCAGTTAATTTTAGGCAATGAAAATACCAGAAAATTTAGCAGAAATCATTCTTCTCCCCCATTCAAAACCAAAATAAAAATAAGAAAATCAAAGATTTTAATAGAGTTACAGTATTTTGCCAACTTCTTCTCAGCGCATCAGTGAATAGCAAGTATCATAAACCAATTTGTATTATCTTGAGCCCTGATGAGAACTTATCGTCAAGATCTTTGATCCCAGGCTTTTTTATAATAATCCCTCATACTCTTCTGATTTTCCTAAGAAGTTTTCTTCACTCAACCTTTTTCTCCTTTATGATTTTATTTCAGTTGATATTACATTGCTGAGTCTGGAAGCCTTTTCTGGGTTAATTGGTCCAGGTGGATTAATTTGGCATCAAATTACAGAGCTAGTTTTTTTGTTTCTGCACTAAGTTTTTTGGGGTCACGCTGAGTGAACTGCATATGGATATTTTTTTAAAAAGTCAGGAATACTTTTGCAATATTTAATTTCTTAATCTGATTCTGGATTCAGTCCAAATCTCTTTGAAATTAGTGGCTAAATTCTCATTGACTTGACTGGGTGCAGAACTGGGTCTGAACCCCCTATATAAACTTATTTAAGTGACTTGTCTTCGTGCATTAAAAAGTTTACACCGCCTTTGTTCTGTTTGAAATACTTTCAGAGCAGTCGCACTCCTTAGTGTCTGTCTTTTTTAAAACATACATAGATAAAAACACATACACATTTAGTTTCTACCATTTCAGCAGTGCTCCTCAAATACATATAAAGACATTTTTCTAACACTTATGACCAATATCTATGGTTCTATATGTGATATTTCCCGACTTTGTGAACCACTAAAGGACAGTTTTTGTCCTTAACCTATATGGATAAGGTTTAATTATATGCATTGGCTGAATTTGTTTGACTGGTGATGGATCTTAAGTGTTTTATCTGCTAATCTGTCATTTTAATTTTGTGGCATCATTAAATAAAATACAACACTCAGAAAGGTAGGAATGGACTGCATGGTTCTTTCCTAATTCTGCATATAATGCTATGAAACATACTCATAAAATCTAGATCACAACAAGGAATCAGCTCAGGATAACAGGTGAATGCATTATTATTCATACCACTTTCATAACCACTTTATTGTTTACATATTTCTGACAGCTAAAAATTACAGGAACAAACTATGCATTGTAATATTGTATTACAATATTGGTATTGAAATACACTAATTCTCTAATTAGAGAGATAATAAATGCCCTCAATAAAGCCATATAAGTCAAAGCAAGATGAGCAAATAATGTGACAAGAGAATGACTAAAAACCAGGAAGAGAAATTATACTAATGCTAGTAGAAAAGGACAAAGAAACAGACATACAAGAAAGCACTAAAAGAAAAAAAAAAAAAAAAAAGGGAAATACTGAAACACTCTTTTGGGGCTACCAAATGAAGCCAAATGAACATTTTATCTTCAATTATTCTAAAATGACCAATGAAGTCTAGGTGCTGGTGAAATAGGCATATTTATACAAGACTCAGAGAAGATCTAGGTCTTCAAAAGCCTTTGAGTGAGAAACATTTCCATGGGTTCCATTTTTGCCTGTACATCCATTGTGTAAACTAAAAAAGGAAAAACTCACAAAAATATTATTATTATTGTAAAATAACATTTAAAACAGCTTTGTCAACAAATGACAGAATTCTCAGACCTGAGAATACTATGATTGTCTGCAAAAAAATGCCAATATGTTTACATTGACTATATTTTACAGAAGTCTTATCCTTGGACATCAAATTGGCATTTTGCATACTAGCAGTTCACCTGCAGTATGATGTTTCTCCTCAGTGATTTGGCGATGCTTAACATATGCTGTCCTCTGTGTGATTGAATAGAGAAGTTAGAAATATTTTTGCTCACAATAGCTCTTGAGCCAAATAGTCAGTTAAGAAAACATATTCATGGGCACAAGAGCCCACTTCCCTGTCTAGCATGTTCGGACTTTAATTTGTGTGTAGACAGCTGTGATTAATATACTTGATCTATTAATGTACTTAATCTGCAAACTTTACAGTGTTTATAAAGCCCTTACTACTATGCTGAAGCAATAATTTAATACAGAACCCTTGTCAAGTATCCTGCCTTCTAAAATGAAAAACACATCCCCATTTGAAGAATTACTCTTTGTTTTTCACTGCTAGCGTAGTGAAATTATGCTCTTCTTTTAAGAGGACTAGGCATCTTTATAGAACACCATAGGAATTAGTCAACTATATCATGACGGGCAGGAATCTGGCACAGAAAAAAGTTTGAGATAGCTAAATGGAATATGTTCCCTAGAATATCTATGTAACTATGTAAATATAGCTGTATAAATATACATATAACTATATGTATATACATATGTATGTATACATACATATATATATACACAAACACATATAAATATACATGTACATATATATATATATATTAAAATCAACTGCTTTTCTGTAGCTGTGTAACGCCCATAAATATCTAGAAAGCAGCTTTTCAGTAAATGAACTGGGGTTCTATCATACAGCACATTGAATCAGAGCCAGCAATGCGCCCTTGTCACACAGAAATATAATGGTACCCAAAGCTGCAGTAGGAAAAGTGTCCCAGCAGGTCAAGGGTGGTGATCCTTCCTCTCTACTCAGCACTGGTAAGACCATAAAAAGAGTGCTGTGTCCAGTTAGGGGTTCCCTAGCACAAGAAAGATATAAACTTCCTGTGGCTTGTACATCACAAGGCCAATAAGATCATTAAGGGGATGGACATACGAGGAGAGGCTGAGAGAGCTGGGACTCTTCAGCCTGGAGAAGACAAGGATCACGGGTGATCTTATATAAATACCTGGTGGGAGAGAACGAAAAAATGGCAACCAGACTTCTCTCAGTAGTGCCAACTGACAGGACAGGAGACAATGGGCACAAATAAAAAGGGATAAAATTCCATCTGAGCACAGGAAAAAGCTTTTTTTTTTCTTTGAAAGTGGCCAACACTAATAGGCTGTCCTGAGACACTGTGGAATCTCCACCTGTAAAGATATTCAGAATGAAACAGGTCATAGTCCTGAGCAACCTGGAACTCCCAAGGTCAATCATTCTGCAATCTTCTGATATTCTGATTTTTTTGATTCTTCGACTGCAGTCACAAATTTAAATTACCTGAGGCAGAAGCATGGGAAAAGGGATGACATGTTTCATGTATCCTGAAAGAAAGCTTTGATCACTAATATTTTCAGATGATCAGTTGTTCTTCCTGTGGCTAATAGCATATATTTGCAGATGATTTAGCAATGATTCCAAAGCACCTGACTGTTAGGTCTTGGCTGGGTGACTGTGAGTTAAGCTCCAACTGTTGCAGAAGAATTAAATTTAGGATATATTGGGCCATGAACTTCAGGTGTCAGGGTAACTGAAAATAGTAAATTTATATATCAACAAGCTGGAATCCAAAAATTGGCTAGCCAAAATAACTAGTCAGTTTAATAGCAGCTCCATAAGACTTTTTAGATTATCAGTTTGGATTTAGAATCCTAAATTGCACTTGTGAACTTTATGGGATCACAGTTAGTACAGCATATTTATTTATTTTTAATTTTATGCACAAAATTTCCTATATTGTCAATAACTACAGTCCCGCTATTCTAAATAATTAAGAGCTATATGCGTCTTGTGCCATAGAAGTTTAAGGGTTTATAGGAGTATTTGACCTAACTAGAGACATTACAAGCCACTTTACTTATCACATTATTTTTTTCATTCCTTGCAAAAGAATTCCAGTCCCATTTTGAAGACTCATATTCATTGTAAAATTAGATTACTCCTAAAATAAAAAATCAGACTGAATGATTGAGTCAGAACAGGCCAGGATGACATTTTCATAGCAGTCTCAATATTTTTTTTTCAATGTAGTATCAGTACTTAGGACACATAAGAAAATATTTTCTACTTTTTTTTTTTCATTTTGGAAATACATCACCCTAAGAGTTCACCCATAGCAAAAATATTGCACAGTTTTTACCTTCCTTTAAAAATGTGGAGGTTAGAGTGTATAATCTATATAACTTAATTTGAATTCAGACAAAATTCAAGGATAGACAAGATGTAAAAGGCTATTTTTACTGTTCTTATTTTCAATGACAAAAAAATCAAAATGCATGAAAACCTGCCTTGAATTTCAAGAATATATATATTATGCAGACAGAATACCTTAAAAATATTTGAGAATGCATAAACCATGTTTTCAGATGATGTACGAGTTCTCCTCTGTTCAGAGCGAAATATCTTCTTGATCACTTCTTTATTCTCCTATGGTTTTTTCCTATCTGTTTCCTGTCAACATTGTCAGTCTCTTGTTTTGAAAAAGTATCTCTTTCTACCGAGACCTAGAGACTCATACAGAGCTTACATATGGATAATTCAAGTTCTGTAATGAATCCATTTTGCTTTCTTGTAGTTTCACTTTGATTCTAAATTTATTTATGGTTTTAATTTGAAACATTTAGTCAGAATATCAGACATATTTTCCTTCAGAATTGCATTTTATGAGTATGTATACTCAAATTTCTTACACATCATAAGTGCCAAGGTTAGTATCTCTCTAGCAAACAGAATACATCAGTTCCTCAACTGATTTAAAATCTAAAATTTTTCTGTGGCAAAATTTTATTACTGAAAAAATATTACAAAACAAGAGCTTCAGAGCCATGTTATGCTCTCCAATAATTGATTTCTGTTTAGTGATTCCACTTGTCTTAATATTAAACTTCCTTTCATGCTTCTAAAAAGTAAACCTTCAAAGATGCCTTAGAACTGATTCCAAATACTAGTGGTGCCTTTAATTAAGAAAGTGCAACTCAACTTTTTAATGTAAACTCTGCAAAAATGCTAGGATAAGTAGTTTTCTTATAACATATATAACAATATACATTGAGTACAATCATTCATCTTATCTATGAATTCAAAATATAGCTGAACTGTGTTGAAGAGAGGTGAACATCTCCCTTTCCAACCCACGAGTCCAGACTTTCTTCTCTAAAATCACTCTTTAAATGTCATTCATGTTACCAAAATATTTGCTATTTACTTTCTATGCTTTTTTTCCCCCCCACTTCTGATTTCACCACATTACTAAATTTCCGAACTGCAAACCCATGTTTCAGGACAACATGAGGTAAATCACAAGAATTTTTAATGGTGAACCCTTGTTTCTGTCTGGGCATGTACAGTGCTGTGTAAAAAAGATATAATTATTCTTCAGAGAAGGAATATTGTTTGGGGAAATAAGTTCATATGAACAATACTGTCAAACAATGCCAAAGGCTTGGAAGAAAAAGATGTAAAATAAATACTTCATTAATTAGCCAGGATACTGTAGAGATTGAAGGTAGTTCTTACTTCACCTGAATTACAAACTGCTTAAAATTCCTTTACTTTTTCATGGCTAAGGATATGTCTTTGAAAAACCTTAGCTTTCACGAAGTAACAAATGTATTGAAAAATATTCTTTATCAATCTTGCAGATAGCTTTGGTTTTCCAGAAAGCATGGAAGGAATTCAGCCCCTTTGAGAGCCACCGTTTTTAACTCTGCTGGAATCAAGCTTAACTTGACTTTGATTTACTTAAGGGTCTTTTAGGATTCTCAGAAATACTGGTGGTTTCTTGATACAAAGTTCCATGAAGCACAAAATTTTCAGTTTCAGACTGCAAAATCTTGAGTGAATTTTCCCTAGCATTTCTGCATTATGTCTTCCAGTTACATGTCTTGTGCTGAGGTGGGTATATGTGGGATTTGGTTTGAAACAGGGCCTGGAAGTGAATTTATTCTGTTTAAAATGTCTATAGTAATTCAAATGCATATGTCTTGCACGGCTGATCTACATGTGTGGAAGAAAATCTGGTTTGTTGGATTTACTACACATACGTGAAAGACTCTGCATTACATGCTATATAAAGTGCCCAGTCCATGAGCCCATTAATTTTCCAGTACCATCTTGGATATAAAACCATCTTGTCCTTTTTTCTCAATCCGTTGTTTCTCAAGGCTGGTAAACTAATTTAATAATCTCAGTTATCTAAAATTATCTCTTCTTATAAGCCCATAGGACTAAATGCTAGGGATGAACAATTCTGACCTTTTCCAAGAGAAAGGTTGATTTAATGTTCATAATTAAATGGACCATTTGTATCAATACTTTTTAGGAGCTAGTTTCATACCTTTTGAGTCTTCTCCTTTTTTAAGACTAAGGCAAGGATGTCATGGTGTTCCCTTCTATTTCATTTACTCAAATTTACTCTAAAGTCATCATTGCTTGGTTTCCCACCAGCCATTCTTTGCAGTGTTTTATGCTCCTTTTCCTAGTTGTTTTGTTTTTCTTTTCAAGATCTGCTTGTTCAAGTGGGTTGTACACTATTGTTTCTATTCTCTGTCTGAACAAAAAGAAAATGTATTTCTACCAATATTACTTGAACATAAGACGAATTTAATTTCTCTGATAATTTGTGTATGTAAAATTCAATTGCTGTGAACATCTATGGAAAAGAGCCAAAAAGCATGAAGCTAGCCAAGGAAATGCATTTTTAAAAGAGCTGACAAGTATTCTTGTTTATTTAACATTATTCTGTCACTCTAGCTTTCCAATAATCCAATATCCTACTAGTCCTTCCCCTGAATCCAACAAACATTGTTCAAAATAATTTCTAATATTGATATCCAACCCAGACCAGCCTGTTGAGCCAATAAAAATAATGTGCTAGTATGAATAAGAATTAATTCATTTTCATGTTTAGTGGTGGTGTCTGAAATATTCAGCATAAAGACACAAAAAGACACAAACTTACATCTATTAGCAAATCTTTTGTTACTTATTTTTGGAACCACTATTCTTATGAGTATTTCTTTTGAAAGTGCCAATTTGGAAAGGAGTAGTAAATTCTTTGTCATTTAAATTTAATGGTCTTAATTAAATTTAATTAAATAGAATTTTGTGAATTTGAGATTCTTTTTGCTGTTTTTGTTATCTTGTCTTCTGGGTGTGATTAAGCAGGTGGGTGGGGTTGTTTTTTCTTTGGTTTTTTCTAACATATACATTGTTCAATTAAGGATGGTACTGGGATACTAAGTATTAGAATGATCTCTTATTGCATCAGTGTGTAGGAAGAGCTGATGATAACGTTTTACCATTTGTTACTTTTTGGAATATTTATACTAATAGCAAAATGTCACTTCAACAAAGATTTTCACAATTTGGAGTCTAGAGATAGATGACTCTACCAAAAATGTGGTTTTTAAAATATGAATATATATATTGGGGAAAAAAGCAATAAAAATTTACTAAATTTGAGATGAGGGATAATAAGATATACTATCTGGAGACATTTTTTCCTGTCAGTGGTTAAGGGACAAGTTAGATAATTAGTTAATATCTAGCTTTTAATATGTCACTTATGCTAAGTATGTCTTCCTTTATTCTGCAGTTTGTTTTTAACTGATACTGGGACACAGTAAACCAACCTTAACTGATAGCCTGCATATCAGTAGCTTCTTAGCAGTGACTTTTTAGAAAGGACTTCAAAATCAGACAAGGAAACAAACTGTATTTGGCATTGCTAAGTTAAGGGCTGTTATTCACTGTAGTTACTCAAAGAGCTAGATTAAAGGTAGCCCAGTTACATCTGTACTCTTGAAAGCACAGTATTGAACTCTACTTACTATAAAATTCTGGGGGAAAAAAAACCAAAACCAAGCAAACAACCACAAAAAGTATTAGAACTTCCTACAGACAGTGAAATTTCCATAACATTTCCCAATTATTATTGTAAGGTCCCAATATCCTTAGGTTGTTGAACATATCACTTTGCTCATCTTTATTATTACACTAGATCACTGAACTGGGGGAGGACTCTCAATAGCTAGAGAACATTCTTAATGTTACATTATTTCATAATGACAGATTATTTCATGGGAAACACGCTGAAACTTCTGTCAAACTGACTTTATCTTTTAGGAAATTAAGCTGCATTATCTCACACAATGCAGACTTATTATAAAAGCAGCAAGGCGAATCTAGTGGGTAGTTGTTAGGAGATAATCACTCCCCTTGGGAATTATAGATAGTCTGCTAAATCTCGTATCTTTTACAGCCTTAGGGATATGATTATATTATGACAAAAATACCCCTGTTGCATTACTTACATTTTTCAGTGAAGGACTATCTGCAATCTTCTAGTTGAAATACCTCAAGAGAGCATTTCTTTATGTTATCAAATTTCAAGTCTTAAATAACCACATCAGATAATATTCCTCATTCAGCTACGGAATTCTAAAACTTTTTTAAACTTTGCTATTGGAAGGTATCAAAATAAGAGGTTTCTGCAATAATATTTATATTTACATTAAAAATTTAAATGCGATCTATGCCTAACATTGATCATAAAAATAATATATATGGTACTGATAACAATGATATAATATAAAAAATACAATAGAAATATTATTAGTATTAGAATCAGAATTTTTAAAGCCTCAATTATATATTAACTGATTCAAAGATCAGTGGTAGCCTTGCCTTTGGGCCAAGTAGAACGCAATGACTTGAAAACTGACCTGTGGCGTTGTGGTATCTTTTTAATCATAACTGTATAAAGAATATCCTTCCTCCTGGAGTGATTTTGTTTAACTTGAAAAAAATAACCGTCTATGGATTTGGCTTAACATTTAATTGATATATTTATGAAAATTGTGGGATAATTTAGGGATTTCTCGCTGGAGCAGCCAAAGAGATTTGGAAGAGTGGGGAAAGACAGTTTTTACTATTTTTGGGGAAATGAAACACTGGGTTTTTTTGTTTTTGATTATTTGCAACAGTATTTTGAACTTAAAGATACTGTTTCTTTTGAGTACCTGTAAAACAACACATGAAAGGTCATCAAAATGAGAGCTACCAGCGGAGGAAGAGACATCTATTTCAAAGTCTTTGGGGCAGAGAAGCTAACCTCAAGGGCCTGAACCCACATTCCATTTTCCAAGAGTTAGGATTGATCTCTAAACTACATGTTATTGTGTATATGTGTATCACGGTGTCTATATGTCTAATTGCAATAATTGAGCACCAGTTTAAAACTTCTAAACTAGCCTTTAACAAACTATCTTTTGTATCAGAGGTACATGGTAGTGTAATTCTACTGCCAAGAAAATTTTTCTGCTTATTGAGACCTCTAAGACAAACTAGGAGTACAGACATAATATTAAGCCAAAAAAGTTAAACTAAACCTTGCTAGGCAAGAGATCTCATTGTAGTACTGAATTCTGAATGGTACAGACAAGACTTTAATACCAACGAAAAGTTTACCCATATTTTTACATAATGGAAACAGTCCGACTAAAAGAAAATGCATTTACCCTACAGTTTTGAGATTAGAACAAAAGTTGTTGAAAGCTGAATGTCCAGGTTAAATTTAGGTGAGAGTAAACTAAAATTATAGACATTAAGACAAGTTTGTCTAAAATAAATTATCATTGTACAAACCAGATGTCTAGGATCCCACAGATCCCATTATATTTACTAGAAAACCACTAGTGAGCACACTAATGGACTTTGATGTCTGGGGGCCTCCTCCAGCCTGCCCATGTCTCAGGACACAATTTTAGTGCCCAGGGCCATCAGGCCATGCTCCAGAGATGCCACAGCAGGCATACCAGCTCCCTACATCCCTGCCCATCCATGGGCCCTGCCAAGCCAGGTCCACCCACATTCCCACATCCCAACACAATCTCTGCTCATCCCCAAAGCTGTCCCTGGCCTTCTCAACTTTGTGTCTGACCCTGCTTCCCTTCACCAGGCTGACCCTGACCCTCAGCCATGGGCTGATGTTTTGGCCTGGTCCTGTCCTGGTACCACCTTCACAGATGTGCTCAATGCCCTGGGATGAGGGATGTCTAATCAAGTGCCCCAGCTCAGAGTAGGGATAGCTACAGTAGGTTGGTCAGAACTGTATCCAGAAAAGTTTTGAATATCTCTAAGTATGGAGGCTTCACAACCACTCTGGGCAATCTGTTCCAGTGTTTGACCACCCCCCAGACAAAAATTTTTTACTGTTTTGGTGACATTTATGTTTTTTTCAGTGTACACCAATTGTGCCATGTCCTGTTAGTGATGGCCAGTAAGAAGGGTCTGTTTGGGTCTTTTTTAATCATCAATTTTTTTCACACATTGATAAGATCCCCTGGTGCCTTCTCTTCTCCAGTATGAATAATCACATTTCTTTCTCCCCTTATATGAGATGCTTATGCCATTTACTCTTCTTAATGGCACTGAAGCCTGGTCTTAAGGAAAGTGTTTATGAGGTTGTAACAGGTTTCTCTGAATATATATATTCTGAACTTTTACATCCAAATTCACCCATGAAAATTACATGGATTACATCCATTTTTATGAGCAAGTTGAGTTCATCATTAAGATCCAAAACTGCTTAAAAAAAACAAGATATCCAAATGGCGGACCAGCTCTTCCCATAAAACTTTTGTGCAGTATTTCAAACATGGTCTAATCTTCTTGAGGAATATAGAAAATCTATTGCCAGTAAGGCTTATATATTGATCAGTATCTTACCACCTCATTTTTTTTTTGCTTGCTGCCAATATATCTGATAAAGAGCTTGAATTTAGACGTTTACCTGGTGAAAGGTAATCCAGAGTCTTAATAGCTGGACATGGGGAGCAGCAAGGTGAAGCAGTATCAGAAGAAACAATGAGACTTTAACAGTACAGTAATACAAATCAAACAATAGCATGAAAAACAAACAATAATTCTAATAATGAACTGAAAACTGTTACAGAGAGGTTATACAAAGTTAATCTCTTCAGAAGTTTTTTTATGCTAAATTGAAATTTGGCAAGAGATGGAATAAATGATGATGTTGTCAGCACTAAAGATATTTCAGTAATGATTAAGGAAGTGAATTGAATTCCAAATGAGAGATAACTGCTTTTAGTTGTCTGAATGTAGCATCTAAATGAATGTCAGCTGCCTAACAGTCAAAAGAAATACAGTCAAAACTCTAGAAACCTATTCAGCTAGCCAAGTATAGATATCTAAATCGTTATTTCAACTTCTCTATTTATGCCTTCTGTGGAAATACTGAACAAGTAATAACTCTCTTTAAAGACTCCTAAAGCCTAAATTAGGTCAGTGAAAAATCACAGCAACAGTGCTGAAGTGTGTACATGAGTGTTAATGTAATACAGATATTCTGGGACATTCTACCTGAAATATCAAGAAAATAACTTGGGTTTGAAATTGTGAAATTTATGTCCACAACGTAATTGACAGGACTGCAAACTGTTCATGGAAATTAATAGAACCCCCAGTTCTCTTATCTTATCTGTTGTAAAGGCTATGACAGAGAAAATTTTCTTTTTAGCACTACATATGGTGACATTAGTGCCATTTATATTTTTGACCAAAAAAAAAATTGGTAAGACACAAGTGTTCTAGCTTTTGCTGAAGGGTGTCTGCACTCATCAGGGCCTTCTCTGTTTCTTACTTTATCCATCAGTGAATAAATTGGGGGAGCACAGTAATTGGGAGAGAACACAACCAGACAGATGACATGAACTATATTCCATGTGCATAATTTCATGTTCAACAAAATTAGGGAGAAGCAGTTTTAGGAGGATTTGCAAACTTTTGTTCAGGAACTGTTGGGGTATCAGTCTGTGACTGCCGATTTCCTTTGCATCACTTCGTATTATTTTGTTTTCTTCTATCTTCTTCCATTTATCCTTCACTTATTAAACTTTTTTTTTCTTTTTTAATCTTGACCTACAATTGTTCTTGCTTTATTATTTCTTTCCTCTTCCCCTGTTCTACTCAGGGTGATGGGGGAAGGAAAGTGAGCAGCTGGGTAGTGCCTACCTGCCCATTGGGATTACTCCATGACAGCTGTCAACCTGGATGAGATTAATCTCTCTCAGAAAGCCTGAGTAATTATTTCTTTCTTGAAAATTATGGGATTGGCAAGAAATTCGACTTTACAGTTTGCAATCAGGATTCTATCACTCTCGTTATCCAGAAGTGTTATTTCAGTCTGGGGTTTGACCACCTGTTGTAATAAACAGATCCACAGATTTACAAAACTTTAAGGAGGCACTGATTATCCAGTCTGACTTCAGCATAACACAGGTCACAGATTAATTCTTTGAATTACTTGATTCTGGACTAGATAAACTTTTCCAGTAGAACACACATTTTTAGTGATGAATTCTCCACCACAGCTTGCAAGTACAGCAGATTACTATCATCACCATTAAAACTATATTCTGCATTTCTAATGTAAATTAATGTTTTGTCAGCATCCAGGCACAAGAAATTGTACCTCAGCCTGTTAGTCTGAAATGACAGGATACTTGGTGCAGAATCTTCTATTCCAAATCAGTGTAGCTTAAGCAGAGTTTCAGGTTTAAAAGTGACAGAGTAATCAGTTGTCATTGTAACTTCTTTATTTTTGCATGCTATTCTCTGTTCTGAAATTTTTGAAGTACTTTAGACCAATTTCCACAATACTCATCAGACTATGTTCTCAATCTGAAAATATGGCTTCACAGCAGGCCTCAATAATTGGTATTCACTACTGGTTTTACAGTTGGTCACTCTGATATCAGTAAATGGTCTCATTCCTAATTTGCCCCTCTTTAATTTTTCTTTTCAATTTTGTTTGTGAAAAGAATTATGCCTTTTTGCATATAACTGATACTAGCAGAAGACAAGAATCAGGACAAGAATAAATCCCATGTTACACACATGTAGTCATTATCTATGGATAACCCCAATTTTGAAACCAGTGGTGAGTCAGTTTTCACTTCATTTAATATTTACAATACTGATAGCATTCTAGTCTCTTTATTCCAAAACACTGAATCATATACATGCCTTACAGTCTCTACTTCTACTACATCCTCACTATTATTTATATTAAATTCTCATAATATCTCATTTTAAAAGATAGTAGATAAATCTGCTTTCCATACACCAATCTGAGCTGTCATTTTTTGAAGTCATCTTGATTTCAGCTATTAAATTATTGTTTAAGTCCTCTAAAATTTCCCTGTAGGAAACTGATTTTGTTCTGATTGTGAACAGGGAGGAATCACAGTTGCTTACACTGAAATATTAATAGGAAACTGTTTCTAATTTTCTCGTAAACAGAATTATAAGCCTTCAAACAACTTCAGGATGAAAGGGAATGTACTTCACCTGTCATTCTTATATTTTGAGGTACTTCAGTGAGAAAATTAAGGTTTAAAGATTTACTCTTGAGAAACAAAAATAGAAGTTACTCATCTGAGTCCTTCATAAGAACCTTTGCAACACCAGCTCTTACAGCAGTCACATCAAAACCACATAATGATATCCACACCTACAGATTTAATGGGAGGCATGGCTTTCAAAGAGTTATAGTAGGCATAGCACCTTTGAATTTTATCAGTCTACATGGATTTGCATGGTACACTTAAACTCTCACAGGATGTGGATCAGACTGTAATAGGTAGCTTTCTTTGCTCCATATCCACCTTTTGGTCATACAATAAAATTTTCATAGCAGAAGCAACATGACCAGAAACAAGCTCATACTTTACTATATTTGCACAATTCACTGTGTTATATTTTAAAAGAACAGTACAACCCTTTTGCAGAGAATATCAGGACAATGGTTAAAGTGCTTATGTATCTTTCTCTTCAGAACTAGTTTGGAAAACAAATGCAGTAGCTGTTTCATGTCCTTTATACTGTCTCTATACCTCTACTACTCTTTTTTCAGCATTCTCTGGGTATTGAGGAAAGCTGGTCTATCTCCAGACAAACCAATTTTGCAGCATTAACAATTTATAAAAGTCTGTAGCTATTATAATTTAGTGCAGTTGCTATAGAAATCTCTACAGGAACACAAAAAATAAAAAGAGGCAAAATTAATTTATCTTATAGTCTAGTTGCCTAGAGTGCACCCCCTAGAGGGAGAGCTCAATGATTAAGTCCTGCTTACTGTCAGTTCCATTAAACCTTTGTTGTTACTGATTATAGCATTGTCTGATTGATTTTTCAGGTGTGGAAAACAAAAAATTAATTGCCTTAATCTTCATGGCCAAATGACATGTGCATTGTGAGGTGCAACACAGAATTCTGCTTGCACAATTGGAGCTTTTCTACTTGCTCTTCATTTAATTTCCCATTGTAACAGGGAACTGCTTTTGAGGTAGGGGACATTGCTTCTTCCACAGGTTTGGATTTGTATGTGACCAATGTAATAGAGAGAATGAAAGGATTTGTTCTTAAATTAATATAATACTTCCCTGTTATAAAGTAACAGCAGGAAAGAAAATGTTTTTCATCACCAGGAAATGTGTTTAAGGAAACTGGTGGGACAGATTTTACACAGTATTAAATTCCAACTGGTAGTAATAAATGAATAAAACAAGATAACAAATGAATTTCACAATCTAGTTTATTGCTTCATTAGAGGGATTTCACTTACATGTTTCCTGAAAGAAAGGGCATAGATTCTGTACCTCAGATGTATTGGGGGGCTTTAATGCTCTACTGTTGTTTGCAATATGAATATAATTACCATATAAATATTTGATTCAGACACTAGGGGTGAATGTATTATCAGTTTATTTCAGGACATGGCATACTACTTTTAGGAGACTTGGACAAGGTATGAATATTGAAAGTACCTGAAATGCAGATTTAACAAAATGACAGTATTATTTTCTGAAATGTAATTATAGTTGGGTTATTAGAAAGTAACACAAGGCAATGATTTATTTAACCAAGTAAAGTCTGATGTATTGTGTCCTATGTATTCTGCAGATACATCGAGTTTTCTACTCTTCAGTAAACATAATTGTGCCTTTCCACTACATATTATTCAGGAAAAGCAGTATATGTGTGGCTGTGAGAGAATCAGTTTATCAGACTTTGCTCGCCTTGACGTGCTTGATTACAAACAAATTCATACCCTGTGTTTTTGCTGTTGCTGCAGCTGCACTTTGGGGTCAAGGATATGTTCTGGATTTTCACAATAAGATCTTAAAATGACGAAAATCAATTCCAGCATTTTTAAAGACAAAATTGCAACTGGTAACTCAGCAAACAAATCTACAAGCACTGGCAACTTAACGGAAACTTAAATGATGTACATCAGTTAGAATACTTCAAAAGCTAGAATTGTGAATTCAGACTTGACAAGAGGTTATGTTTTTGTTACACAAGATCTCAGTATGGCAAAACTACACTAATATTCGTACTAAGAACTTCAATTCATAGGAAAGGACAATTTATTTTCTCTCAAGAATATGCTCTTTTTATTTGAAAACTTATAACCATGTAATGCCACACGTAATGGTGGTTTGGGAAGAAAAGTAACATAACTCAAAAGGTCCCCCATTCCTTCTTCTTCCCCCATATTTATATGCTGAGTGTGTCACCATAAGGTATGGGATATCTATTTGGCTCGTTGGGATCAGCTGTCCCAGCCGTGCCCTCTCCCAGCTTTTTGAGCAACTGTAGCCTCCTCACTGGTGGTGTGGAATGAGAAGCAAAACAGGTCTTGGCCCTGTGTAAGCACTTCTCGGCAATAACAAAAACAGCTCTATGTTATCAAGGGTGTTTTCAGAACAAATTAGAAACTGAACTACATATATGTGAAGAAAATTAACTCTATCCCAACCAAACCAAAGGCACTAAAGAACCAGAAAAAAATGATTTTAACATACAATTGCAATTTTGTTATCTGTTGTTATATCTCTAAAGGACATCCCCTGCCCCCCTCAATAAAATAAAAAACAAGTGCAAGGTACACCTTATTTTATACTGCGTAACAATTAAGTTAAGTAAAATGCATTTGCCAGTGGATATTAGGCTTGACTTAAAAGAGATAAAAGTAAGATTTCTGACCTGGAGATTCCAAATATTAACTTCACTTATTTCAGGCTCACTTATATTGGGGAATATTTTGTGTGTGTAGTGTATGATGAAACTAAAATACTGATCTAATTACATCAGTATTAGTAATAGAAATTATAGTGGAATCAGACTGAAAGAGTAGATGAAAAAAGAGGTAGGAGATCTTAAAGAGTCCAGAGGAATGGAAGAAGTTTGCTTATGTCAGATAATCTGAGCACAGCATACTGTACTGAATAATAATAATGATGATGACAATAATAATGTCTAAAAGCAAATTGAACCAGACACAACTTAGCATAATTTAATCCTTAACTGTAACTTATTATTAAAAAAAAATGCAAATTTATCCTTATCAAAAATATATGAAGGTTCTTTTGCTTAAAATCTGCTTTCTTTTGCATTATTTTCTGTTCTGCAAATACTAAGGGGTTTTAGGTTGTTTTTTTCACATAATGTAAGACCTATCCTTGAAAATTCTATTCCTTCAGGGAGATCTTTAGCTGTGTGATGAACAATCAGCATGCCTCCACTATTCTTATCAAGCCTTAAGCATTTTGTTATACTGCCATTGTACTGATTTTTCAGTGTCCTCCAAATTTTGGCCAGGTTCGTCAAAAGGCATTTTATGGAAACCTATAACTTCAAATATGCATCCCACAACATAGCTAAAACATTGACATTAGAATTTTATAATACTTTTCATATCAGTCAACTTATAGCTCAACAGAGTAGAGTATTAATTCTGGGTTTTTCTCTCTAAAAAATACATCCCACAAAATGCACCACAGTAAATTACACATGAACATCTTGCTGTTTGCTCAGACTGATTTTAAAAACATAAGAAAATATGAAAATGCTAATGAAATAAGCTGTTGGGCACTGATAAGTGACTCAGAGCAACTTCAAATGTTTCTATTAAAGTAAATCACTCTACTTCTCACTGTTGACATGTGTTATCTATTCAGCCACTGCAACACAGTGCCCTTCTTGTTCTGTGACATGTAGTACCAGCCTGTAGATTTTTTTTCTGGTAGTAACAATAGAAACCAGGAGCTAAAAGTTGCCCTAGCAAACAACTATGTTATCTTCTGGTAATGCAGAAGTGTTATACATCCTCACTGTGACAATGAGCATTTGGTGTTTTAAAGCAATTCAAATTGCTATTTGCATTATACTATTTTATGATTACTAATTAGAGATTAGTGTCTAAAAATGACCAACACAAACCTTGAGGGACAAGAACAACAGAAAGAAATGATAAATTAATGGTGTAAACTTAAACAGACAACAAATTATGAAAATTTTAACACTTTTCAGTGTATTCAAATAAAACAAAACAAACAAATAAATAAAACTTGCCCTACATCTCCTTTAAATTTTTTTTTATTATGCTGAATGTTGGATAACAGCTCTTCTGATGTATAATCCAAATCCACTGACAAATAAGAGAAATGAGCATTATGAATACAGAAGTCTTATGCAGCATTACTGGAAAGACAGCTTTTTGAAGGTGTTTTTCAGAATAGCACAACTCTTACATTCACAGGGGTTCCTCTGTCTGATTTCCTACATGTTTGCTGTCATTTTCCTGACAGTTAAGAGTGTCCACCACATGACTGTTGGGATGTTGAGTTTGGGGGTTATCCAGTAAAGATAATACATAAACTATTAATGAGGCACTGGTTCCATGCTTTACTAGTCTTGTGATTACAAGAAATGTAAATTTAATATCTACTTATTTGAAAGGTTTCCTGATTCATATGGAAATGTATTAATCTGCTTCCAAGCTCAACTACTTGCATTATACACTGAAGATTAGAATGATAATTTGACTATTTAAAAACAGCGAAACCATTGCAGGAAACCGCAATGGATTTTTTAAATAGAATAGGCAAAGTGATATAAATACAGCAGTCAAAACCAATAAAGTCTGGACAGGAATACTAAAGTGGAGGGGTCTGTTTAGACTTTGAATAGTGGTGTCTATTCTCTCCCTTGCACAGCAGCAGTTACCCCCAGAGTCTTCAAACAAAGAATCAGAATCAATCCCACTCTTCTAAACAAGTGACTCCCATGTAGAAATAAGTTTTGTACTGTGGCTGCTGTAGCTACAGTTATTTTCAATCTGAGTTACTTTTGCTAGCAGTTTTTGTAGGTAAAAAAAAAAACAATCTAGATATTAGGATATAGACTTGATTACTTTAGAAGTAAACTGAAGTTGAATGGTATTTGTCACACTTCTTGACCTTTTTATGACATATTACTAGCCCTCCCTCTCCCACACTGTATTTTCTTGGTTAATGTTAGGTTTTTCCTCAAATGGTACACCTTAATTTCCAGGAGACTGGTGTATGTATTAGTTAATTGCACTTAAACAGTATTGAATCTGGGCTTGGTTTTATATTTCAACTCCTCTTTCTTGACTCTCTTTTATATCAGTAACACTAACAAGAATTTATTATAGTCCAAATAACATGCATCTCTTTTTCTTAATTTTCTTTTGAGAGACAATCTTTTTTTGACATTTGTTGAAGAGTTGACTCACCTTAACCTCCTTGATGTCATAATCCTCAAAATAAATCCATCATATTTAAAAAGTAATATCAGTCAGCAACTGGAAAAAGGGAAACATCAAAATAATTTTTAAAAAGAGCAAAAAGGAGGACCTTTGGAACTACCAAAAGTCAGCTTCACCTTGTGACTAGAAAATCGTGGAACAGATTGCTGAGTAATGTATATTGAGACATATGGAAGACAGGGAAGTGATTAGAGACAGCAAACACAGGCTGTGTCCGAAAAGTTACAGTCCTTTTACCTTGCTCAGTGTCCAACGGGAAACCAGTAACAGGTGATGTCCCTCAGGGGTCTGAACTAGGACAAGTACTGTTTAACGTTTTAGAATCTTAGAAGCAAAGAATGGTTTGGGATGGAGAGCACCTTTAAAGGTCAGACACCAGATCATCCTCCTGGCCATGAGCACAGACATCTTTGACTAGATCAGACTGCTTAAATCCCTGTCCAACCCGACTTTGAACACCTTCTCTGACAGGGAATTTTATGGTTCTGTGATTAACTAAACACAAGTTTCTGTCCAATACTATGAAGCTTATTTAGCCAGTGTAAAAAATGAACATCAGAAGTGAACGTTAAATCATTCACAATAACATTTGCATTTTTTCTTGTTATAAGTATTGTACATATACTAATATGATAAACACAGGTATTTTAAACAATTTCTGAACTTATTTTCTTATCATATTGTTCCAATTCCATTGACTGTCATTAATTTATTCTGCTCTGAGGAAACCTTTTGGGTCATATTCAGTTAAGTGATAGAGTAAAAATGTGAGAGGCAGGATGAGAATTGACATCATTGAAGAAATCAAGATCATATTCAGATTTAGAGCTATATCTTAATCTTTGAAAAATCAAAATAGATATTAAACTGATAGTGGCACCCATGAGTATGAAAAGTTTTTGAAAGATGGACTGCATTAGAAACCCAAAGGGACAGAGAAAAAGAGGAGAATATTCCCCTGATAAAGCATAATCAATCACAATTGCAAAAGAGACAGGAGAGAGAAGTCCTGAAATTGTAAGGAAAGGATTTGAAGGAAGATTAACTATCTAAATAATACATGAGTGTAAGGAAGAATTAGATTAGTGAAGTAAAGATTATTAGAAATTCTTATTAGCCATGATCAATCAAGAGAGGAGAAAACAAATACTGTATTAAGATGGAGTTGCAGAAGAGGAAGTAAGTTCAGGTAATAAATGGAAGTCACATATAAGTGAATAAGATTACAAGGTATTTTGTTAGGACTGATAAGACTTATCTGTAAAACACATCTATAGCTTACTGTTGGCTATTTTGCTTCTTAATATGTTTAGAATGACAAAGCTAAGTCAAATGATAGATATGTTTGTACCACAAATGATTATGGAATAAGCTCATTCTAAATAAAGAAAACTACTTATTGGTGCTAAAATTCTATAGTTAATATATTGATTTTTAAACAATCAAATTTTAAACAATAAGCGTCAAACATTACTATTCATACTTAAGCAAATATTAGTATGTAATGCAAATAATGATACTTAAAGGAAAAGATTTGGTAATATAGAAGAGGTAGATTTTAAACAAAAGCTCCTCTGAAGACAACATGATGTTTTTCTAGGCACAGTTACCTTTTTTTTCAATAAAAATATTGATATCAGGATTTATGTTCAATATAGATAGTTAAACACATGCATTAATATTACTGTTATTAAAAGAAGATCAGTATCAGCATGCATATCAGAAAATCTTTTTCTCATCAAGTGGTCAGTCCTAGCTTAAAATGACTTTTTGTCAATCATGATCCTACTGGGTTGAGAAATTACCAACATTTCAGAGGCTAGAAACATTATTTTAATTTCTAATTTAATATTACAGATGAATAACTTACAAAACAAACTTAGTCAATTTAAATGTCTATATTCCTGTCAACTTTTGCTGTTCTTCCCTTCACATAATCTACATATTTCCTGATGTGGATGCACAAAATTTTAAATGAAATCTCACCTTTCTTCATATACTGGCACTAATATTTCTCTAGACATACCAAAATAGAATATTTGGTGTAAGCCTAAACTAACATTTCCTTCTAGTGGTTTCCCTTATGCTTTTTTGGTGATTTATCAAACACATAATCTGTGTTTGCAAGATACACCCAGAAGAGAAATCATGACTTCAATAATATTGTGTGATTCAACTAACATCAGACCTATTTGAGAGAATAATTCGAGGTTTATCGTAAGATCTAGTTAATATTGAAAATTGGGTCCAAAGCATGATTCATCTCATTCTGAACATGGACATGACTTTGGCCCTGAAATGTCTCTTTCCTGAGTACAGTCTAAAGTATAGATTCCTGTAGCTATCTATCTTGCAGATGTCAGAAATAAAATTGGTTGAATCTCACCTTTTGATGCAATATTTTTTGCTTAATTAGGTAACTTGGTATTTCTAAATTTTACACCTTTCAGTCGGTGGAATTTTGTCTTACAGTTATACTGAAAAAAGGAGAAAAATAGAAGTTTGCAGTATTTATGTTATTTTTGCAGCACATTGCACTTATGAGTAAGCCAAATTATTTGATCTTTCTTTGCAAAATAATGTGAACAAAGCAGATATAAAATTAACAAAGCAGATATAAAATTAATTAAAACAAATCAAATATGAATTATTCTATATTATTTTGATTCCATCCAATTAAGATCCAGGAAGTGTCAAAGCCTAACTTTTCTGATGCTTCTTTAATGCCTTTTACAAATTAACAGTGCATATTGTGTACATTAGTTCTTAGCCAAGGTCAAATGTGAGTTCTGCACGAACAGATAAGGAAATATACAGGACTGGCTGTTTTGAGCAAGACCTTGAATGCCAACAGTGTCTGTTTTGACTCTGCGTTTCCAATTCAGCTAGAAAATAAAAGAAACATATGACTTGTAGCTCAAAAAAATGTTAACAATGTTGGTCCTACTTTCATTTTATAGAAAAATTAATTGTATTTTCCACAATAAACAGTGATACACAGATTTCTGCATAAAGGACATTTAACAGTGTGGATTTCTTAAATTACTTTGAGGTACTGAAATCTTATTACTATATGTATTTACACATTTAGCAGATACCATATGCCTTTGGGTGTAATGTGATGAATGTATTTTATACCCTTGGTATAAAAATAGCACAGCAGATTTATGAAACAAAATGATTTGTTTAAGAGATCAGATAATAACCCTGAATAATTTTTTTTTAGTGTACATGGTTTTATTAAAGTGAATATGATTCTGCTTTTTCCATAAAGAAAGCAACAGTGGTCATAGAGAATAAGATCTTATCAGCAGATATGCTCTCCCATACGACATGTAATCTCTGTTCTATCCATACTTACAAATCAGATTCTGAGAACAGGAGAAAGCTGGTTTGCCTTAGATCTTTCCTGTGTGTTTTGTGTATTTCTGCTATTATCCCACCTTCTTTGTGGGAAAGGGTCTAAAAATCTTCCATGGTGTTTTCTGCAATGGTGTCCTAGTCTTAGCATATAAATCATGTCTATTGAGAAATAAGTCCAATTATGTATAATTTCAAAGTAGATCCCTATTTATAATGCATGATATGGTTCATCAGGAAAACACTGGCTACCTACAATGAAATCACTGCAGTATGGCTGTGTCTCCTTGATGGTGATAAGCCATTAAAGCAGATGAGAGTGGCACAGAGAATCTGGTGGATCAGACTGATAAAATACTCAAATGTGTATAAAAAGACCAATTTTTTTTAAAGCAGTCAATTTTTTGCATTAACTTCATTGTTCAGTTTTTCCACTGAAGCCTGTTTCTTAGATGCTCACAACAGTAAGAGCAGGTTTTGAGCTTCTGGAAAAGCATAGGAAACTGAAATACATGATTTAGATCCCAACATTATAGATTACAGTATAGTATTATAGTATTACTCAAAAGTAATTGGGACCTCATCACAAATGCCTTCCAACTGTGACATGCTTGTAGCAAATAGCAGAAGATCCCTTTCTGGGTTTTTTTTCACCCTGGTTGGAGGTGATTTTCTTTTTCTTTTTTTTCCTTTGAATTTTAGTTCCACCTTTAAAACACAGTTACAAAGAAGAGTCAGACAACTGTTGCTAGTTGTTGTGACAAACACTGAAAACTTACGCCCTGGACAATTTAGCTTTTAAGTGTGAAATTTATGTCTAGACAGACATCTAAGAAGTAGTTGATGTGTCCTCAATATGGAAACAGTCGTCTCTGCTTTGGATTTATTCTTTAGGTTTTTATTAGACTTCAACCAAAATCAAGCAGGAAGTTCAAGGTCAGGAACTGTGAGATAAGTTTATTCTCAGTCTGTTTTCCAGACCTAGAATGCCTCTAAAATAAAAAAGCTTATTATTATATTCCCAAATAAGATTTGCTTATTTTGCAGCCATGTCACAATTTTGGCACTTATTTTGTCTATGATAAATGAGTATTGCTAGAACTCCCCTCTGCTATACTGATACCTACCCAGATATTCCCCCTTGGTATTTGTCCCCCCCTTGAGAAATAAAGTATTTTAATTTTGTATTGGTTGAATTTCATCTTCCTGAGTACAGATCCTGCACAAATTTGTCAGAACCATTTTAAAGTCTGAGCCTCCTTATCAAACTGACCCTTCTTTTGGCTGGATGTCATCAGCAAATTTTAGAAGTTACACTCTGCTTTCTATCATACAATTAATGAAAACCTGACTGTAAGAGACACTCTTTTTCAATTTAAGATGCTTCATAATTGTACTCCAAAACACTGATAACTACTATTGGAGAATCATTTTCCAGCCACCTTGAATGACTACAAATGAGAACTGAGTTTATTTTTGAGATGATTTGTGGGATGGAGTCAATCATTCTGTGCTTTTGATATGTCACATCTACTCTTACAGTCCATAAGAAAAAGAATAAATCTCCATCTCCTGCCAAACACCATAGAAAAATATATTCAATTTCTTAGTCCTCTGTGACCCCCATCTATTCTCTTGAGCTCTTAGAGATACTGGAATGATTCTAAGTGACTTCCCCTAAGTCCTTTGGCATGCTCTGGTGAATTATTTCATTGGGCCCTCAGGAACAGAACACAGATGCCATATCAAGCCATCCTTTAATATGATTTTTATATGTGCATTTTCTTTCCGTGCCCCCCTGCAAACTCCAGCTTGAATCCCCATCTCCTTGTGAAGCTTAACTGTGTTATACACCTCATCACAGATTACCTTTTCATACTCGCCTAATCTACAAACGCAATGCAACACCCTCATACCTTTTCCAAGTTGAAGTAGATCCCTTTTTTTCTGTATTAAGCACTTATACACACTTTTCTTGCTGCTTTTTCTGTCTCTTGCTATTTAAAACTGGTTTCTTTCCTCCTGTTTTTCCCTGTTTACATTATTGGTAGGAAGTTAGGGGAAAATAGAAGTAAATAAAAAATACATCTTCAACTTAATCTTGCTTTGTGGCCTGAGGTAGAAAGTAAAACAAATTTGTTGCTATGTCATTAAGGATATGTCCCTTGAGATAAAAAGTTGGCTTTGTTTGCTAAGGAGCAGTACAGCAGAATGTAAAGTAAATGATGGAGAAATTTATGCTTCTCTAAGCTTAAAGAAATCAAAGGAGTTTTGAGTGATTTTCCATAATCAGTTAAATTTTCCTTAATTTTTTACTAATCAATTATTGCTAGGTAATTAAATATTACAATACTTTCAAGATGAACATTACTACATATGTCACAGCTCAAGTATTCATTTGGTTGATTTCAATTTTTTTCTTGTCCTTTATTCTGTTAAATACACACAAAAGTCACTCCCACTGAATGTCTCTCCGTATTTTTTTTTTAACCAGATAATTAGCTGGAACACTGGAACATGGTACTACTAATTTTTAGACTTGGTTAAACTAATGATGTTTTCTAAGTTTGACATTAATTTTTTTATAAATCTCTGTTCTACATCATGAGAAATAAGAGTGTGTAGATTTTAGCTGGAAATTTTGCAATATTTTTTGGATATTTTGGGGGTTCGTTATGTGGTAATTTGATGCCTGGTTTGAACATTCACAACAAAATTTCCTTAGGGCATTCTCTAAGTTCTAGTAGAGCAATTTAAAGAGGGTCATCTGAAGCTCAAATACAAACAAGATTTTCACAACATGAGAGATGAAGTTTCCCTCTGAAGCACTTAGAATATGGATGTGGTTCGTTCGCAATAACAATGCGCAATGCTTAATAAGGATGGAATGTCACTAAGTATCTCTTACTCAGAGATTCTCAACTGAGAGTGACTGAGTGAATCTGAGTGTGTAATTAAATTTGTTTAGGCAAAGAAACAAGAAATTTCTACATCCAAGTACAGTGGTTGAAAGTCAACAGGAAAGCATAATTGGTTAAGGTCATTCTTTAGTGCACAAAACTGCCAAAAAATCCAGATTTAAAAACCCAAGTTCTCTTGAAAATGTAGGGACTTTACATTTCCACATGTCCTGTCCAGTGACTTCTTGAATACTTACAGGGAAGATGACTCCACCACATCCCTGGGCAGTCTGTTCCAATGCTTAACAGCCCTTTCAGTGAAGAAATTCTTCAAGATGTCCAACCTGAACAGACCCTGGTGCAGCTTAAGGTCATTTCCTCTTTTTCTGTAACTTGTTAACTGGCAGAAGAGGCCAACACCCATATTGCTACAACCTCCTTCCAGGGAGCTGTAAATGATACTGTCTCCCCTGAGGGGCCTAGGACTGAACACAGGATTTGTCGTATGGCCTCACCAGTGCTGAGTACAGTAGGACAATCACTGCTCTGGTCCTGCTGGCAACACTATTACTGATACAGGCCAGGATGCCACTGGCCTTCTTGGCCACCTGGGCACATGCTGAATCATGCTCAGCCAGCTGCCTGCTCCATTTTCTAGATCTTTAAGAATAATGCTACGCAAGACTGAAGCCAGTATTGACCCCTTGGTTTCACTGCTAGTCCCTGGCCTCCAGCTAGGCTTTGTTTCAGTGATTGTCACTCCCTCAACCCAGCCTTTCGGACAGTTTTTACACCGTCTATCTTCCCATCAAGACAACTTCAGCACCTGCTCCTTTTCTTTCTATTTGCATTTTATTTCAAATTCCTAAGACTTTCTTTCAGGAGGGCCTGTTGATCAGTCAAGGGCCCAATGATAAATTTGTCTTATACATTTGCAAAATATAAGTATACTACAACATAAGTGTACTACAACTTTAGGATAGCTGGTGCCCTGGGTCTGTAAGCTTTGAATTTCCCTGACATGGTTTCTAAACTGTCCTGTGACTTTAGATGCCTCGATATTCTGTTAGTAAAAGTATATAATCAACAATCTCTGTGACACAGCGTCAGCTTTTGTAGACTATCAGAAAAAAACTTTCTGGTGTTGTAAAATCTAAAAATACTCCTTTCTTTCAATAAATAAGGTATTGTACTTCTCCTAAAGATTTGAGGGTATTTTTTTAGGTATTTTCTTTTGTCTGGTTTGGTTGGGTAGCTTGTTTTTTCCAAAATGAAACACGTATATACACATCAAAGAAACTCCCCAAATATTCACTTTGTTAGAAGGACATTCACAAAAAACTAGAACTACTTGAGCAGTATTTGAGTGTTACAAAAAAGATAAAAACCAGTAATCTAGCAGTTGCAGTTGGAATACAGGTATTGAAGAACAAATTTTCAGGAAAATGGAAATAAATTGAAAAGTGTAGATCTGCATGACATGGATGGATGAAACATAAAGGAGTGAAAATAGACATAGTAAAAAGATCTTTAAATTTAGGAGACTTATGAGGTTACTTTTAGAACCACAATTTTGGACAAAGAACCAGGACAAAAAGGAGTAATTTTCAGATTTAGATATTGACATATTGAAATTTTTTTTTTTTAATTACTGGAAACAGACATGGTGCTAAAACCATAATTTAAAAACCAGATTAATTAAGAAATAGTATTAATAATTTTGTTGAAGTATTTCAGTTGTTTTTAGTAAACAAAGAAGTTCATGTAAAATTGTTCATAGAAAACAAAATATTCTAGAGATCTGTGACTTGATTCATGTGAAAGGGCAGCCATAGTAAATGTAGGGGTGCAGCTGCAGTTCTTCAAAAGGGTAAATTTTAATAAACCAGATATTTTAGAAAACAGCACCTGCATAGTAAAGAGGGACATTCACTGTGGGGGTTTGTTGGGGGTTTTCTTTGGGGGGGAGGAGGCTTGCTTTTTTCCCCTGGCTAAATATAATTTAGTGGATTTATTCTATTTGAACTTAAGCACGTGATATATTCCTGCCCTACAAATTATATGCAATAAGAAACTATTGGTTAACAGAGCAGTGATAAATTTTACTGCAAGATTAAAGAATACAGGGATAGGGAAATACTAACAGTGAAATTCATCAAGGGTAGGCTTCAAATAATTTTCAAATAAGTGTTATTATTTCTGTTAATTAACCTGGAAAAAAGAAAGCAGGGATATATTAACAAATCTTTTTGATGACACAAGATTAAAACAATTTAAAATACAAAGGAGAATAAGAGTATTATGGAGCAATAATTGCTTGATTTTGTAGCAGCTTACATTATAAAAATGGGAGCTAGGAAAGATCTAAACCAATCAAGATCATTTGGCAATTGATTAATCAAAACCTTTTTTCTGTTTATTGAGAAGAACAAGGAGATATTTAAAAATATTGAAAGACAAGATTATGCACTATCATAATGTTTGTTTGTTTGCATGTGGGCATGAGGTGATTTTACCAGTATCTCAGTCAAATCCAAGTACAGACTAAGAATTCCTAATACGAGCCACTTGCAATCAGCAGTGTTTTCTCTCTCAGCCCAGACTGGAGCATGGAATAATGTGTTTCTCCTCACACAAAGGATTATTAGCTCAGGAAGTATATAGAAATGTCTTTTTTTTGTTGTTATTCTTTAGAACTAGTTTGTATTTAGTAGGGCACAATGAAACACAGTGGAGTTGTTTACACCCACCTTCAAAAGACTGTGGGGTTTTTTTGGTCTTTTATGTAATAGCTATAAATCATCAATATAATTTGGTCATAAAAGGATATCCATAGTTCAGGGTGCATCAGCCAACATTTTCAATAGAAATGAAAAAACACAAATTTCATTTCAGAAGGCATTAAAATAGTGCATATAATTTTGATCAACCTCATTAAAGAAACAGAAATTCAAACTGAAGCAAGGCTTAGCTAATTGTCATAGAAATAGAGAAGCTATACTGAAGCTGATCAGCAGATTTTAGGGCTTCTCACTTCTCACTGTAGTTTATACTATAAGCCATAAGACTGCAAGACTTCAGGTACTATTGTAATTTCAGGTAATATTGATTTTGTACCTCTTCTTTAGAACTGGCCCTCACAGGGAGATGCAAAGGCTTTTCATATAAAAAATGCTCAATATTCATATATTATGAACATGGTAGTTTTTTAGAGGCCAAGTTAGCATATTCAAATAAATAGAAATGGATGTTAAAAAATAGGGGTCATTTTCCATGGGGAAATTTCAAAGACTGTTATAAGGAAATAAAAAAAAAATTTTTTTTCTTTTTATGAGAGATGTTTTCCTTTTGTAGTTAACATGGTTTTCTTTCATTACAGAAGTTTCATCAAATAAAACTTTTGAGCTTTGAAATGAATAGCAATTTCTCCACCATAAGCATCTAAAACAAGCAAAAATGCAGCCTGTCCCTTTTCAGACCAAGAAAATCAGGGAACTGGCTTTTCAATGGAAGATAAAGCTGAAGCAGAGCATCAATTGATTCAAAAAGCAGAAAATTCGGCATCTCCTTTGAGGGGAAGAGGTGCAGTAGCAAATGGTGCTAAGCATGGTGTTTGTGCGTGTCTGTAGATACAGACAGCGGGAGAGTTCTCTCTGATGAAATAATGAATAATTAAAGCATGCTTAGAACCCAGCATATAGACTGGCAGGATGCTATCAGACTAGCTGTTGGTGGCAACAAGAATGGCATCCTGTTGGCTGTTAATGTGGAGGTATGAGTAACGTTGGCTCTCAGTAAAAAAGAGCTGAGAGCAGCTAAGTTGAGGACTTTATTTTCTGATGGTTGTTACAGCAGGCAAAGGTATGCAGCAGAGTGATATTACAGTAGTTAGTAAGTTGTTTTCTTCTCATCATCACGGAGATTCAGGACAAATAATGTTAGCTTGAGACAGAGATATAAAAGATGATCTACTGTTGGTGCTTTTTCAGCCTCATTTTTATTTTAATCATTTGAGATTTTTCCCAGTGAGAATTAAAAATTAAGATGATAGCAGATCATTTTTTCTCCCTGTATGTTGATGCTGATGCAGGAGGCACATTAAATCTTGGATAAACATATTTATATATTTTTCAGGTAGTACACAGGGACTTGTAACAATTAGGCAGAATCAATAGGCAAACATCAACTAAGAGCAGATAGTTGCCTTAATCCTTTGCTGAACCAGCAACATAATGTCCTTCTGAGCTCTAGAATATACAACTTATTTCTACTTAACATTACATGAAATACATAAAGCGAGACATTGAGCTATCATTTAACTTTGTCAGCTAAAAACCAGAGAAAGATAAAATTGTATTAAACAGAATATGGGATCGTAAGAGGACATATAGGTACTTTCGGGAACCTTTAAAACTGAGCCTGGTATGTATAGATATTCTGGAGAATATCTGTATTTCAGTTCTCTGGCTCCAAAAGCCAAGAGAGATTTGACAATCTTGTAGCGTGCACTCATTCCATTATTCTTGTAATGCTGGAAGAATGGTAGTTCCCTGGACTTCATACAGGTTTCAAGGATTTTCACAACACAGAGGTGTGATTTTTACAACATTTAAAAATACATAAATCTATTTTAAAAATGAGAAATAACAACTTCCAGGTGGAAACATAAATCTGCACCTTTTAGGAATAAGAAGCCAAGGAGAATCTCAGCAGCACAAAAAATTAGACCAATAAAGAAATGTGAACTTCAGAAATTGTTCAGAGAATTCAGTTGACTCCAACTCATTGAAACTGCTTCATTAATGTCCCTCTGTTATTATTCTTTTTAAAAACTCTAATATAAAATAAGAGAATATTATGCCTAATACAACTGAAAATGATGGCTCTGAGCCTTGCCAGAGAAAATTGTAACAAATATAAGTACTTCCACAATGCAGAATTTGGGGTGTTATTTCAGTCCTTTCTTTAGCCATTTTATAATTTCTGTCTCATTTTGGTTTTGTTGTTTCATATTAAAGAGTGTTTGAAACAGAAAGGAAGAGAGGAATTTATGTCACTTCACTTTTGGCATTTATGATTCTAAGCTGATTAACTACACCTTGATTCAGTTGTACACATATAGGCACTTCATGTCACTGAGGTACCCTGAAGAATCTCACTCATTCCCCATCTATGAATCCAGAAGTGCATGTGTTCTGTGTTGTAACTCATAATCCTGTGGAGATATCACAGTTAAGCCAAATTTTTGCTCCTCCAGGTCTCTGTTTATGCAGCCCATACTTCCTCAGCTTCCACATGAGACTGATGTAGGAAAAAGACTTCTTGAAGTCAACATAGGGCACCTGTTGCCTCTTTCTCCTGGCACCCCATCATTTAGCAGTAGAAGGCACTCAGTTTGGTCAAGAAAATTTGACTTTGTAAACTATATTACCTTCCTGTCCATCATGCATTTGTGAATGCACTCTGAGACAAAATGCTTAATAATCTTACTAAGGACTGAAGTGAAATTAAATGGCTTTTATGTTCCTAAGCTCTCCTTTAAAATAGATACAGCATGATTTTCTGAATTGTTGGTCATAACTCCTGGAAAGTATGATTTTTCATAAATGAATGACAGAAGCAGTCCAATTCCATCAGTCAGTTCTTTCAACACCTTCAGGTGAATGAAATGCTCAAACCCTCAAAAAAATTAAAATGCTTAGTTATGATTTACAGACCTTTTACCACCTCTGTTGTCAGCTCATTTCCTGTAAGCTTCCTTTTTACATTTTAGTTCATGAAAAAGTTTCTTGCTCAGTAAAATAGGCTATCTTCCAAAATTGCCTGACTTCTTGAGTCCATCCTCTTTGCCACATGAACAAAACCAGGCTTCTGACCAGAATCTTCTGATTTTAATCTAGAGATATAAACAAGTATGTCTCTGGTTTCATGCTGGAAGGGAGGCAGGGAGCTGTGTCACACAGAATCCTCCATCTTTGTTCTTCTTTAACAGTCTACACTCATTCCTGTATAGCACCTGTTGTGCTTTTGTGCCAAGTTTCTGTGATTCCCATTGTTGCATAAACTCGTCTCAGTTCAAGAATTTCCACTTCTTCTTTTTTATTTTGTGAAGTACTTTGTGTTACTGTACAGATGGTTGAAAAGAGCTGCTGAATGTCCTCTCTTCTGAGGGGGAATAGGAGTTCTTCTTATTACATGACAGACTTGTCTTATATAATTTTGGATCTCTGTGCCCATCATCCAGTCAATTCATGTCAAATCTTTTCTTACTAGGTAAATAATTTTGGGTTTCCCTGTCTTTTTTAGGCATATTTTAATCTATTGCCAGTATACTCCTTCATCCAAATATGCCTAATAGGCCAAACAGATATGCAGCCACGTGTTCTATTACTGCATATGAATGTTCCTACCATAGTCTTTCCCTCGAATAGAGAAGAAGAAATTACTGTGGGGAAAAACAAAAAAATTAAAACAAACCATAAAATTAAAAAAACCAAACCAACAAACAAACAAACAAAACCCAATAAACAAACAGACAAACAAAAAAGAAACAAAACCAAACCAAACTATTCAGTCATGCAGAATTGAGTCTTCCTCCTTCTCAGTTTCAAGAATCATGAATGTTTTCTCATCAGTTATAAGTTAAGAGCAGGAAACTCTCTTGCTCCCAAAGCCATCCTCAGAGCTTTTCTTACCTTCTTGCTTCTGTCTTGTATTAGCCTGCCTTCCGGCGTTCCTTCCTTCCTTCCTGCTGTTATTTGACTCAGGCTGTTGCCTCTTGTAACTCTCTCAGGAGATGTTGTTTATCTTCTATTCTCATCCTGGGTGCAACAAAGCATGTTTGCATTTTCTTGAATCCCTTCTACTTAGCACCATAGCACCTGTATCAGAGCACACATGCTAGATGGGACATCCCCAGTGCTGTTCCTGGCCCGACCCCAGGGAGGAACAGCAGGCACACTCTGTATGCGAAGATATGGTATAAGACACTCAGGCTCAGGATTTTATCTTCCTTTTTTCTACTCTATTTCTGAGGTATTAATATGATGTGCATCGAGACAAGAAAAAATAAAAACTCTGTTTTGACCTGACAACATCTTGCAAGTTATATCAAAATGACATTAAATTATATTGGAAACTCATACCAGCCATCTTAAAATCCCTCTTAATACATAAAAGTGAAATGAGCTTATTTTATTTGGTTCTTTAAATAATAAAAAAGGTAATTCAGTTGTATACAGGATATTTTATTTTTATTTCCTATAGTGAAATTTCTATTATTCCATTGCCTGCAAAAAAATGTGAATTAAAAATATACAGAAATAAGAGCAGAAACTATAGTTTTATACTTGTACATATACTTTGAATATTATCTGCTGCAACTGTGAATGCCAAATCTTTTAACAATTTTGAGAAGCAGAGAACGTTACTTTTTTTTTTCTAAATAAAAAGTACATTTTCTAATGTGTTTGAAAAAAAAAATTGGTCATTGAAGCATGTAAAATTGCCATCATTTCCCAAGAGCTCTTTATTAAAAGAGAGGAAGACTCTTTGAATCTCTGATAAGACTCTTTTGTGAGTGAAAGGTCCGTATAATACATACCAAAAAATCCCACTGTGACTATATATGCATCTCCCATATGCACATTGTGTGACTCACAATTGTAAACCTACAGGGTCTATATCATTAGGAGAAAGAAAAACAAGACATTTGGAAATAAGTTGGAACTCATTCGGAATGGTGGAGTATACTTGTTTGGGAAAAAGTGAAAGAACAGGCTAGATAGTATTAAGGAAGGACGCTGGCAGAATGAGGGAAGAACTGGAAAAATAAAATAATTATCAGCTTAAATGAAAAAGCAAAAGTCTTTTTACCCCGTTCTCCTCTAATTAAGTATGACTCGTGAATCAATACGTGTACCATAATCATGGAAACAGTTTAATTTCATCATAGTCAGTCAACATAGATCACAAGCATTTTATAAAGGAGAAATTGTTGATCGGGTATGGGAGAAATAATTTCCTGGGTTTGAGGGAATATACGTAAAAATTCAGATTTCTTATTAACTTTGTGCTCACTGAGAGGAAAACATCTGAACTACCAGTGCAAAGAGATTATTCTCCTATTTTCTCATAAAGTCTTTGTTCTTTACATTTACCTCTTTCTTTTTTTTTTAAACCCATTATTTTTTCTTGATTTTGCACATTTGTAATGTAAACTTCTCAAGCATTTAAACGCTTCAGTCAAAATATTCTAAAAGAAATTTGATCATTGGCCATGGGCTAAGGCATGCTCTCCTGATGAACCCTGTCTCTTTGCTGCTAAAGAATTTAAATAGCTAAACCATCATCCACCTTTACTTTTCTCAATAATTAACAACATAATAGCATCTTAACATTTTACATACTTTTGCTTTATTTATTTATCTTACTGTGTTTTGTTGTATTTTACCTTTTTTTTTTTTTATGCTGGTAATAGTTTTATCCCTTTTCTTGAAAAGTAGAATGATTTGAATTTCAGTTCCTACTTACTTATTCATGTTTTCACTGGATTCCCATTAAAACTTGACATTAAGAAATGAAGTCAATCATCAATACTGAAGACAAGTTTACAAAATTCTCAAAGTGACATAGAAAAATATATTCTAACTAGCTAAATATAACAGCAATGGAAGGAACAATTTTACTGTTTGATATATCTCCATTATATGTATGATTTTAAATATATGAAGTTAAGGCATGGGTCAGCTTAATTCTAATTTACAACCTGTAGTGATTTGCTTTTAATGTTGAGAAGGATAGACCCGATTCTTAACTTTCAGCGTGAAATTAAATCTTTATCTGAATGTCCTACTATATCGTGGGAATCCTAGGACCTAAGAGTGCTTCCAAATTCCTCCTGGTATAAGCATCTTTACTTTTAGTTTTGTGACTTGCACAAAATTGCAATTGTTCTAACACAGCCAAAACATGAATTTGTTTCCAAGCCTTAGGCTAAGGCTTTATCTACACAAGTTTAATTTAAATATATTAATTAGTATTTTAATTGTTAGCAATTTATTTATTTGCATAGGGTCATAGACAAAACATATATCTGATTTATAGGTTATAGTGCATTACAGAAACTGATCATTTAGATACTGAAGGACTGAAATTAATTCATGAGGTTAATTCAGTATTACTGAAATTAATATTGTAAATGTGGTGATATTCTAAGAAAAGAACTGCAAGGATCATCTCCATTGTACCAGACTGCTCTAATTTTTATGTGTATATAGGTGTGTGTGTATATATCTGTGTGTATATATGCGTGTGTAATTATATACATACATATTCATGCACATTATTTAGTTGTTCTTCTGTTTTCGTCAAATTATCTTATTTCATACTGATGTTATTTTTTCAAGCAACTGAGGCGCAAACATACTATCTAGTCAAAAACAAGGTAAGAATGAATCAAGAACTGAGAACAAATATTTATTCTGTTATCTTTCCTTCAGTTTAGTAAGGGAGCCTGATCAGCACAATCAGAAGATATTTATTTATAAACATTTAGTCTAGGAGTGCAACTGATTAACTAAGGCAGGTTTTGCTAACCATTCACAGATTTACATAACAATTAGGAACAATAAGAAGGTGTACTCCTAAGGATCTATGAAAATAATCACTGACTAGTTATATAAAAAATTCTTGTACTGTAAATGTGTTAAACTCCTTATTCTGATTAGCTATAATAGCATATTCTCTTCCAAGTTTTTTCTACTGAAAATTTCCAAGCTATTTATTACTAAAAAGATACCAGCTTTTTTCTTCAGTCTCCCAAGCTCAAAAAGAAAACTTGTGAAGATCTAAAGAGAATTAGAAAAACATGGCACAGAGAAAACAACATTGTGAAGTCATGTAAAAAAAACCCCAACCCATGGAAAATCCTTTATTCTCATTCCTTTTCTTAATCCAAATCTGTTTCCTCTGTTAGAACATTTAGACACTAATATTTTCCTCACTTTGCTACATTTCTAATGAGAAAGGATGCATTGAGTGATTCTGATAAGAGTACCTTTGCTCAATTTCTTACATGAAAGGGGTTGATATAAGAGAGAACAAAGAACTCAAATAGACACACATAAAGGATGCAGAGGAGAAAACAGGAAAGGAAAAGTTTACCAAAGGCACAATCTTTTAACTTTAATCATTCAGGGTCAGATTCTGTGCGTGATAATTGTGAGGAAAAAAGTTTGATGTAATTCTGAAAGATAGAGCAATATATGTTGAAGTCAGAAGGAATCCACATAGAAAGACCAGAAATTCTGTGGGATGAGAGTATTCCTCGAGAAGAAAGCAACACAGAGGAATAAGGAAAGATAGTGTGTATTGACCTCAGCTGGCCACCAGATACTCACCAAGCTGCTCTATCACTCCCCTTCCTCAGCATTACAGGGGAGAAAAGATTAAAATCTTGTAGGACAAGATAAAGGCAATTTCATAATGAAAAGCAAAGACTCTGTGGAAGTAAAGCAAAACAGAACAAAAATATTTATTCTTTACTCCCCATCAGCAATTGATGTCCAGAGACTTCTGGAGAAGTAGGGCCTAAGTACACATCACAGTTACTTCAGAAGACAAACACCCTAATAATGAATGCCCCCTCCCCTCACTCCTCCTTTCCTTTATCTCTTATTGCTGAGCATGGTGTCAAATGATAGCGGTCAATTTGGTAGTGTCAGACTTACAGTGGGATTTAATGATCTTCAGGGTCTTTTCCAGTGACTAACTGGACTAAATGATTCTATGATCTGGAATATCCCTTTGGTCTGTTGGGGTCAACTGTCCCAGCTATGTCACCTTAAAATCTCTTGACCACTTCCAGCCTACTCCACTTGGCACTGGGTGCTGGAGAGGTTGGTTAGAGAAATAGCCATGATGTGCAGGCACTGCTGAGCCATACCCAGAACACTGGTGTATTATCAATACTAAATTAAATTTTGTATTGATACAAATTAATTAATTACAAATAAATACAAATTAACAATTCTAGATATAAATATTCTCTTTGAATAGTTCCCTTTGGATGTGGACAGCTCTTAGAAGACTGTATTACAAGAATGGATTTAATTTTGAAAATTACATTATTTGTAATTTGTGATTCTGCCTCATATTACCATCAAATATGCATTTCAGTATTTCATAACAAAAACATCTTTTTCCTTTACAGATATCTTCTTGTGAGATAAGCGTTTTGGTTGCCCATATCCTCAAAATAAGTCAGTGTCAGGCACAACATGTTTTGTTCTTTGAGGAGACATGTCTGTTCTGTGTATAACTCTTGATCACATGGTTCTATCCTTACAACCTGTCATAGATTTAGATTTACAAATTATAGCTGAAGACTTCTCTTAGAAGTTTTCTACAAAGTAAACAGAAATTCTTATGGTCAGTTAGAAAATCTCATATGGATTCTTTGAACTTTATCTTACAAGAGAAAGAATACCAGAAATAAAAGCCAGGTAGGGGGAAGTTTCTACTAAATATATATAAATGCATGTAGACAAATCTACAATTGATTTAATGTGAAAGAAATCAGCAACTACTGGAACAATAACTTGAACATTAATTTAACAGACTGAATTAATTCCAGAAGGAAATATAAGCAAGTGTAACTTATAGAACTCAAGTTTATAACAACTTACATTATAAGAATGAATTATGTTTTATTACAAATAACAGCTTTTCCAATGGATTATGAACTCCCCACCTTGTATGTTTAACCTTTTGTAGTATTATTATAATCCAGAACATAAAGACCTTCTGGGTCACATTATTGCCATGTTTTGTATATTATTTCAACTGTCAAATTAAAAAGCATAATTTAAATAAGAATCACAAGAATAGTTATATAAATGCATTCTGAAAAAACAAAATCCCTTGAAAAATATAAAGCTGAAACATTTTTTAGGCACCTCTGCCTCATGCTCTTCTTAAAAATGCTGCTTTCAAAAATGTTGAGATAATGAAATCACAGCATATTTTTAAGTTTGTTACTATAAATGTACTTTTTATATTAACTGTGCTGGGGAAGGGGGAGTCAAAACACTAAAATCCTGAAGAGGACAGACACATAAAAAGATAATTTGATTTAAAAACATAACTCTGTTCCAATGTGAAAATGAAATCTTACAGACTCTTCCTCTTTCTCTAAGTGATCTTAGCACTTGCTAGCCTTACTATTTAAAACAAATTTTAAGTCTAAATTATGTGCATGTGGAACTGAATCCATCTAGAAATACTTTAGATGACAGGAAGCAATTTGACTGTGTCTCATTTATGAGTTTTTCACCGAGAAGTAAAGGAAGAATAGGTGTGGAATATTAGGCAGTTTCTGGATAGTATCATGTACATAAAATGTTTCTCTGTATTACATGGATTCACCATGATTCTTGAGAGTATTTCAAGAAAAAGTTTTGAATTTTAGCTCAGTTTTTGTTTAGCGAATAAACATGATTTCTGCAAAATTATCTCTGAAATATTAACTGTACTGCACTTAAATTTCCATTGATAAATCTTGTTGGGAATGATTAATATATGCATACGAGTATTACAGGCATAATTTCCTTCCAACTGCTGAACTAAAACTGGTTTCTCTGACATTTGATGTGGTGTTGTTGCTAAGGCATAAATGACATTGAGCAATACTGAAGAGTTGTCATTTTGGTGTTTACCTTTGGCTCAGAGCACTTAAATATTTATTTTCCTTGCAAGGCCAAATTGCTTCCCCTTTTACAAATATGCAGAAACAGATCAGATTTTATATGGAAACCAAAATAACAATAATGATTCTGGGCTTCTTTCACTTAAATTAGTTACTGTGCTGCAATCCAAAAAAAAAAAAAAAAAAAGCAAGCTAGAAGTATTTTAGTGTTAAGGGGTGCTTTCAAAAACAATGTTCATCTTATCCTTGCTCTATATAATCAACATATTTCAATCTGTGCAGAATTAAATTTGCATTTCTCCCTGGTTTAGAAACAAAGGACTTCAAACTGCACAATTTGTGGTTTTATTCAATATATTGAAGTAAAATATTTGATACTACTTGTCTTCCATGAACTTTCAGGTTTTTTATGAAATATAAAAGTTTCTTGTTGCAATTATTAAAGGATCAGGGGCGTGGATCATTGATAGAATTATGGGATCAATAAAAGAACTGCAGCAATAGGCATGTAAGCAAAAGGCCTGTGTGTGAGAGAAACTCTCCATGAGAAAATTCTTGTGTGAAGAAAAAACAGGGCTGGGAACAAAGAGGGAGTTTTGCTCTTATCAACCATATTGGTTTTGGACTGCAATTTTCTCCCCTGCCGGAGTCCCCGGGCCTTTCTTCTTTTTACAATTCCAACAGTTTCTATGTTTTTTTCTCTGACAAAACCCAGTGGCTTAAAAAATATGTCTTAAAAAAAGGAGCAGATAATCTACTTCTGGATAAAGAATTCACTGATTAAAAGCAATCCCAAATAACAATATATGAGAATGTTTTGATTGGACTCCCAAACTTGAACTGAATCCAGATTTAATACAAAGTGAAAAAATTGGTCAAGGAAATGTGGCTGAATTCGACAACAAGTATTTATATATATTACTCAAGGAGTCAACAGGAACCATAATTATAGAATCATAAACCATAGAATCAAAGAGTGATAGATTCATGGAATCATGGAATGGTTTGGATTGGAAGGAAATTTTAAAGATCATCTAGTCTAACCACTCAGCCTTAGTAAGGGAAATACTGTAGTAGATAGATTTCTCAAAGCCACATTCAACCTGACCTTGAAAAATTCCAACGAAGGGGCATCCACAATTTCTCTGGGCAGACCAGTCCAGTGTCTCACCATTCTTGTTGAAAAAAAAAGAAAAAAAAAATTCCTTGTGTCCAATTTAAATCTAATCTTTATCAGTTTGAAACCATTCCCCATTGTCCTGTCCCTACCGGCCTCGTTAATAAGTCTTCCTCCATCTTTCTTAAAAGCTTCCTTTAAATACTGAATGGTGTCATTGTTTAACCCAAGCAAGCAACTAAGCATTTGCATCTCCCTAATTCTTTTACTGCCATGTCCGAAACTATAACATTCTGTGCTTATCCTCCTGTGACATCTCAATGCAGGATAGGAAAAAGTAGAAGAAAGTTATCAGGGCAGACAAGTAATCTCTTCCTATTTATAGTCATATCTGTATTAATCATTTACTAACAGAAACCTGTCCCCACTGACATAATTGCTGTTTTATAGCTTGTGACAATAAATGGAGAAAAAGGGAAGAAAGACTGTAAGGGAATCACAGAAAGTTCTGGAAAAGGAGAGTTAAACAAAAATTATTGTAAGATTTAGTCAAACCATAAGTGAACTGGTATTAGCTTTGAGTCAATTGACACTTTAAGTGAAAGAGCTGGTGACTGCAAATAGTGAAAAAAAAGGTCTCCTGTTCTTTAAGTGTCATGATCAGGCTTTTTTGAACCTATGACAACCTTAACTCTGTGTCAGAATAAAGCTTACTGTTCAGTGATAATCCGTGGCAGGTGACAGATCTTGTCTGAGACACTAAAAATCTTACCTGTACTCATTACTTTTTTACTTCTGTCCACATTGTTTTCTATTTATTTCCTTTCTCTTTTTTCTCCCATTTGTCTATGGGAGAAAGCTATGAATGTAATATGCTTTTCTTCTAGTCACTATATAGATAAGCCCACAATGTGTTAAACTCCTCTCTCTCTATTATCTATAAGCAAAAATCTTAGGAGAATAGTTTCTGAGTAATGATGGAAGAAATTATTTATTTAAAAACATAAAATTTTGAAACACTCTAAGTTTTAAAATAACAGAAATATATATTTAACATAAAAGTTTTTAATTTATGACAGTGAAAAACAATGATGAAAATACAGTACCAGTTCAAAAATGTGCTTTCAACATGTTTTTCTTCCAAACATATAAACAAAAATAGGGAAAGTGACAAAGACTGAAAGACAAAAAAAACCCCAAAACCAAAATAACAAAAAGAAACCCAAAAAACAATGCTTAGGGAAATTAAGTTTTGACTGGACAGGTATAAAGTTTTTTAGAGGGTAAAAAGTTTTTTTAAAGTGTTACTATTCTTTACAGTTTTAAAAAAATGTATATATGATGTCTATTAAAGCATAAAACTCTGCCAGCACTGAGTTGTGTAATTGCCATTTGTACTAATCATAGTTATGCATATAATTAACATATCTCTTCTGATCTTAAGGGAAAAACACCTCTAATTTTTGAACCTGTGTATTACTTAACCACTAGACTACAGCAAGTCTTAAGGAGACATACAGCCCATTGAGTAAACTCTTATTTATGTATTTCATGGTGGTGAATTTTAACTAATCAGGTAAAAGCCCCCTTCTTAGCTTATAATTTTTATTTCTATTTCTCTTCTGAACCATTACAATCATTTCTAATCTGGTTCAGTTACATGGCTACATAGTTGTAAAGATAAAACTGAAAGGAATTTTTTCTATAGTAAGGATAAGGTTCTACAGACTGTTGGCAGCATATTATGTCTCAGTTTGCTGAAATTCACCAAAGCAAAAATATGCTAGGAACAAGACTAATATCTTTTAATCATTTACAGCTAGCAGAAACCCTCATTTAACACAAAGTGTACAGTGAAGCTTTCATAGTATTTCTTCAAAGCTTTTCTCCTGGTGTCTGCATCTCAGAAGAGTAAAAAGAAGAGAAATATTTTGTGCTAGGAAAATTACATTGCTGGATATGTTTTTTGTTCTCATTTTTCATTATAATAATCAATTGATAGGCCAAAGATATTCTTATTTCAAGCAACATCTATCTAAAACTGTCAGAAAGCTTAAAGAAATTAATATCTAGCATCAAGATTCAGTTGCTCTTCCTTCCTAATTTCCCCACAGCAAGAGCAGCAAGGTTTCGGTAGTATGGGGACTGCAGAGGTGGCTTCTGCGACAAGCTGCTAGAAAGCTTCCCCCTGTGCCCAACACAGCCAGTGCCAGATGCCTCTAAGAGGGACCTGCTGCTGGCCAAGGCTGAAACCATCAGCAAGAGTGGTAGTGCCTCTGAGCTAAAACAGTTAAGAAGGGGGAAAAAAACTGCTTTGTGACAGCAGCCAGAGAGAGGAACAAGAATATGTGAGAGAAAACAGCTCTGCAGACATCAAGGTCAGTGAAGAAGGAGGAGAGAGAAGGTGGTCCAGGTGCCAGAGCAGAGATTCCCCTGCAGCCCCTGGTAAAGACCATGCTGGAGCAGGTGGATGCCCAAAGAAGGCTCTGACCTCTCAGGCTCTTCACAGGACCGGTGGCCCTGTGGACAGAGGAGCCCACACTTTAGCAGGTTTGCTGGCATGACCTGTGACCCTATGGAAGACCCACTCTGGAGCAGTCTGGTCCTGAAGGACTGCATGCCATGGAAGGGATCCATTCTGAAGCAGTTACTGAACAACTGCAGCCTCTTGGAAGGACATGTTTTAGAAATTCATAGAGGATTTTTTCCTGTGGGAGGGATCTCACACTGGAGCAGGGGAAGAGTGCAAGGAGTCATCCTATCAAGAAGGCA